>NW_028259137.1:4953750-5278125 GCF_977971745.1 Zootermopsis nevadensis | reverse complement strand
AGTAAGAGCACCGACAATCCGCCGAAGATTCGAACCTGGTACCGACGGAAAGTTTCTTAAAATACCTCAAACAGAAGCTACTGTGACTTTCTACAAATTCAATGCACACATAACTTGAACCCACAGCAACCTATCTCGAAATGCTCTTCTCTCTTTGGCGTTCGATCACGATACCGTAACAAAGTTTTCAACTCGTTGAGAATTCGTACAAAACTTTGTTCCTCGTTAAACGAGGGCAAAGTGTGACCGCCTGCCTTGAAGGGTGCGACAAGGTACGACGTCAGGACTTCTGCAAATTATATGGAAGAGGTTCTAAGAGGTTCTGTGTGCACTGTCACGTCTTCCAGAAGAAACTACAGAGAAATACGAAACATTTCAGAAGTTACAGCAGCGCCTGTTAACTCCCCGTCTACCTACGGTATCCTGAACAACATTTAATTTAACATATGAGCACACCCTTCGCTAACACAACAATTATAAGTTATAACTCATAATGTGGGAGCGAAATAAGGGCCTGGAAGTTTCAAGGCAGCGTGGGAGAGGGACAGGAAAGGTGTAGTGCCCTCAGCGACAGAATTTAAAATGATTTAAGAGCACAACTCCTGAAGATCTTTGGTATTTGAGAGTATGTGATAAAAGACAAGAGACGGAGCAACGTGTAGTTTGGTAGAAGTTTCCCGGCGTTTCGAAGGCCCTTGCTGACCTCTGAAACGTCGGTAAACTTCTGGATTCACTTGCGCCAGAGACGCCGAAACATTTGATGTGACGCAGATTTACACCTGAAATTTCAGGCTATCAACAGTTTTGACTGTACAGCGCCAGATGACACGACTAATAAGAAACGAACTGGAAGGGATTAGGAAGAAAGCGGCCGTGATACAATTCTCTCGGCTTTCGTCTTCAGGTACTTTGGAAAACCACGAAAAGACTCAGTCACAATAACCTGTCTCCGTGGCGAGATTTGAACCCAGGGCTTCGCGAATATAAAACATGAGTTTGAACCTGTCTGCCGCGAGGGTATGTAAATTCTACCAGGGAGAGTTCATAACTCCCTTCGTGGTCTCCCTTAACAGGTTCATCCCATAACTGAAACATTCCAGAGTTTTCTGAGAACATCACGATTTCTTTCTCAGTCACCCTCCCGGCTACTTGTCAGGACAAACCTCGAGTGCGTATTGCAGGCCTGTCTGCTGACGCTTCGCTACTAACAGCGCGCGAGGATAGCAGATTTTCATCGGCGTTTCGCTGAATCGCTAATTGTGAATAAACACGAGAGGGGAGACGTCATTCATTACACGCATGTTGCTTCGCGTATTTTCCGCGCTTACGCCATCGGTCGACTCTGACAACGACTGTGGCTGTTTGAAGCGGGTTCCAGAGACAAAGATGAGACTGTCTACGTGCGAACGCCCTTCCTTCACGTCGCTTAAGACGCTCTCACAAAGGCATCAGCAGACGGAAGATTCCTAATTTAGGGACGTCACTCGGAACTCTGGAAAACAAATGGCCACAAGGTAACGGCGAAATGTGAGATAAGAACCGAAGGACACCCAAAATGACCACGTAACTACAGAAATGAAACGATACGTCCTGAAGATATGACAGCGAATTATTTGTCGGCTTTTTAAATGGTCTTTTCCGCCTGCAGACATGAGGAAATTTGGGTTTCTGGACTGGCAAGGGCTTTCTGTAGGGTGTTCAATCTCCCTCCAACACCGAAAGCTTTATTTAAATGTTAACTGGCTTACTGTTTGTTACTTGTGGGTTGACAAACACCTTGCACTTCACGAAAATTCTTTCCATCCATTCCTACTAGCCAAATTAAAGATTAAATTTGTGATTGCGTCGAACTGTCTTCAAAAAATGACCTCCCCATGACATAATCCTCTTCGTTTCTCTTGATTTAGTGTTTCGCCGACTTTTATAAAGACTTTAGGTTTAACCTTCTGAACGAGATGCAACGGGGGAGAGTCCTTAAGCACCAGAATAATGTCTCAGCGTCTGATAGCAACACCGTGGCCCCGTATTACTTGTTAATCGAGATAACAGCATAGAATACAGTCAAAAAAACCTTAACATAATAATATCTTATAATGCATGTCTTATAAGACCAGATTTATCGATAATTTTGGGAAACTTCCTAAGGTTAATTAAATTGCAGCAGTCTTCAAGCATCCTGACATCCAATTTAGCATTTTTATTTATTTAATAGCATTCCGGGGATATAATAACCGATCTGAGAACCAGCTTTCGAGCGTGATAACTAACTAACAGCGTGCCTACAACATGACAACATGAAGCAATCAATACTGAGACGCCCGTCCCATTCCAGAGACGGAGGTCTCCCATTCATGTCGTAAGATTTATACGAGTATACGGCATGGAAACCAACACTGCGAGATATTTCAATATATTACGGTTACCAGAATGTTCTAAGACTTCAAAGATGGAACCAACATTTTGAGGCACTTACGTCATTAAAGCTATTGCGAACCACTGGCAAAGTATGAAATCCGGCGATGTATAGAATGCCTAAAGTCAGTAGACATGGCAGACAGGCATTCCACGGAATACCCAGGAATTTTATAAAATGCCTCAGATTCTTTAGGCAAAGTATATAACAAAGAAGTTTTCTTATTTTATATTTTATATTTGCAAAAACTTAATATAAAACAATCGTTTTTAATTCTCAAAACGTTTGTTATATCCGGTTTTCGCGACTATCTCGCACAACCTCCATCTTGACAGCTCACCCAATCGACTTTGATTAATTTTTATTTAACGCAACCAAACAATATTAACATTACAATTCATTTCACAATTTGCCTACGGACTTTAAGCATTCTATAATTTCCGGTAACAGATACGCGGAGAATTTCCTTTTAAAAAAGCGCCAACCAGCTGATCTTTGTAATGGTGAAGTGTGGTGTTTTCTTCGCGGTACGGACTGATTTCTTAAGTATTATTTATATGAGCTTCGACTTGTCACTGAACGGAAGTTGCCACGGGTTCAAACCCCGTAGCGTGTCCGGTTGCTTGGTTACAACTTGAGATATATTTTAGGTAGGCGGGAGGATATAAAGGAATATTTGGTGCGGGTTTTGCCCGTGAGCACGAGTCTCCGACTCTCAGGGAACGTACGGGGAAGCCGATGGTTGAAGCGACTTTTGCACAAAGGAAGCGAAATCTCTTGTCTTGGACAACTGACAGACGACACTGAGATGTTCTTGGAGAAGTAAACTTTTATTGTTTCCCGAGACACACAGACGTGTATATCCAATCACACTCAATGTAAGGCAGCGCGATGATTCGGCTGTTTGTCTTTATAAGTTGAATTTTTAGGTTCAAGTAGAACGTGTCTGCCGATTGGAGAACAAAACGTAAGCAGCTCGACAGCACAAGCGCCAAGTTAAGAAGACCCCCCCCCCCCCCCTCAAACTGAATTTTGAATTGAATACGGCGATCCGATTCGTTCCCCAAAAGTCACCCCATGACGTCAGAAACGCCCCGAAAAGCCGTATTCAAATTTCATTTGTCCGTCGCCTCGTAAACAAGTTTTAAGAGTGCGAGAGCTTTGTGGAAGTCATTTCGCCGCTAGACGGAAAGTCTGGAAGGAACGACTGATTGTCTTCCAATTTGATACATTAAACAATGCCGAAATTTACGAAAATAATTAAATTTGGATGAAGTAAGGCGTATCTAATCACGTCTCCTTCGTTTTTTTTATAAACCAGATTAATGCGCCAAAGCCTGGTTTATCCTTTCATCTCAAGGTTCAGCCCGTTCGGGAATCGAACTACGAACCTGGACTGGCACACTTTGTTGATTGTCCAGTTACAGATTTAATTACATTTCACGTGGAGTTCACGTTCAGGCTTTAATTCTACTGAACTACAACCATCACAGAATTTTAATTTCTATTTTATTGCGACAAAGTTGTACCATACAACCACTGCAGCTCCCTCTAGGTCTGGGGTCAGAGCACGTTTGTAGCACTAATACGCAGTGCTCCAACAGAACATACATATTTTCCTAAAGCGTCTTTTTACGACTGTTGGCCTCAAACAAATCCATTTTTACGACACTTTGCTTGAACACTCCCTATTAACTGTTGTTTAAAATTTAGGAACTCAAAATTTGTAATTGCATTCCTCTAATTTTAAACACACGTAATCGTCCTTGTACCTCGTTAAATATATCATACCAACAACACTCCGAAAAAATGTTTGATTTCAATTATTTCTATATTTTGGGTCATGTTTCTACATGGTCATTTCTTAACGATGTCACATTTTAGAAAACTAAACGGAATTCAAATCACGATGATGATGATGATGATGATTACGATGTCTTATGGGTTATGATATCATGTAGGCGGTTTCCGACGTTTCGTGAGAACCTCTTGCCTCCAACTACATCGTACAATGGACGCCGTTCCCACATCCACCCACAAATCAGTCCCACTCACTAAAACCCTGAAGGTTAGGACAGCAAGTTCCTTCAAACCTTAGTAACCATCTACAAGAAAACACGGGCGACCACAATCAGAATGTAAGACAAAGCAAGAGTTGTACGGACAGACACTCAATGCCAAATTTCGCCTTAATTCGTAAGCAGTTTCGGAGATTCGTTTGCTTCGCGCATGAAATGCCCCTGCGGCAAGCAACACGCGGGCCTGATGTTAGCTTAAAAATACTTTTCCTTTTCAAATACACACGAAAGACGGTGAAGGAACAGGGAAAAGGGAGCGAGGACTACGACCGCGAAGTCTCAAAACTGAACTCTTAAGAGACGTCGTTAATTTCATTACTCGAGTCCTTCGTACAAAGACACGGTTTTCCAATACAATGGGGAGAACTGAGAACAAGATCTTTGCTAAACAGAAACACGGCGTACGAAAGATCTCCAATAATTACTGACGGGGCGGAGCACAAGGGAAATAAAAAAAAAAAAAACAGCAAGGAAACTTGATAGCGGCTCCTCGACAATGGAAGTTCCATTTATATTCCTGAAATTTCGTCTCCTGCCACATATAAAGTAGCCAACCATCGTTCAGTTTCCTTTGTGTATTTTTTTATAAAAAATGAAAAATAAAAGACAAACGACGAGCGTTATTTTAACAGAGTCAGAATTACGAGGTTCTGTCGCGTTATGAGCGCGTACTACGCGTTTTCAAAATAAATTTTCTGCCCCAATTCCCTCATAAAAACGCAATGCGTAAAATAAATCCACTACTGACATCGTGTTAAGGGTAGAATTACTCACGACAGTGAATGCGGATGAACGCGGACACACTGCGCATGCGCATGTCAGCAAAAACCCCGAGTCACGGATTCTGAGAGTATTAAATCTTTCTGTGGCATTTTTCAATTGTCATTGTTAGTACAGGCGTTCGCTACGTCAAATCACTTCCTGCCCCAGAGAATTTCCCTGCAAATTATTAAGAATTCCGAAACCGGGAAATTTACGCATCGGTTTCAGAAAATTATTTTCACGGGTGAAACAAAGCGACTTTCTAGAGACAGCCTTACGCTACAATTTTGATATCCTGGAGTTGCCTATTGTCTATTGGAGTGTCTATTGCGTAAAAGACCGGGCGGCGCTGGAACGCTACACGTAATTTTGCAATTTCGAAAGTTTACGTCAAAAGAGAAACAAAGAACCCCCACTGAAAACGAGTTACATCTGCGGGCAATCTATTTGCAACCGAAACGCCTTCTACTGAAATAGCAGCCCGTTCGAACCCCACACCCAATGACCAACCAAGAAAGAGATTAAAGCCAGTCGAATTCAAACGCTGGCGTAACATGCAGCGTGCTTTACGAAGCCACTCGACCACGACCACTTCAAACACGGAGATTCGATTTTAATTTTAGCGCATTATCCCCACGAAACAAAGCATCTGAGTCGTACCTGATTACAAAACACAGTTTTAAACACGCAAATGAAGGCAGCTCGTTATACACTTAAGCCGTAAGACGGTAAACGCGAACTCGCTGCAGAGAAATGGCTCTTAAGTTGTCCTCCACTATAAAATTCAATAAAATAAATAAAACGAATCCTTCAGCTCACCAAATACCTCCATCAGCAAACATCTTCAAGAATCAGCTGTTGTCACACTTACCTGCAAAGAGAGAAAAGAATTTGTTAATATCTCTTATGTCTAACTGCTGTCGTCTTATGCACATCACGAGCTTAATAAGAAATTCACGGAGTTGGAAACCAGGTCTGTTCTCCAGAGATCAATACGCGACAGAAATTGTTTTTCTCGCATGTTTCAAATGTCCCTTGTCTTACGACATATTCCCTTCAAAAAGTTCTAATACGCGTGAGTCGGAAACAAAACCATAAATGGTTGTAAGTTATGGTTTTCAGTACTGTGGTTCATAACATTTCCGTCACACATCATGCCAGTGAAATCAGGTTAGACCATAAGAGCAGGCACATCGGGTCCTCAGACACAGGTGTACGTCTGTCTGTAGCACGCGGTGCTCCTGTCTTATCCCTATCAACTATCGACGTTCAATTGCACAACATCGCCTAAGAAACGCTCATAAGGGTAATTAAAAATCGTTTGCTATACAAAAATTATTTCGACATAAATTTGAAGAAAACAGAGACACAGTGGCCTCGGACAACACCTACCAGTTGATCAATTACATTAACTTAACACAAGAAGGCAACAATATCAGAAACTTCCATTTGTGGACTCGTGAAAATCTACACGGAACAAGAACGTAACTTCCAACGCGTGTCAATGGCGACCAGCTAGCAGCTTTGACCGTGCATAGTCGAGGTACGTCTGACAGTGAAATTAGCGCTCGATGTTTCCTTCCTTAGGACGCGATATCAAGTTTAAACCCTTAAAAATTCTTCTACGGTCGACAAGAAGGGTTTCCTACTGACTTTACACCCTTCTCACTGAGCACCAACGACAATTCTGATTCGGGATAGCAAGTTCTCATTCCGAGATCCAACCCAGGTGCAGCTGGAAGGTGTCCGCACCTAGGAGTGTGCTCGTTTCGAAGCCTTCCCAGTCAGAGGCCACCCCAACTGCCGCTATGTTCCAGTCGCAGAAACTTTAACGAATTCGGAGCAGCGATGGTGGAACGCGGACTGCCCTGTGTACGAACCCGGGCCTCCGCGATGAGAAATCGGCGACCGGCCTCGGCTGGGCTAACGGTGTGCTTTTTAATCCGTCCATCAAATGCAGGAAAAGTATCTTAAAATAGTCCACGATCGCCTCCTTCCAAATCCTCATGGGTTCACCAAACACGATCGGCTTACCAGAGCATACCAAAAAATGTAACTGCTACAGCTGATAACACGTTGTTAAATAAGTACCACACGCCCATCGAACGGGGGCTTGTGGCATGGACGCCAATCTACTGCTCTCACTGGGGGGGGGGGGGGGACGAGCTGCATTAACTTAATAGGGCCCTGGTTTCACGGCAAGAAACGTTCAGCTCTGGTTATTCAGCGAAAGTGCATTAGAGGCCTGGGTATTGGGGGGGGGGGGGGTGCAATCCATTCAACAGCCTCATTGTGCGCCGTGCCTTATGTAAAACCACAACCACAGCGAACCGGCGCTGATACAGATTACAACACGCCACTACAGATATGACTTTTAATGCAAAGTAATACGTACGCTCACGAGAGAATCCAATCGCGTTAAGTAATTCCCAAGGTCTGACACTTCCGTGTGGAATTAAAACGGTTTTGAAGACCAAAAGTCCTGTCCCTCGAACTTGTAAGGCCATAAAGGGGATATCTGATTCGATAATTTCCAAGTATAAAAAGTTCTTAGGCAAAGAGGGGGAAAGTTTTAAACAGTCCAAGATCATGAAAATATCCCGACGGGGACTAAATTGTATGAATAGACCGGATTTAACTTTTCGGCAAAGCCAACAGAAACAGACGAGAATACGTCGGAACACTTTGAATGCTGGCCTCACACAACCAAAGCCATTGGGTCCACGGAATTCATGTCACAGTGGAGTGGCCATCCTTTTGGTTACCTGACGGGTTCCTAATTCGAATCTGGGGCGAAAAATCCTGCTACATTGACTGAGGTTGTTCGTGGTTGGTCACAGCCTCTCCAGGCAAATTATCTTAATCAGGCAAAAAAAAAAAAAAAAAAAAAAAAAAAAAAAAAAAAAAAAAAAAAAAAAAACCTCTCTCGCATTCCTCCCAACCCACGCATGAAACTGGTTCGCCGTCCTGAAACAGGCCCAATTCAGGAAAGACGAAAGTCCAAAGGAACTAGCTAATTCACAGACAGTGCCGGGCTTCAGACGAGATGAAGCCAGGTCTTTTAATTATAATGCCCATAAGGTTCTTGTAGATGGCATCTCCCCTTTGTTATGACAGAACACGTTGGATACGCCGATTAATTCATCAGGACTCGCTGCAGAGAATACGTCATGTGAGTGACGACGATATAATTTCGTTCTCCATCATTGCAACACAATACAGATTGGCGTAAAGCTGTCGGATATACCAGAGACCGCATCCGTTATTGCAGCGTATAACGTTTCAACACGCGAACTGCCTCTGGCTACAGGCTGAGTACGAAAACGGATTCCGACGGCACCCAACACTCTGGAGAAGCTGCGAGTCACTCAGCTGGCCAACAACTTCGCCGCATCTTACAGAACCCGAGGATTCATCGCTGTCCACAAGAGCCCGCCACGGATTGCACTCTCTACCCTATTTATGAAATACCTATTTTAATATTATCTTCCTATGTACGCTTCCAACTCGTCTCTTCTCTCAAGGCATTCAAACCAACATTTTGTACCCAGTTCTCACCTTGCATGCTACGTGACCCGCCCATCCCACTCTCCCTTATCTGATTTCCCTGATGACAATTCCCAGTTTACGTAAGGCAATGACTGTGACTAATTGGCTGGAGCTTAGAACGTGCCTGCCTGTAACAAGTCGTACCTCGACAAGGTATCTGCGAAGACACGTCAAAATATGGCTGGCCGAAGTACTGGCAACAGCCGCTGCTCCAACTGTTCAAGATGTTCCCTTATGTTTTGTTACGTTTCGTTATGCAGTGCGATATTTGATCATGTACTGGACCAATTAAATTAGTCCGACTGAATAAATAAAATGTTGGTTTGTAATTTGCCCAACCACGTAACGAATAACGTTACACGAACTTGTTATAACAACAATAATAATAATAAACAACAACAACATATTTGCGTTGCGATGAAACAAAGTTTATTGCAGCAAAGTTTATCATCTGCTGCAAGAGGTGTGTGGGAGTATAAACGCGGATAGACCTGGACTGATTCATGATTAACTTCCCAATCAAAAGTTGTTCTTTGTGGGCGGATTAAAAAGGAAAAGGCTGTCTCTTGGTATGGTCTCCCACGCGCGCTGCTGCTCAATCCGCGCCCACCTTGAGATGCAATTAACATCACAGCCAACGCAAAACAGACACTCACAGACCGGAAAAAGCACAGATGAGTTCCTACGACCAAGCCCCAAGTTTAACCGACGCAATACAGCCATGACATAAATGGTTCAGACATTCGATTCGATAAAATTGGAAAACTGCAAAATAACTTGTTGCTGACACAATAATAGAGGGAAGACCGACGCTGGTACCTCAGCCCACCACCCGGAAATGTGGGACTGAAGCCGTCCAGCGACTGTCCCGAGAGAAGCCTCCTGAAGATCTTACGAGCTGGCTATTAAAGGTACGCCACGTATGATTTGAAACTTCCAGGGCGACTAATCTTCTCGGATCAAAATCGACGTTTCAGGGAACATCATCAGGATTTGACGATTTGAAATCGCGATGAAGGGGTGCAGGGGTGGACCCCAGAATATCCTGTTAAGGGTAGGCTATCATGTGGCGGTGCAGTTTTTCGTGACATTCCTGTGGGTCTACATTCTGGTGAGTACGGATGGGCGCTGCAGACTTTGATGAAAAGCTCCTTCGCTGATTGGCAGGATATTCGTCATCTCGTACGGGGGGAAGATTCTGATCGATTATGTAAATCTGGAGAACAGTCATACTGGGGAAACTGCGGTGAAGCACAGAACATGGCCAGACTAAAAAAAAATAAACGTAAATTTGCGTGCCTTTCAGGGAAACGAAGCTGAGGATCACACGTTCGGGATCGTTACATTTATAAAATTATCGAATGCTTTGGTTGTTAACACAACGTACTTGAATTATTTCCGACTTAGACACAGAGTGACGAATGAAATGAGGGGGATAGTCACAGATGCTTATGTGCATAACCTGGACGGAATTTTTTTTCGGATACAAAATTTTTTTTTCTGATTTACGGGTTAACTAGTAGGCGACTAACATAAATCCGAGAACATAAGGACAGTCATACAAGACAACTGAATCCATAAATTTGTTGCGTTTATGTTTAAGAGCAGGGCGCTGAAGCCAAAAACATTTTCTCGTACATTTATCGGAAACCAGCGTCTGAAAAAAAAAGGCCTTGCAGCCTTAATTTTGGGTGTTTAAAGCCTAAAACAACGCGGAATTAAGTCGAAAATTCCGCCACAAACGCAAACTTAAGTATAAAGAACGGCAGAGAAAAACATTCTCACGTTCTGTAACTATTCTGGACAACTCGTAACAAACACCAATGTAACAAACTATTCGATCCGTTTCACACAGTTTGATCCTGTATGCAACCTGCAATATACAGCACATTACACATTTCTCACGTCATTTGTTCTAAGTTACAGCAGAAAACACTTAACACATCAGCAGAGCGCAGGCGCGGAATCTTACTTCGAAAACATTTCCCTGATGAAGAAATAAGCTCTCTGGTGCAACAGCAAACGCCTTCAATACGAGTGGTATAAATAATGATCTTGGCGGGGCAGGCAACTGGTATCACACTTCGGCCGGAAGTCGTCAAAAGACGCTTCTTACGAAGATGAACGGGGCCAAACACTGCCGTACGGACACGAAGACATTTTACTGTTCTACGATGGCCAACTAGAACGTCCTGAGAATGTGAAAGTCGTTCAGTCCACGTCTTCGGATCGATCCCCACGTTTGCCCGAAACTCCGAGGTGCCCCCCCCCCCCCAAACCCATCAAGCACGTAACATGGCCCGTCCGTCACGTGCATCTTCCACGTGTTCGCCCCAGCAGGACCGTTACCCGGAAGTCAGCGCTCGCAAGGACGCACCAAATTCAAACCGTAACGAACTGCGATGGTCAAACTGACACCATGGACACGGCTGCACCACTTTCTAGTAACACCAATCAAATGGTGCGTGAAGCCACGAGACGGAGACTCGCAAACAAACTGACGTCGAGAAGGCAAACCGGGGTGAGACTCTCACGCCCATCCATCACTGCAGATCGATTCAAAAGGGTTTCGACGATGCGACATTCCAAATTTCTCGACTCTGTCCATCGTCCAGGATTTCGCAAACAGCACGCACTTTCGTTAAGGTTCCGAAACGCGCAATTTTCCGAATAGTCCAGCAGGAATCCAAACGATGTCAAGTGTGACGGACGCGCGGACTGACGACAAAATCAATTGCTGTAGGCTGCGCTGTAGCTCAGGCGGTCAGCCGCCGGCCTCACTCCGCGTAGACCCAGGTTGGAGCCCGGGTGAGTCCATTTTGGACTTCTGGTGCACGAAGTGGCACTAGGGCAGGTTTCTCCCAGGGTCCTTCGGTTTTCGCCTGCTCCGTATTCACTCGCGTATCATTTAGAGCAGTGGTATTCAACCTGGGGTACGCGTACCCCCGGGGGTACGTGAAATTTAAAAAAACATATATATTATTTTATGATAAACACTGAATAATCAGTAATTTAATTTATTTTAGATGTAGAATATATACCATGTATAACTTGAATTATAAACCCAACAACTTTGGGGGTACAAAGTTGAAGAGAAATTATATCTGGGGGTACGCGAACAAAAAAGGTTGAATACCAATGATTTAGAGGATAGACACAGTTCCACAGAGGCATAACCTCGCCCCGTCACAGCAATTAAAAAAAATAATATAAAAAAGCAATGTTGAAATCGTAGGGTTTTAAATTGTGAACCCTAATTTCTGGACTCCCCATTACAGGAACTGACTTTTGTGTTTCAAACATCAGCGTGGCACGGCTGATTTACATAAGCCCTACTTGTAGTGAGATTAAACTTTCTAGCTCCTCGTGGTCGTAATTGAATTTGAATTTTAAAAAGAAAACTGCAAATTAAATGCAAAAATTGTTCCACTTGCAGAGAACAAAACGCAAAACAGAATTTAGTACACCCTCTCGTGACGCACTTCCAGTTTTGACTTGCATGTCTCTCTTTTTCTAAGTCATGCAATTTAAATTAATTAGGTATAAGAGTTGGATCGCCTGTCTACTACTTCACTTTGAGATTAACAAAAGCACACAAAAAACATTTACACACACCGCGGCGTACAAACGAAAGAAGCTCTAAGCAAAATCCATTGGCTAACTGCCTTTTAAATAGACGTGCACGTGCGTTTAACATTTAGATAAATAAACTTTACTACACAAATTTGAATATTGCTTTGATACGGACTGCACAGAGAATTTTGTCGGTATGAAAACTCAGCGATGACCTGAAATGCCAACTTAAGCTAGTCAAAGTCAGTTGCACCGCTTAGTAACACGATTTTAACTAGAACACGCCCCCATATGCATGACAGAGCTAATAAGTTCAAATCCTTTCAGGGCTTAGCGGTTATTCAAAAGATTCTCAGAGCCAAGAACCCTTCTCTCTTGATTCTGACACCTGTTCCTATGAAATCTCGGGGGCGCATTCCCCACAGTACAGCATAAGGACAGGGCGAAGGGGAGAGAGAGAGATGGTAACGTTGGTGAAGACAGAGGGAGACCTCTCCTACCGAATTACTCAGACAGGTGTTGTGAGGGACTGACGGACACGGACAGACGTCGTAATGAAACCCTCAAGGCGAGAGGGACTGGGCACTGCGACGGCAGTGTAACAGTGGCACAAAACAAGTACCTGCCGCCACACAAGCATAAGGGGGAGAGTCACCGCAATGAATAAAACCTGTCCATCGACTTACAAAGTTGAGATTTATCAATTTTCGCTACGACGAACCACGTAAATTTATATCGAATCTAAAACTTCTTGACGATGGTGAAGAGTCAATTGAATAAAAATTTACTTGGATATTATCCATCGTCTAGTAAAATATAAAACGTAAAACGACGTTTCGGAGATAGGGATTAGCTCTATCTAGTGGGCCCAACTGTGTAGGAACCTGAAGACGGAGATAGAGTCCCATCTCCGAAACGTCGTTTTTTACGTTTTATATTTACTAGACGATGGATAATATCCAAGTAAATTTTTATTCAATTCACGTAAATTTATATTTCTTTGAATTTCGCGGAGAAACAGGGCAAGTACAACATGAACGCTTGATTCGACATTTCAGCGGCGCTTTTCAGGGTTAATACGTAATAACCATCACAAAAAACAATACTCGTGCGCTTATTTTTACAGTCAACGTGTGGGCAAAATATATGGGAGTCGGGAAACAATCAGAATTTTTTTTTAAATGAGATTCATGGGAATTTAATTTTTTGGAATTTTCGCCCCATGAACAGGTTTTATCGGACGAATTACGTTCGCATATCGAGGAATATGTCGTGCGTAAAATGAGTTGTGGAAGGCAGTCACCGAGATATTGCAGGTCGACCGGGGAGCAACTTGGAAAATCGTGGAAACAACCGAGAAAGAATCTAAGAATAATTCTCCTCGGTTGGAGTTCGAATCAGACATCTTTCGAATTCATGCCACGTGCAGTATCGCTATGCTAACCGCTTGGTAAGAACTAATGGAAGGGAGCTAAACTCTGTAGAGGTCTGGAGAAAATCATTACCCACACATAACATGTCTGGATTTCAATTTGCAATCCAAACGCTCGGGGAATTTCAGAAACTGGCAGCGATGTGGCGGCGCGCTCTGTACGACATCCACATATCGTGTTTATTAATGGAACACCGGGGCACAAATGCAGGATTAATGTTCTTCGCTTGTAAATGGCGTCTCCGAGTCCTCAGGAGGGCAGGGAAGCCTGCATTTCTAAAACCCCAGTTAACATGACTTCCCGCTTGTCTGTTTCCTTATCCATTTTATGACGCCATACCAATTACATACGTCACGTCCACGCCACTAACATTGCGTCTCGACATAAAAGCGATGTAACTGACATCACATGCGACTTTAAGAATCGTCACGGACTCTTGGCTCTTCAGGTTTGGTTCTTGAAAAAAGCGAACTTCGTGTTTGAACGCCGAAGGTAAATGTTTGATAATCACACCATGTGGGAGCAGAGGTAAAGCCTCGGTATTAGACGCAGGTGAGCGGTCAGCCTCACGCACCCCCCGGGGGGCGAGTTCTAGAGCGTACTTCGCGTACTAAGCTGTCGCCAATTGTAACGAATGAGAACATTCTGTAGTCTAACCAGTTTCAGAACGCTCGAAACCTTAATGCGCTACGTTTAAAAACTTCGGTCACTGGACTGACACTCCCAGTGAGTACTTTCATGCTGAACAAATACGTAGACGGTTTCATATGAACACGAACACGTTCGGCTATAAAGTCCGACGACCAGACAGACTTTTCGCCGCACATAAACATATTTCCATCTCATAAGACGCTCTTCGCCAGATAGGGCACAGTCGTAAATCTTTAACACAATAACCCACAACAAATTCTACAACGTAACTCCCCAGAAACACAAATGACAAGACCTGAGACCAAAGTACGAACAGACCTCGACCTTACACAACGCAAGTTACATGAAGTCAGTGCCGAGGCAGATTAAGGGAATTATATTTTCTTTTAGTACGGACGGTTGGTACCCACAATCCCCCGTGCATTAGCTTACCCTTTCTACAGAAAGAAGGGCACTGCGAATCATCGCCAATGGTAACATCAGACGCGAGATAACACGTAACAGAAGGAGACCGAAGTCAAGTGAACGCACAATGTAAAGGTGATCTTGTTGTGACCACAGAATAGCGCGTTTTTAACAAGCGGATGAAGGAGACAAGGGCAAAACCGCATCTTACGAAATGCTACAAAGGACCTCGTAAAGCAGGCTCTTGTGAACGCGGTAAAAGACCTTCAGGTCCCACAAAAGGCAGGGAACACCGAGAGTAGACCATTCTGACAAAACCTGAAAACTTGGCCATAGAACCCGATGGGCTGCTGGAGCTGGCACTGAGAACTTACATAATAAAACTGCCTTCACCTCCAGCAAGCCATTTTCCTCGACCTGGCGAAGTACTCTACGCTTATCCGCCATTCATTCGCCAAGACATGTCCTGCAAGGTCATCAACTGGAATGAGAGTAACGCCGAATTCCCCGCCGAGACATCAGGGTCGTGCGATCGGAACTCCTCCTTCGTATATATGAGGTCCCAGTCTCAGCTCTTGGCCCGGAGATCTTTCCAGGTTCTCCCCAGGCGAACACCGCTCACAATTCGCCATTCACCAGCCGTGCATTCTCAGCGAATGGAGGCGTCGTTAAATAGTTTGGTCGGGGTCTGGCTTCGTATGTTCCTGGCTGGCGCGAACATAAACACACCAAAGGAAGCTGTGGCCTCGGTTTAATTAATTACTTCCAACACGACGCAAAGAAAAATACAAAAGTTGACTCTCAGTTGTACAGTCAGTAGGTAAACTTCAATTACGTAGTATTTACTAAATACGATTCGCCCGAAGTTTGTATTTGACTTCGTTCAAACGCCACCAGAATAAAGATTCACGACCATGAAAGTGCGCGAGGCCTTCAAACGAAAATGGCACGATGAAATATTTCGTGTCACCGCACAGACTCGTCTCATTATACTCTCGAAGCCCTACGTGGTGTTTAAGATTCCCGGAATTAACGAAGCGTCTGAACAGAGCACAACTAAAAGCCCGTGACACCGTCAGGTTCAAGAAACAGGCCCCTGGGAGCATCGCTATCCTGTCAATCCTACGGGAACATAAGCCGCGCCTGAGGGCGCATGTCACGTACGCAAGTATGTTTGCCAATTGACGGCAGACACCTTGTTACGTGCACCAAGATTTCCCGCAATCTCCAATCTCTGACATGGCGGGATCAGTTACAGTTAAGACATTGTAATTATCTGTGGCTGGGTGCACGTGTTCAGAAAGCCAGTTTCCGAATACTCCAGTTCCTACCATGTGATTACCACATGAACAATGCAGCCAACACTCCCCACAGACAATACCACAATATGCAATAAATATACCGTTACAAGTTCCTTTGCTCCAGCGACGTCTTTCCTTTTAGCGCAATTCCTTCGTTCGCAAATCTCGAATCGTTCCCCTGCACAGCTACAACCCCACACAGCAGCCTTTGACCTCCTCAGTGCTGCCACGCCGCTGGAATTCGCCCGCCAGGCCGACACAAACCTAATTACGCGAGGCCAGCGGGAGGCTGGCAGCGTCCCTTGGCGCATTCTGAACACAACGCTGTATGCATTTTTAAAAACCCTCAGAGCAGCGGGCATGTCAGATCGCCAATAAGGACTTCGCGGAGCTGGGAGGGAACAATCTATAAAGTGGCCAGAATTCCCAGGAAGCTACAAATTACCTCCCACCCGAAAAGGCTACCCTTCCAAACTTGTGCAGATTAAAGCGTCCAAAATACCAAAGCGGAATAACCACGTTACGCGACGATGAGCCTGATGAAATCTCGGTACGTCATAATCCGGCGAGTCCGGTTTTCATCCGGTCCACACAGCGAAGCTCGAAGAACATGAGGAAAAACTGGGAATTTTTCAACGTAAGATGGTCCCAACCCACTGAAGTCTTCGTGCTTAATTGCACACAACGAAGACCATAAATATTGTCAATCTGACACATCATAAACATTTCTACCTTTCGTCCAAACTAAGAAACCGCGCAGATAAACTATCGGTAAACCCGACTACAGTTAACTCTCACTGCGCGTATAACTAACTTCTTGGAGCACAGCACGTCTTGAGAAGCTGATAGTAGCTCAGCTAGTCAAGACATTCCTGAAGGTCCATTCCAGAGGTCCCAAGAGTCCGTCAATGTACCCTATCCCGAGCCAGATGAACCCAGGTCACAGACCATGTTTTACAAGATTCATTTTAATACTGCTCTCCCTATCCGGGGGCACACATTCCGCGTCGCTTCTTTTTTTTTGGGTGGGGGGCCTCACGTGTCCCCTGTTACAAAATCTTAGTAAGAATCGGAGACGACGAGGATCTTCGACAAAGTTGTTGTCTAAGAACTAACAACCGATAAGGACTTGAAGGTAAATTTCAAGGCGCGCTTAAAAATATATTCAAATTAACAATAATAATAATAATAATAATAACGGAATAAAACTAACAGAACGTAACAACATATTAAATAAAACGTCGATAAATGAGTGTACTGACAGGTTTGTCGGATCATTTAAGAGTATTGAAAAATATGTTCTGCGCAGATATATGCATACAAGATACACAATGACGTCACCGTCCCACCTCACAAAGTTCGCATTACCGAATTTTCATTAGGCTCCAACAGCATAACGTTCATACCAAATTTAATGAAAATCTGTTCTCGACTTACAACACGGCCGAACGAATATTGTGTACGGCCAGCGACAGATGGCAGCACCATCTCTTCGGCTGAAAGAAGCCACACGGAGGGACGGACAGAACGCGCACGTGAACACGTTCTTTGCTTCAGCTGAAGACGGCAGACGAGGAAAAAAAAGGAAGTTAAAAGAATTTGTCGAATAAATTCTAACAATAAAAGCTGCAAACTTTTAGCGGTCATCTGCGGTGTTGTTACTCGAAGCTGTACAGAAACCTATGGCAGGAGGCGCACAGCGCTGACTAAATGAAAAGGTTCGACGTCACGTGATGTGGGCGCACAAATGACAACACAAAGGCCAATTCCGAACAGCAATTGCCAGAGCCAAGTTATTCGCAGAATGTAGTGCAGTTACACGCCATTAATATCGCATGCACCGACAAAACGGATCAATAGTACGAAGCATGCACCTGGTGGAAGGAAGTCTCGAGGCGTCCCTAACCAGCTCCGGCAGATCGGAACGCGACCGGCTTCTGCAAAATCTACTGCACGGCGGTCGTGTCGCCTGCCCCCTAGGTCTTCGCCGATTAGGCCCACCTGGCGCGAGCCGTCTCTCAACCAATTTTAAGAATGAAACTCCGTTTGCCAGGACTCGAGCGGGTGTTCGAAAACCGAATGCCAAAAAGATGCTGATTTGGCTGAGTTTCGGATGGCAATGACAGAGCCGAGCGCGTTTTCATTTTCTCGAATCAAATTTGGGTTTTAGGTGCTCTTTGACGCATTGGCGTGAGCGAAAAAACACTTTACGGGCCCGTCAACTGTTCTGTTGTCTTCTTACCACGGGGGTGGAGGGGATCACTTTTGCGCAAGAACGGCCTCAGGTCAGATGACCCTGTGAAGTTGCGCGAAGAATGCCTTTGGAATGACAACGTACTCCTAAGAGTAGTCTCAGTTTTCCAATCTTGTCGACGCGAAGGGTCGTCCCCACTCAAAGAGACGAGAATGTAAGACAGTAAGAGGCTCTTCACAAAAGAGCTGGGCGATGCGAAATATCCAAGAGACGAAGGTCTCACTCAAGAAGGGGGGGGGGGGAGGTCGCATTTACTGATGTCAGATCTTCACGTGTGCACGCACGCACGCACACACACATTGTATCCACGTTTATTTTATTTCATTTCATATTTTAAGAGTCCTGCTAAAAATTCGTAACAAGAAATGTCTTGTAACCGCTGGAGGAACACGCCTGTATTAATACAAGTGTCTAACTAAGCCACCGCTCGAATGGCGGATGGCGGTATCTGTCTGGCTGAGCACCGAGCCCTTATCCGGATGTCCATTCATTAATTATAAATACGCATAACCAGTGATGACCATTACAACTCGAAGACTGATAACCACAGTCAGCCTAATGACACGAGTCAGACGTGAGCCAGTTCCATCCACTCCCGGTATTCCAAATTACTTACCTAGGATCCGTCTCAATGTTATCCTCCAGCCTACGTCACTTTCCACGCCCCTCGTTTCACGTGTAACATTTCTATTTCGAACCCAGGACCTCACACGAGCGGGTGACAAAGGTCAAACGAAATGTGCCGGACGCGGTCACGCCAAGCCCCATATTATTAAGTTGTTTATGCAGGCAAAATGACAGCCCACTATCCGCTCAATTTTTTTCCAAAATACGCACGAAACACATAATCGCACTGTTCGTACACCGTCACAGATCACGAGCGGACCCAGAAATGCCACGTGTTCAGTCACAGACGGAACTCGAAGGGGCAGAACCAACTTCGTGTGCCATCTGAACGAAGCAGGAGTCGGGACGTTACTTTCACGAACGTATTTTAGACGTGAACAGTGAACGTGGCAAAGGGGCGGGGGCGGAGACACGACAGCGACTTCAAAATGGGGTTGCCGTTACAAAAGTGATCCGTCTGCTTGCCAAAGGGCTTTTTCAAGCAAATACTAATATGAGAGTAGGCCACGACACTCCAGGGAGTAAGTCGGTGGCTCAGTGACTTCGAAACTGGTCGCAAGAGCATCGTCACAGAATGCACACAGTCGGGCGGTCGGCCATCTGCATCATCACGCCCCAAGTGACCGACTGCCGCTGAGAGACAAAAGCTGCTCGTCTATTCTAGACGGATTTTGAGGTCACGTAAGCAACAGGGCATGGCTGCAGGCACAGAGCACCCACACGGAAACAACTTTTAGATCCAGCGCCGTGTTTAATACGACTGCAGAACAGCAAACGAGTCCGGGTAACCCTGTACACGCCAGCCGACACGAACGCAAGGACCAACCTTAATAGAAACGGAGTAGTGGCTGTAACGAGCACTGACATGCAATAAAGCCAGCTGGAAAGACAATGAAGAGGCTTGCAGAAGCGTCGATACAGCCAGACGTAATCAGCTTGCACTTCAGACCTGCACCGGCAGGCTACGTCAAACTCCGAGCCCTACTGATGAACCTGTCTGCACAGCGCAAACAAGGGCGATCACTTCCAAATATTGTTCAGATTTCAACAGGAAAAATCTCCCAATCGACTGCAAGTGACAAACATGACGAAAAATATCGTAATTTCTGTCCTTCGTATGACATGAATGAGCGCGGCGGAAAAGCGGAAATGAGTAGAAAACACCGTAGAAGGAACGCAGGGAAGGAGGAACACGAGATGCGGGCAGAACGAAATATTCAGGTGTGTAGAGAGACGAACTCTAATTAGCAAATGTGAAGTAACACACGGCAAAGCGCCGTTTATGACGGTCATTAGACAAACTGCGCCTGAATCACCACCTGCCGCAGAACACCTACGGAAATACAAAGAAGAACATCCAATTTCGGAGGATTAACCTTTTAAGCTTTTTTCGCCGGATGCAGCGGTTGAATTTGAGTTACGATATTTCAGGTTCTCACGGCGGTCTTCTGGGTTGTTGCCTCGCGTAGTCCGGTAGAAATTTGACGACGATTCAGAGATACTTGCTGCATCCATCGTCAGGGCGAATTTAAATGCGGCCTGCCGAAAACAGTTTCCTTCCTTGAAACCATAATTACAGAACTACGAAGATAATTATAGTTACAGCTGCTTAACTGCTTTAAAAATGTCACAGGCTGCACTCAAGTTTCTAAGACGTCATATCCTCTGCCAGCTCCGTTCATCGCTGACGGTTAAAGTCGACATGACATCCGCGTTTCCGTTTTGACTGACGTTAGACGTACATTACAGTTCCTCGTTGGACTAAACTGTCCAGAAATACTGACCTCAACGACTAGAGGCAGGCATGGAAGATTCAACGATCACCTCGAATGAGGAGCGTGGCGCACGGCTGTCCAACCCTCTGTACCGTACTCGGTTATGCAGTAAGAAGCCACAAGTTACCTCGAAAATCAGGATCACGGAAAGTTCTAATAATTTCGCGTTTATTGCATCAGTCTGTAGGATCCAAGACAAAAGCCCGTCGTCCCACATCGTTTGTGTTACACAGCCAATCCGTCGTTGGAAGACAAATCAAATACTTAAACCTTCTACTAGCGATTGTCAACAAAATCTGACAGCCAAGTGGCAGTAAGTCTTTCACGCTATTTAGGAGAGCCCTTTTGTGTTGCCGGAGTGCGCTGAGATCAATAATGATCTTCTCGCTGGCCTGTGCAGGGCAGAGAACACCAACCAACCCATACAAACACAACTCGCACGTTGCATCGCCAGTCAGAGATCGGAGCTCCTGCCTCAGGCAAATTTCTTTTGTGTTCAGTAATGGCCTTCTGAACGGAATATCATTGTACAGCTTTCGCCTCGGTTCACCTGTCATCCAGCTCAGTCATTCGCACTAAAGGAGAGACACGACTGTGTGTTTGCGAAACCCTTCTAACAAATGACTGTAGCCTCACGTTCTTTCTTTACAATGTCGCCAAGTGCATTTTGAAAGGACGTCCAATTTAAAAACGCCAAATTTAACGAGTTTAAGAAAAGATATTTGTGTTTCTCAGAAACACAGAAGTCTTACAATAAAAAAAAGGTTGCGAAAAAGCAGGCTCTCAGCGATCGGACACGTGAAGGACCCATCTTAATCGAGACCGCGACCTTCCGCCCGATCCATCATGCCACATAAGTACTCGGGGCAGCTGATACGGCTTAGTGACACGAACAACCCCTCGTTCACGGGGGTCAGAACGGCATCAATCCCAGCCAAGTTCACTGGCTGTCGAGCTAAAATAAATCCCGACTGTGTGAAATATCAACGAGAGTAGAAAAAGATTTATTTCAGTAACTAGATTAGCAAAATCAGCTTGTAGCACCTAGTACACCAACAATAATGGAGTTGGCCTCAGAACATTAAAATCGCCTGATAATGTCAAACCACATAAGTCTTGGCTTGTACAAATCATTGTTTCCTACGTAACTCTTCTCCATAGCTTTATTTAGTTCCCCGTTTTGAACATATTATTCTTCTCCGGACACAATCCGCGGTTAACGTTCACTCTTCGCACCATCAAGTAACATTTTTCCATTCCTCGTCTCTTGCATTTCTGTTAAGATTAGTCTCCTTATCGCTTTCAACGTTCCCTGTTTTCTTAGGCTCCATTCGGCAAATGTCGTCCAACTCCAATTATGTTATCAGAGCAAATTATAACTTTCTCTCTCCTTCCTTCCTTCAATCTGCTTCTCAAGAACGTCAGCGGAAAAGGAGCGTTAAAACACACCGGAAACTCACATCTGTCAAGTCTTTGTTTTCAAGCAACTTGCCTGGTGTGAACGGAGCTTAAGACTCTTCCAGAAAGTTCGGCAGGGCAAACGTTTAACTGAAGGCGTGGGTCGCTAATTAAAACAAAGTGCAGGTTACAAATGCCAGCAACACTTACAATTACTTCAGTAACAAATTTAAGACGGCCTCAAATTACGTAATTAACAGACGCTTTAGGTAACTCAGATACAAACCTCTAGCAAAGTAAACTGACGGTAATATTAAACATGCGCCACTAGGTCGCCTCCCTCTCACAAAAACCACGTAGTGTTCCCTACAACACCAACAGCTCCAGATGAATCTCGATTAATTTTCCGTTCTAGCTGTCCTCAACTTCAAATTCCGTCTGACTCAACCAACGTAACACACAACCTGCGTAATACGGAAGGCCGTGTTGCTCTGACCATAACCTTAATCAAAAAAGCCTGCTACGGGTTCCTAAGCAACAAGGGTCTTTCTTGAGAAGCTAGTCGGAGCTCACCTACTTAAGAAGGTTCATTTCTGTGTTTACAAGACCCGCCCTCGTCGAAATAATTCTCCAAGCCAGAAGAACTGCAATGCATTCCGTTCCCTGCCCGGACGTTTATCGTGAGAAGTTGTTAGTCACATTACTCAACCGCCAAGCTAGAGGGATGCCCCTTGTCGGCTGTCCGCCACTGCCCATTGGATATATTGGCAGCGACACTCGATATCTGGAGAGAGTTCCACGGCCTCACAATCTGAGGACGCGCCAACAAGGATCCCGTCCTTTAAGGCCTACGATCCTAAGACTCCAAATTGATTCCTGAATCACACATTTCTGGGCCCGGTTGGTCTCTTATGAATCTGCAAAAAAAGATCTCTGAGAAAGGAAATGCGTTCGATGGGGCCGTCTGCTCCGACACACGCCGATGTCTTCCTCCGGGTCACAACAAACTGATTCCGCTTTCTTGCGTTGCAACGCTCGTTCGCGTAAACACGTCCACTGTCGCCGGGGCCCACAAGCGCCCCCTCCCTCCGCGGGCATTACTGACGCCCAAGCACGCGACCGTCCCTCCTTCCTTTGCTCAAACAGCTGTTCCCTGTTGCACTGCAGTAAGAAGTCAAATGCGAAGATATGGAACGGAAGTCGTACCGACGGAAAGCTGAGGAAGGATTGTTCCTTCCAAAAAACTATGGACATTATTCTCGAAAGCCTCTCTGCATGGATTAAAAATCTGAATGAAAATGAGTGTGGTCACTTCTCAGGAAAACTTTTGCAGGTAACAGTTTCGGGACACCCGCGTGAGAAAAATGTTCAGAGACCCAGTGGCGTATCACTGCAGTAATCACCAAACTTGCAAGCTTCAAGGCCACGGAAGGACTTACAGGAGACCTGAATTCTTACGCGTATTCAGTGACAGACGTGTTATTATTAGTGTTCATACGCCCAAATGTAAGTGTCGGCCCTTCTGGCATAACATACATCCCATTAGTTCGTGTTATCAGACCAAATACGCCCTTCTGGCTGGGTTCAGTGAGCCTGAGGGAGTAACGAGGAGACGCCGTGGCCTACTTCACGGTACTCAATTTCGATCTCAGTTCGTTCTGAAAGTCACTAACACAAAATAACGTTCGTGTTCATTGAATCCTGTAGGGGCTACAAATTCGCACGATATTTTAAAGTGAAATTGATACTGTACGCGTGATGGTCCCCTCTACCTAATTACCGCCCTGTGTGGCCAGAAGTAGAAATTACATGCGGAAGCAACGACTTGGAATACCTCATACACGTACGGCTCGTCTAACAGACTCGAGGCAGTCCACGTCACAGCACGGGGCATCATGTCTTGCTTGTACTGGGAGCGCCGGGAGAAACACTCGGACTGACTCCGTGTCTCCCTACTCGCCACTTTCACTCTCTCTCTCTCTCTCTCTCTCTCTCTCTCTCTCTCTCTGCTGAAATCAATTTTCTGGGCAGACTGTTTTATCTTGAACTGAAATACCGTATCTTATTTTCGCTTTCAGTGCCCTGGGATAAAACTTCTTTTATCGAATTATTACAAAACTTCACATCACGGAGCGTGGATTCAGTTCACCATCGAATAAGGCGCCGTTTGATACCAGCGAGATAATGAAATGAGCGAACAGCCAGCGCTCGCTTTATTTGGACGGCAGTTTACGTAAACAGATTCTGCACAGTGGGAATCCAAGGCGCCACCCCTAATTCGCTCCACTTCTGTTTCTCAAGAAGCAGGCAACAGCCGCAATCTACGCATTTCCCTGTCATCACTACAGCCCGCCACTCACCTCCTACCGAGCTATAAAAACGCCTGTCCGCCCCCACACACACAATAATGACGATCCACTAAGAATGGAAACAAATGAATCGCGAACAAGCGAGTTATGTGGCGTGTTCAAACAAACAGACCAGAGCGGAGGTCCTGTCAGACATATTCAAAGGCTCACAAAATGTTTCAGATCAATCGTGTATCCAGAGAGACATTTCATATGCAAATTTAAAACATCTAAACTGGTAGATTGTTAATGGGGCAGAATTCAGGGGCCTCAAACAGCCAAATCCTTCTTGAGGTCACTGGTATCTTTCATGGAAAATTGGTGTGAATCTCCATCTAGCGGAACAGTCACCACAAAATAAAAGAACATTCAAAGTGTTCGCTTAGCAGCAGACATCTTTATCAGTTTTGCACGCGGCGAGTAATCGATTATTGGCTCAAGTCTATCGAGATATCGACCAGAACGTGAAACAGACCAGTGGAAACAGAAGATAACGAATCCTGGGTCTGTTTAATCAAGTGCCTGCTGTCTCCCACAGTCCAACTCTACTCGCTTAAACCACTAGACCGCACATGTTCGTATCGACACCTCGCCTGTCGATCCATCGCTCAATCAGAACTGAAGGTAGGCCTATTACAATCCCAAGTGATTAAACAGGCCAACTTTTTCACCTCCACGAACTTTCTTCACCGCGTTCACAACAGCATATTTCGTCGTCACGACCTCGTTCACTTGTTTTCGCGATGTATCGTGAAGTCAACATCACGTTCCTGTTCCAAACTCTGTTTACTATGTTAACAGGAACGGCCGTGATGATCTTCGCTAATTAAAAATTTCCTCCCGCTTTGTACCCAGCATCAAACCGTCGGCTATGTACATTTTTACATTGTCTATCACAAACACATCCTCTCTCGGTTCAATACCTTTTAATCCACTTACAAAAACGCGCGCCAACGTCACAACGAGATATATAATTACACTTCTTCAAAAGTACTACTTTCAGTCTGTCCGTCGAATTTATTAATCCGCGTACGCATGCATGTGCCTGTTTCATGCGACACATAAACACATCTGTAAAGATTACTGAAGTGAATGGAACACGGGTCCACTGGCGCCCCCCGGGGGGTGGCATCTGAATTAGGCGAAGAATATAACTCTTCAATTAAAAGAGAAATAATGTGAAGTAGGCTAGAAAAGAAGTTATTTGGTTTTTAGGTCACTTTGCCAAATTAATTCATGTGCCATGTCTCCTTATTTCCTGTCCATCTGGGAGATAAGAGACCACTGGGGAGGCAGACTAATATTAAAGCGAAGCTTGAATAAGCAGGGTGGAAGGATGTGAAATGGATTCAGCTGGCTCAACACTGGTTCTAGTGGCGTGATCAGCGTACAGCAAAACTTCAGGCACCAGGACATGAACGATATATCTTTGTCGGCTAAGCTACTGTCAGCGTCTCAAGAACAACTTGACTTAGCTATCCGCTTTTCCCTGTTCCCCTGGATAGGATCAGAAGATCAAAGGTAAACATAAGGAACAGAGCAACAGAAACGAGACCAGCAGCCTCTGACTTCGAACCTTGGTTTTCTTTCCTGCACGATACCTCGAAAAACGTTTGCCCATCCTTACACGGCGAAACACGGAACTGCGTATAAGGTCTTCTTTGTTATGAACTTCCACAGCTAATTGTCGCATCACGCTCAGGCCGTATTTATCCAAAATATTCATCAGTGGAGACAGCGTCTGGTAAATGACTCAAATCATTGAGATAAGAACAGTTGAATGTCCCATAAAACAAGCGGGAAGGTGTGTGCAGCTTTCAAAAGCATCGCAGCCATAATGAAGGCAAAGATCCTTCATATGATATTACTAAATACTGCACGTCCCACTTGTTAGCTGCAAATCTAAAATCTTTCGACGCAAACTCCGCCCCCTCGCCTTTCTTGCATTCGCCCTGAGCTCGAGCACTCTTGTGCGAAAAACAGATGACCGAGCATTCTGTCGTCTGCCTACGTCAGGAAGGCACAAACCGCTAACACTCACGACCTCAGTCCTCATAAATGATTTAATCACGCCAAAGGAAGTAATTCGGCTTGGGGCAGCGTCTTTCAGAAGCGACGCCGTGGAACGACGCTGTTACTCGTATTTCTGACTCCATGTTAGCTTAGCCTCGGTTGGTATCATCTGTACTATGAATCGACTGATAACAAACCTTACATCGAAAACGCTTCGATCAATACGCAGATATAAGAGAATTCTTTGGTTTTCATAAAAAAAACAGTAACAAATCTACCATGAAATTTTGATAGGCCATCCTACAAACGCAACACAAAGATCTCAATTCGAATCGAATGCCTGCACAATGAATCCCCTTACGCGCCGCTGTGATAACCTACTCAACAACAATCACATAAGCGCCGTTACAGTCTCTGGTTGGGAACACGGCCCGTAGACCGGCTATCTTATCCTGAACGTGATTTTCCTCATTCTCAATGCCCTCCAGTCTTCCTAATTGACTGTTCGCTAACCGCCCTACTTATCACCAGAGGCTGAAACTGAAGATATTTTATTAAAAAGTTAACTAATTGCGGAGTTCTGCGCAAGCGCAGGACATCGTCCCTTGCTAGGTAACACCATTCCTGCGTAAGGAACGCATTTCTGGAAATGGTAAACAGAGCCTTATAACTAAAACGGGAGTTTGTTTACGCTAACCGGAGATTTGTTGTGGCGGGAGCCTCGACTATTCAAACCAGGGTCTGTTGCTGCTGATGGGAGGTTAACCCGTCAGGCAACTTGCCCAAAGGAATTTAGTTGGTTCTCTGGGGTTTGAACCCAAAGGGGGTGGGGTCGCTTCGGCTGAAGGCTTCTGCGACTTGGGGGTAGCGGGGCGTGCACCTCTAGAATTATACCATGGCATTCGCCTTACAACTGAGGAAAAGCGCGGAGAAACTCAGTCAGGGTAGCAACTGAAGATAATCTCGTAAACTACTGTTAATACTGAAAATTATCATTCTGTCGACGACACAATGCGTGCCAAACATAATCTGTCCCAACGGCTGAAATATCCACTGCAGAAGTTTACCAGACGTCTGAAAATTAATGAAGCCTGCATTTGGCGTACCGTGCGAGGAAGCCGGCAACACGTTCTCCTTCCCCGTATTTCCCGTCATTCTGAGTGAATTGCACGAGAACTCGCGACGTCGTGGGACGAAGACAAAGTCAAACACACAGAAGCCTTTGACATAAGCAAAATTATCAAATCGTATGACAAAAAATGTGATTAAAATTTATGTAAAAGCAGCGGATGATATACGAGACGCAGTGGAACAATCTGTCTCTCGTTTTAAAAGCTTCCACATCCGCTCTGGATAGACAAAAGGTAAGACCATCAGCCCGGATTCATATTTGCGGGTTCTTACTCCGCACAAAGGTGTTTTCCGATCCGCGTCTGTTAAAATACACAACGCCATAACAGAGACAGAACGCGCCTGAGGACAAACTCGGCTATAAAGGAAGACGCAACATGAGAACGGAGGTGAGGAACTTCAAAATTTGTTACCCTTCTTAATCAAAATTATCACGTCTAGAAATTCTGAATGGTAGCAGATGATGATAACGAGACTCAGCAAATGAACGCGTGAGGGCGTCGAGGGCGGATGAATTGAAATAACAGCAACTGACGCAGGATTAAGGCAGCTCGGCTCATTCGTCTAGACGCACTGAGGAAAACCACCTCCGACAGGACAGTCACGCCCGAAACCAAAAGTCAAACTAAGAATTGTGTTAAAACAGGCACGCACGTGCGTATCGGTGCCAGTATAAATAAAACTTCGGAGGATTCACCGGGCAAGACAGAAGACGACGGACGCCCTCAGCTGATACCGCAACGTCAAAACGAATTAAGAAAACACGAGGGCAGAGCAGCTCTTTGAAACACAGCAGACGGCTTTTTATGAGGGCACACGCCACTCACAACGCCCTCATGCCGACATGGTAGTACATTTAATCCGGTTCAAGCTGAGCTCAGAGAAGGCAGGTGCAGCGTTTTCGTTATAAAAGGGCTCTCCGTCGGGAATTACAATTAATTCAGAAATCTCATATAACGCCGGCTGAGAGCTGGGGGAGTTTTGTACTGCCTCTGACATGGATCTCATTTGCTTCGAAATGTATTTATTACAGGACATGGCGGAATTTCTCTGTTGTGCCCCCCCCCCCCACCCCCTGGGACCGAACCTTTGCAACAAAAGAGAAAAGTGTAACCCTTCGCCCGACGAACGAGTCGTCTGCTATTCCTTTGCAGGCGATCGTAAACAGCACAGGTCAGTGCACACAAAGCAAGAACAACCCAGAGGCAAAGGTACGCTAATAAGTGTGGAAGAGAGGCGGAAGAAGGTCCGACAACGCGAATATATTTTTTATAGGAACGCTACTAGTTCCTGGGCAGTGGAAATGTCCATTTACTACAACCCCCAAGTTACGCTTACCGTCTACTGTACGTCCCCAAACAACATTCAGTCTTGGTTTACAATTGCCTAATACGTGCTTCTTCGATGCCGCTTCAAGACCATTTGAAGTTACTATGGCGACAAAGGTTAGACACAAAATATCGAGATACCACGAATCTGCAAGGCGGAGGCAGCTAGGAAAATCAAGTCGGTTGTGTTTCTTAGCGGACAGCGACTACGTCACAGCGGCACGGCACGCCCAACTGCGAATAACCTTTTCTTTGCGCGAAAAATGGCCCGAGAAAGTCCGAAAACGCTGAAACTGGAGTCAAGATTCCCCTTCTAAACGTCGGTGTACACGCAGAAGGCTGTGTGATGCAATAACCGATAACCCTGATGATGGAGGCAGCAAGTACCTCTGAAACGTCGGTAAACTTCTACCAGACTACACGGCGCAACAACCCAGAGGACGGTAATTTTCAGACTCACCGCCGTGAAAACCTCAAATCCTACAAGTGACAACCCAGACATTAACGGCATAGATCGGTATCAAACTCCGGACCTTCTAACAACGGTAGGCCTGACCACCGGACAGCATTCCCTCTCAACAGATTCAGGGTTCGATTCCTGCTCACTTTCAACAATCGAAGACTAAAACATGTTACAAATGCCAACCACGCGAAAACAGGTGATAAATAAATTCCCGAAACGTCGACTGCATTAAATATGCGACATACAAAGACAGGATCACAATCCTCTTGCTAAGAAACAAACGTGGAATCGAAAGTATATCGAGTTTTTCTAGCGTCGCATTCATTTTCGTATCATACAGCGCTGATAACTTCGTCAAAACACCCCAAGATCGCGTGGTTTCTCCCCTTCAGGTGTCCCCCCACGCGTGCTACAAACACAGCCCACTTCATCCTCTTTTGATCTCGCCGCTCTAATAACAGCAGAAGAGACCGGACAGGAAACAGCCAAGCGAACTCCGCGGACAATCTCCATTAGCGACGAGGCCGAGACATGACCAGAAGGAAAGGCGGTCGCCCTGACTTGGCGCTGTGGCGAAGCCCCATGAAGGGCAGGCGAGCAGCTCCGAGACTTTATTACATTCCATTCAACGCCATCATCCTTTCTTGTACGTAGGCAGGAGCTCGCTGGGAGGCTTCAGGCGAAGTTGATAATGTTTGCCCACCCTAAGGTCAGAGCTGTATTGAAGTGACTTCTCAACACATGGCAACTGCAGAACGGAAAAGGTCAATGTCATCCGAAGACGGAATCGAAATTTGTTACCCAAGACTCCTGAAGCCCATTCACCGGCAGTGACGGAATAAGAATAAGCGAACCTCGCCACGGATTGCGACACAAAAGAATCCAGTGAATGTGTCAGTATATTGAATTCGCGAAAAGTGACTTCATGCACCGACGAACTTTCACAAAGGAAAAGCGAAAGAAATGTATAAAGGTATTGTCACTCTGTGATTTGGAAAACTTTCGATGGCTCCGGCATACGATAAACAAGTATTAAAATCACTCGCCTTCGACTCACTGCTTTTTGGGGCCCCAAAGATAAGGACCCCCCCCCCGCCTCACATTCTGAATATTACAGCAGGTCAGAGCTTTGTAAAGAACAAACTGTTACCGACATAAAAATATCGATTAATTAACATGGCATTGCCTCTTAACATGTACAGGATGTCAAGTAGAAATGAACGCTTAAGGGCTCACCGTGGTCTTCCAAAGTCACTTCACGCAAACGTCGCGGAAGCATATGAACATCGTTCACACTGCTTGCAGCAAAGTCATCGTAATCACCACACCGTTCGAAGGGACCGAAGCCTCAGCGGTTCAAATGTCATCTGAACCAAATTCAATAGCTGAGGCAGAATGACGCAGGGAAAATTCCCGAGTGAAATTATAAGAAAGTTTCCCCTGGGAATTTCAGGATTGCCATCAGTGATATTAAAATGCGATGGATCATGACAAAGGCAATGTTGTCGGCTCGTCGTGTTCTGCGAGCTTTAGAGATCCCTGCAGATCTCTCTGACATTACTCCTACATCAGGCCATGACGTCACTACGACAGAGCTTTATCAGGCGGGTTCAAGTGACCGATCAGGCCCCTACTTCGTCCGGTCGAGCGAACCCGTTCCTGGCTCTGGATTTATTTTTACACATATCAAGAGACGAGAATGGATATCAAACTGGAAACGTCTGTGTGTACGACACGTTAAGAAAATCTATTTCCAAACCACGGCAAACGTTTCTTCAAAGGCCTTTCGTACTGAGGGACACGAACGTTAGAACAATTTTGTGCGCAGAGCAGAGCTGTACAAAACAGCGCGGCTATAAACACTTGCAGCAACCTAATAAAAACGCTGGAGTTGTCAGAGAACGTTCAGAGACTTCTTTCAGGAACATCACGCGTTACTGACGCCAAAGAATTCGTAGCTTCCTTAAGAAGTCCACACACTATAGAGACGTAGCATGGATCTGGGTCATTACGGAACACTGCTCACGACACGTTAACTCTGTTTGTCAGGGCGTGAAGCCACACTGTCACAGCACATGTTCGTCACGCGTGCGTGGAGAGAAGTGTCGAGTCGACAAAAGGCAGGTCTGTTCGAGAATCTGACGTTTCTGTAGCAACAGATCCACCTGCCCGTCAGACTCAACAGAAATGGATTTGCTAAAAAAAAAATAAGCATGCAGGATACGCCAAAGTTATTCCTTCTTCTATAATAATTCCGTGTGTTTTCAGAGTTATGTTTTGAGCGTATCAATCCTGTGATGTCGGTTTTGGCGTAAGGACGTGGTCACCGCGTAGCGTTACAACCTAATGACTGAAACCCGAGCGAAGTGAAGCTCAGACTTAAAGAGAATGTGGCCAAGTACCGGCTGCTTTTGAAGCATTTAGACACAGAGCAGCTTCGGCCCCGTCCAGTCCACCACAAACCCCGTATAAATGTTCAGGGGACTGAACGCGGGCCTCCAATGGCATAAGCAGGGGCCTAGCCACAAAACACAAGGTTCGAGGAAAATTAAAATCGACTGGACAGTCTCTCTTTAAAAAGACGAAGGAAAACACAAGGTCAGTTTGGAGTAGAGAAAGTTGTGAAAGAAGGGATAAGGAGAAACACTATTAAGCTCGTCAATACGAAAGTTAGAATTAAAGAAAAGTCGTTAAAGGACACGACCAAGAAACCAGTTAAAACCATCTTTCCTTTATCGGGAACCGCGGGGGGACGCCATCGTCCGTACGACGTGACCCTCGGTGCAGGGAGACATTTGCCTCCCGAACTCGCCGACAGGAACGCACTCGCTCGTCTGTGCGACTGTTAAGTTGACCCCACGAGCTGTCCACGGACAATCAATTAGTGTCGCTTATTAGTAAGTTTGATTGCAACTAAGACGAATGGTTATGAGTCGGCAGATTCAACCACCTACTCTGCAGAACGCGTTGCTATGACATCGCACAACTGCAGCGCTTGCTACCAGATGGCTGTCTTCTGGGTTGTAGCGCCGTGTATTCTGGTAAAGTTTACTAACGTTTCGAAGGTCCTTGCTAAATCCATCATCAGTGCGATAACTCATCGCTACCCACAACGATATTTTAATTCGGGGTAGTATTCCTACATGAGATCGAAGACACTGAGTAAAACCACGATAAGGATATCAGGTGCTCCGCCAACAAGGACTTGCTCCCCAGCGACAGGTTAGTGTTCCCTGAGGGCCGCAAATTCCCATTCCAAGGAGATCCTCCAACTACTGCGAGGAGCGGTCCAGTAAGAGACTCTTGTAAACATGGCAATGAACATAAGCGACGGAAATTTCCTGATGAACCAAGCGACTATCAGATTTTCCACGAAGGATTTTTGGTTTGTACGTCTGGCTAACCTTGGTAGGATGCTGTCGATTGTATCGCGCCTCGCATGTACGAACGCCAACAAACTAAATCCAACCCAACTTCTTCCTCGACACCTCATCCAATGTGAAGAAAACGTCCAAAGTTATGAAGCTCCCACTGGGCTGTACGACGTTACTTAATCCCTTTTACGCTGCAACGTCGTGAGCATCTCGTTCTATTCAACCACGTTGAACCTACGCGAACATCCGAACAACGGGCGAATTTCGACCCTGCAATTCATCGCCTACGAATTCAACGAAGCAAGGAGCAGGCCTGCGAGGTCCAACGGGCAGCGAGTGGCTCCACGGCAGCTCACAAGCTAACACCCACTGAGGTTATAAGGGAAGAGACACGAGATGTTGGGTTGGCGTCAGGGGCTTAGACTAGGTCTGCACAGGGTAGAATCACGGACTAATTAATGATCTGGGAGGAACAGGCGAATCTGGAAGCCGTGATCGAAACTACAGATAACACAATGACAAGAAGAAGAAACAGTACCAACAGGGCTTCGAAGTCATGTCTCCACAGTACAAAACCAAAGCGATATCACGGAGCTAACCTGGACAAGATATTGTTATTTATGCTTTCATATTGACAATTTTAATAACACGTTGGTAGTCGAAGGCTGTGTTGATACTTAACCGATAATGCGCATTATGGACCTATTATCTTTATTCTACAATTAAGTAAAAGGAAATTGAACGAAACAAAGATTTTTGCGATATAAATTCTTCACATTAATAGTTAAATACTACCATGCCAGAAACGTAACAGAAAATTTCAGGGGCATTAGTCTATGAAAGGGGCAGGACTCCCTCACAAGACGCACTGTGCCACCATGAGGTACCCTGGTAACGTTTTGTGATGACAGCAGATCAGACTTATCGTTTGCTTCAATTCTTCTCGTGTCATGTGGAAACGTTCAAAAGGAATTTATCGCCTACATCTTCAGGGTTGATGAAATTAGAGACAGCACGTTTCTCCGAAGAATTGGTAACCACGTGAAAAGTATACGGGGAAAATCACGTGACCACAATCAAAGTTTTTACCGCCACGAAATTATCGAATCTCAAACGCACGAGGTGCACCATTTTGCTTCTGCGCAGCTGCGTTGAGCAGCGGCCTAGCAACCAGGGTGACCTTAGCTCGAAGAGACTCGGGGAAGGGTGGAAGAGTCTGTTATGGGTGTGGGGGGGGGGGGATGAATTTGCTTCTGATTCAAAATGCAATTATGTTACGAAATAAAATATGTCGGTGAAGTTCAACAAAATGTGAGGGCGAAACATCACATATCAAATATCCCTAACGCTTCAGACGGTGTCAGAGAATTATCTGCCAGCAACTGAAAGGCTTTCTCGTAAACCTCACGGAACGAACGGTATCATTTCCCAGACTAACAAGGTCACAGGCCACCAAACCTAACCTAGATCATTACCAAGAGCGGCCTTGCATTGAATTACCGCAAATGGCCACTTGTAACCAAACACTCCCGAGCTGGCGCGATTGGCTACGTCACGCCACGTGACTCGAAACTGGACAGAAATCCGAGCATCGACAGCTGACAGTGAAACATCATCACAAGAGCCCGCTCATGATCAATCAATCTCCGCTGTGAAGCGCATTCTTATCCTCTGTGGTTAGCTGCACGCTCCGGCCATTTCACCCACAGTACCCAGAGGTGGTCTAGACGAGCAGATGGAGCGAAAGACAGGAAGGCCAGCCATTAGGTGGTCACTCCATTAACAGCGCAATCTCCAGGTGCTCGTTCAAAAGACGCAACCAACTTGACTTGGTACATTGTAAAGGCGACTGTCTTGTGGGCTGTTGATCAATCTGGTGGGAGTCTACAGCGCGTTTAAGATGTTTTCTGCCTGAAATATCCACCACAACTCAGGACGTAAAAACACTCGCCGCCACGAGAAATTAAAATCTCATTTAATAACATTCCGATCCCGATGTGAACTCAATGAGCAATGGATGATGAAATGGGCGGGACTTGCAGAACGCACTGAAGAGACGATTAACGTGTACAATATTTCAGTAGGTCAACCTGTTGGCTGACCAAGGAGTAGATGGGAGAAGTGACACGTCCGTATTTTCGTGTACACTTTTACGTTCATTCTTCACGAAAAGTTAAACATCGTTCAGAGACATCGACGTGACTTAAGGAAAGCTCAAAACGGCTGACCTGGGACAGGGTCACAGACACTGCTGTTCCATTTTGTTTTATCACGACTGCACTGTGAATTTCTTTTATTTCCATAATTTCGGTCTTTACAAAAAGCAATGTTTCTGTGTGTGAGAACAAATGCTTTTGTTTTAATCGTGTGTTTTATCGCAGATAAGGATAACTGCTTGCGAATGTTTGTAATGGACCACTGCGTTGTTACACTTCTCTCCTGGGCACTTAATTTCATCAGACCAACTTTCCAAAGTTACGCAGAACAGAAATAGGTTCTCTCGCTAAAGAGTTACGAAAGAATGCTGTCGGTCCTACGCCCGTATGAATGTTTCATGACGATTCAGTTAACGCTGTAGACTTGGCTTACAATGCTCAGTAATTACCAATTCATGAGTTTTGAATTTGTTGGCTGTCACAGGTCCGAATACGTTCGCTTACAACAACCACAAAACAAAACATTTTGAAGCCCAGAGGCACTCCAAATGAACATAAAAAAATTACTTCGGATTTTTGTAAACATGGCGACGACTTTTCTGGCCCCGTGAAAGGCGGAAACTACAAGCGAACATACCAGTAGCACGGAAAACGGGGCACGGATCTAAAAATAAAAAATATCCGCTCGAAGAAGGAGACACAGTCGTGGGTCAACTTATTATTCAAATACAATGTCCGACACATCATTTAAAAACGTACCGATTCAAATGTGTGAACAAGACTAGTTCCTCAGAACTGATCTTAAAAGTCGAGTCGCTACCTGATGCAAACTCTGAGCAGTATTCGTTTACTCGATGATGAGGCCTACAAATACAAGGGCAACGAAAAGTAATCCGATTTTAAAAACAACAGCGACGAGAGAGTTCACTAAGTCCTCTGACGGGTCAAATCAAATCCGCTCGAGGCCATTAAAACCTAACTTACCACTTCAGAGATAAGTGGAGGAAATATTTCCCTGCTTCTGAAAACCTCAGCCCGTATTCACAGAGGCAGGCAGGCATGCGATGTACAGTCTCTTAAGAAAGTGTGACTCACGCTAATAAATGATTAGGAACTGTCAACAGACCAAAAGAATTAAAAAGAATCGTCACAGAGATTAAAGGAAATGGACCCATCGATGCATGTAACAGCCTCCTGAAGAGACGCTTTCCGCTCTGACGTATTTTGCAGGTGAATTAAATAAGAACGCTTTTCAACATAGCGAGCCCATGAAAACGAGCGAAGGCTACTCAAAGGAAATCGATCGTGTTCCGATGCAGTCGACACAGACACGTGAATGCAGCGAAAATGAAGTGCCAGGAGCGGGGAGGGGTTTGGTGTACACTCGCGTGAGATAACAAGAGGAAAGGAACCCAGATTTTTTTCGGAATTTAGGACAAAAGTACGCGTTCATCTCGGAATGAAATACGTCGCTGATGCCACGACGAAAGTGGCCTAAGTTCTAGAAGCTCAGGACACAAAAACAAAATTTCTGGCATTTATCACGAACGGTGTTTAACGACTCATTATAAATTTATAAAGTTACGACTACACACACACAACTTACATTAAAAGTTAGGCTGAAGTACATTTTTGATAAATTACAGGTAATATGACAAAATAAACAGTGAAGTACAAATCGTATTTCAGCTCTAAATTTTCTGCTTACACTCTCTTACCCAGAAACACGTGACATACGACCAGCACTCGAATCCACCACGAACTAGACTTTCTTCTAAAATATAAAAGTTTCTATTGTATAAATCAAAAGAAAGTCCATCCTTGATGAAACATTTTCCAAATTTCAAGCAGAAAACACTTGAACACTAAATTAACTTGAAGCGAAACATGTTGTCACCAAAATTCCTTTCGATAGACTAAATTAGTAACAGCAGAATTCATGGCACTGTACAAAGCATCCAATAGATGGTGCCACGTACACAATCATGACGAAGTTTACGCAACTCCACATCTTGTAAATGAACCTTCAGACAAAATACCGGAGCAGAAATTGTGCACCAAATTGTCACGAAAACGTAATCAGATTATTCCTGAACGCGATCGGCGCACGCCAACAAACTCCTTGAACACCCTAGCAGACCAAAGATTTGGTGAAAATTAAAACTTGCAACGCCACTCTTTCAGCTCTCATCATCATGCGACGGGCGTCGTACGTAGGACGCAAACCCAGGATCAGAAAATAATCAAGATCTCAGGTTCTCGCGGTCACTTCCTGCGTGTTTCGTCTGCCTATTTGTGCTGGGGTTGGGGGGACCTGAGTTTTGTCCGTCTTTATTTACGCCCCCTCCCCCGAACCCTCTTACTTAAAAACGACAGGTCGCAAGGGAGACCCCATATTCCACCTTCCACTGCAGAGGAACCGACAATTAATCTTCTCCGAAAATTAGCCTCCTCCCTTACAAAAAGCCACTACACTCCTGCAATCAATAACAAGGCCGGACTATTTTTCCTGTCTTCCGCAAGCTTCAGGACAAGGGGGCATAGCGAAACAGTGCTTCTAGCACGTCGGACGGACAGAACGAACACCGGACCAGACGACTCCGAAATATGACCAACAAGATGAAAAGTTGTTTCCCCGCCACACGCCCACATCCGTTTTCACTGGGGCCGGCTTCTCTTAAAACGAAGACCAGCCCCAGGCACCTGGAAGAACGGAGAATCCACCCCCAACATCGCCCCTTGTTCTCGTGTCCCCATCTCGTTGCATCAACCCTGATCTTCACATCTGCGGAGGGATACTCAACACGGATGCTGCGCGTCTCAGTTGCGAGTAGGAGACGATGGATGACCATCAACTCTGTTTGTTTAACGACGCTTTCACTTAAAGTCTACAGCGGCAGATGTGATAGAGAAATAACTAATTGCAAGGAAGGTGAAAAGAAGCATCGGGATTTGCCTGGAATGACTGAGTAAAACCACAGCCGGTCTCCAAGAGAGACGGGAACAGCACGCTTTCCGATTGCTACAAATGTGTTTCGAAAATTGCTGGTATCACAGCGAGCAAAACCCTCGAAATGCTGCAATGCTTTAAAACGGAGCTGAACACACGTCTCCCTTTGATAATGAATAATTCGTATCCACACGCCTTCAGGTATTGGTACAATTTCGACGATCAATGGCATTTCCATAACGAACCTCAGCTGCGATCAAAGCGACAGTCGGTGACTCGACACCATTTCGTAGGCGACGAGTGTTTCAGTACTGGGCCTGCGCACAGCTGTGCGGCTTCAGTACGACGGCAGAATTTAAAGAGCATATTTCGCATTACGGACCCGTTCATAGAGGAACACCGGATGCAATTAAACATATTATTCTCACATTAAAGTGATATTTTTAGCCGCTTTCATTACTTAACCCTTCGAAACCGAAGCTCGCCGAAATCATATTTGATTTTTATAATTCAGTCCGAACCGCATAGAGAACACGACACTTCACAATTACGAAGATCAATTTGTTAACGTTGTTTACGTAAAAAGTCGATTTTTACAGTAAAAATCATGCGAAAAGCTAATGAAAATGCAGACATCCAGACTCTTAAGGCAAGGCTGTCCATGTACTTATCGGCTTTTCAGGATTGAACAAAAAAAAAAAATGCGTAGCGTAAGAATTGTGACGAGAGAATGTCTGGCAAAACTTAACGTAGACAGAACCTGCACTTAACGCAAAGTTCCTCTGCAAATAAAAATGATTACAATTGAAAGGAAAAATAGACTAAACCGATTGAGATTCGATCAATGATCGTCTGCGAACGAGTTAAATTGCTTTTGTACGCGGGGTTCACGCTCACCATTTTATGACCCAGGGTCATTGCTGGAACACAGCCATCCAAGGGAGTAGACGCAGGCCATAGAAAGTGAAAAGCAGAGTGCAACGCAAGATTGCAGTGAGCTTGGTCGCGCTGGTACGGAAACGACACTACTCGACGCACCACTTCTTCGTTTCTCCTTCGTCCGCGCTCCAATCCGCGTGCGACCTTCCCTACTCCACTGGTCGGAAATGTTTCATGACCAAGTTTCTATAACTTAAAAGAATAAAGCTGTTGTCAACTTAAACAAAAACGGATAACAGCTGTGTTTTCCCACACAACTGAGTTCACTGCGAAGACGCTTTCTGATTTCCAAGTCGTTCTTAATTTTATAAAACTTCGGTCATTAACGCCACAGTAACTTTCAAATTCAATTTCAAAAGATCCGAACAACAGAAGAATTCACATTTCAGCAATCGGATTACATCTGCAACATTTTTTTTTGTTTCAATGAAATATTTTTCCAACTGTTTCCCTTAAGTTTAGATAATGTTTCCACGTTTCTATCAACGTAATCCTCATTATCAGAACATTATTTGCCCTTCTCGCACCGGATAACTGCGAAATCACGTGACAGGCGGCATAATAAGATAGCGAAGTCCACATACCGCTCGCGGGCCGGAGGTTGCTTATCCCAGCTTTGTTTCAACTTTAGAAATCAGCGTGAACTTTCAGTCTCTAAAAGGATCACAACTTGTGTATTCTGGAAGAATTCCAACATGACTGGAATAATTTATTATATTTATAATAATTATTAACGGGTGTACGGATCATTGTCTGAAGACGAGCGATATTTAAGTGTACTTACGAAGCCGGCTAAGCAATGCCAATGAGCAACGTTCTCTTTCAGAAAACAGAAGTCGCTCAGTCAAAACTTTCACTGCCGTATTCGCAAGGGTCGACGGCCAAGTCCCTATCCTGAGCCACAGCCTCGGCGATTTTAAGACTCAATTTTATGTCATCCATCTATTCCTACGTCTTCCAAGTGGCCCTTTCTTTTCAGGAGTCACGTGAATACGCTCTTGTCAGAAAGCATCCGTGACATTAGGTAGCTGAGGAGCTGCAGGTGGGACTTTGAACAGGGGGGGAGGTTCAGAATTAAAGTAATTCTGATTAGTCTGAGAGAGCGAGAGAGGTCCACAAGACATGACAGATGGAAGCCATTACTTCAGGCGTCAGCACTGTAATCTTGTAATCCTCTGCACACCTCGAAGTCCAGACAGACTTCAAACCTAACCTGCAGTCTGTCCCACTTACGTGACACTCATACAAAAGGGAGTACACGTTAACTATGCCAAGCAAATCACTGAGCTCCTGGTAATTACAAAATCTAGGTTAAGTGGGTTCACTGTCACAGCGGATTGCGTACGGAGTAGCAGCTAACACCTCACATTCTCCATCGAGCTTGTTACTAAATCCAAAGGGCACCCCCCCCCCCCAATACACGATCAGTCAAAACTCGTAAATTAACTGCGTGACGCCATAACTGTAGGGAAAAGTAACAATGTTAGCGATTGGACAATGGGTGATAATATTAAAAAAAGATCTCGAATAAATAGTGTGTGGGGGCACTGACAGGAACCTTGCTCAGAATACGGCTATACTGAACGAGTAATTGACCTTCGGGTACCATAAAAGATGGAGAAGTTTTTTTTCTCACCAGCAAAGCAGTGCTTGAGGCACACTCGATATATACGACGTTTCGGAAGTTCCCTCTTCTCGTGTGTAGGTGATCGGGTGACATTACACAGAGGAAAGGGGTGGAAATTAAAATCGAGCAACATTCAAAGGAATCCACAAGCAACGGAGAACACATCAGGCCGGCCACCTGCAAAACAACTTCACAAAGCAGCCAACTGTTACACTCAAAAAATAAATAAAAACGCAAGGACCTATACATTCTGTCTCGTTCTTTCAAAAAGCGTATTGGTAGCTTGAAAGGAGACAAGACCGAAATAATTAGATTCTCAGTGGAAGGCAGACAGGCAAGACAGTGTTAATGGAATCGAAGCACCAACTCCTCTTTCGTACGGCACTCCGTTAGTCTCCAGTAGTCGCTCAGGAAAATTGCATTAAAAACCAATGCCTCAAGAGAAATTCTCCTTCGCGGGGCATAAGAACAGATCGCGACGGAGAACACAATGTTTACCACACAGCCTAACTGATATCACACTCTCACCTTCTGTGGAAGTTTACAGCCATGACAAGAACACGTGTGGTCGCTAGCCTCGCCGAATTTTAATCAGTCGAGACAGACTGTCTCGAAAATAAAGTACAAATGCTAATAACAGTAATGATAACATTAATAACAATATTTGTAAATATGTACTTTTTATGTACGCCGGCAATGATGACGTGACGTCAGCGCATTTATCATAAATAATGACGTCACAACGGTCGCACCTCAAAATTGTAAGCATATCACAATCTGGAAGAAGGCATTTAGCAGCCCTGCTTTGGACTAGCCTCTAACGGGGCAACCATCATACCAAATGTGGATAAAATCCAATCAGCCGGTCCCGGGTTATTATTACGTACTGCCATGCTAACCACTCGACCGCGACATTTCACAATCATATCAAACCGTTCACCCGATCCCACGTGACTATCTGAAAAGAGCGGATGTGTACGAAGCTGAACAAGTCATTTGAAACAAACTGTTCCAAACAGGTAACAGCAATGATTTACGCTGCCTTTGCCGCCGCGGCTCGACATAATTGCGTTTTTAGTCGAGCGGACAGTTCTGGGGCGTTGAAGCCCGCTAACACACGGCTAATTACATTTACAAAAAACAAAAACGCACATGCAACACGATAATTCAAGGGGGCAGGGCAGGACATTCCTCGGCTACCGAACGGCCCAACCTTTGGACTACGAGCTACTTCTCACGTGGCCGGACGAAGCGAGCCCATCTCCTCGTAATATATTTCGTAATTTCCTATTGTACCCCAGCAAAACCTTTCTATTAGAGGCGAAGGAGGGGGGAACGTACCAGCAGATCAGCCATCGCCGTCACTGCAAGATCAATATTCCCCACCCGGGTATCGAAACGTGGCGCGTTATGAGCCAATATACCGAATGGCTTAAATATTCATTAACTGAACAGCTCTGGGTCTCGCCGTTCACGTAAGTCCTTTCATTTTACAACATTTATGAACACATGAACTGACATTTATGAATTTTATAAACAAGAAAATCTCAAAACAGGCATTAGCCACTTCGCTCACAGACACAGAAGGGGCATACTAAATGGATGGTGGGGAACACGAGGGGGGGGGGGGGTTGATGCGAAACGATTTATCAGATGAAGTTTCGACCCCTGTTTAAAAATAACCACCCGAAGTTTTGCAGACGACTCGTGGGACACCCCGTATACAATCTAGTTAGGAGTGACACTGTGCACGTGAACAGCGAGAGAGGCGGCTCACCCCAGAGTCGAACCTGACACCCCCGACCTGGACGAAGGGACGACACCGACGATGGTAGGGTGCAGGGCGTTGGTGATGGGCGTCCGCGCTTCACAACCAAGGCATTGTCTGCTGGTCGGTGCAAGATGACTGGCATTACATGGCAACTTCTCCGCTAGTAAATTAAAAGATCCACCGACAACGTCAAAAACTGTAAAGCAAGTTTTTTTTTAATATCATTCCGACGTGCATCGATACAGCAGACTGTACCAGGCCTTTCAAGCTGTACGGTCTGGACAGAGCCCCCAGAAATAGCCCTTACGAAAATACACGGAAATCAACTCCCCAGGGGCGCGCGGTCGCTGTCAAAAATACAAAAAACACGTCACCTGAAGACAGCAGCTTAAAAAGGCACTGAAACACGTGGGTGTCAGCATTCGGCACTGCTAATACGAGGGTCTGACACTTAAGACAGAAGTTAATAAAAGCAAAGGAGGAGCTTCGCTTGGCCATCGGCTGTCAGCAAGTTCGTTCTTTGTCATGCCGTGGCCTGTCTCGAGCAGCAGAGGAACGCGGCGACGCAGATAACTAACTACAAAGCAGCGTCGAATGCTACAGACTTCGGATGGTTTAAGATAAAAAGGACTAGAGCGTAAGAAGCCCGAAGACACAACACAATAGCAGCACGAGAGAGAAAACAGTGAGTCGAGTAACAAATCATGTTCCTCCTTCATCCGCCTATTGTGAGCTGCGAACTAGTCTCTCTATGAATACAGGGCGTAATTTAAATTTAATACGGGGAATCCTGTTTTGTAACATTATCACTTCCTGCAAGAACAACAATGAAAATCAGGCGAGGTACAGACTTAAATTCAATCCTCCTGTACATGCAAAACAAAACATAAGTCAGCTGGAAATCCAGCGTTCATTATAATACCGGCAGCAGACCTCAAATTCGTCGACGCTACTCGCTCTCATAAGCTGGCAACAAGAAAGAGCTCCCGCATCACCTCATTTCTGTAAGCACTCCGCAAAACAAGCCAGCCCTTCCGAAACGCTCAAAGAACCAACTTATCCGAACTGAATGAACTTTAGAAACGTCTTCCACGTGAAAGTTGTAGATTAGAATCACTGTGAAGCCGAAGACTCGTGTTGTAAGCCAATCCGAACCAAGTTTCGTGAGACGCATTCGAAATACAGCAACAGATGAGGAGACGTAACTTTCAGGATGAGAAAAACCAAAGCGGGCCCCAGAATCAACGCGGAAGCCTGACGTGAATCGAACTCCTGTCACTCTGACGACTCAACTATTCCAGCTCGTCCTTTTAACTGTAATACTTTACTGTCTAAGTGTGTGTAGTAGAAGAAGGGCGCAAGTAGCCTTAGATGCAGCGCACATTTTCTTAAATTAATATCTACAAAACAATTTTAATTGTAAACGTACCTACGGAAGAAGTCAGCGATTTTAAAAACTTAGGCTACTTAATTAGCACAGATAGGTCCAAATATTTATATTATCTTAATTATAAGAAATTTTAAATATTGTGATAAGACGGATTAAAATAAATAATTGTTAGAATATTCACAATATGACGCAATTACACTATCTTATTACAAATTAAACAAATTTCAACATCTATGCGGCCCCACTGGAAGAACTTTATTAGGCAAAGTCAGTACTGAAACCATCCTTAAATTTTCATTACTTTATGGTGCAGAATGCTGGACCCTAATCCAACTACAAAAAGCAACGAACAGAAGTAGCAGAGATGAAATGTCTAAGATCAATTGCAGGATATAAAAGAACAGATCATATAAGAAATGAAGATATTAGACGCGAACTGGGAACTTTTTAGCTCGCTGGATAAAATATGTGAACATCAAAGGAATTTGCTAATGCATATAAAGAGAATGGAAGCCAACACAATTCCACAAGAAATGTATAAATACAAACCTAGAGGCACAAAAACGTTTTGAATGACCAATTTTAACTGCAGAGTACTGTGTCCTATTTATTCGAACAGAAAATTCCTTGCAGACGGAACAGTCTATAATATAACGGAGATGATGCTGATTTACGAAACACAAATAACTGTCCCCATGGACCTACAGTCGCTCATCTGGTCAAGGAAGGTGCTGTTTTCTGAGGAAGGATCATTACCGTGTTCACACGAACTCAGTGCCTTGAGTCAAACATCTATTTCATTACAGGTTTGTTTCCATCCACGCCTAGGTCTAGCAAGCAGCCTCTTGCTTCCGAACTTTTGCATGAAATCGATCTAGCAGTGGAGGCGAGTCCTTTCCGTTTGTGACTGTGGCTTCTGACGCCACGCCCTGCGCCACCAGAGGCGTGAAATTTAACCATAATAAGTTCCCGGAGATCATCTGCAATCTTCACTGACATAAAATCAATCAAAAGGCTAATTCAAATTACAGGGCGTGTCTTCAGGATACGTAAGAGATCAATAAGAGTAGCATCGAACTGTTAAACGACGAGGACTGCCCAGTCCTGCAGCGCAGCGGGTTCAAAGGTCACGCATTCGTAACCTCGGCACCAGGTCGGTACGTCAAGACGGACCACAGAATCGCCGTGCCGAAGCGGCACCCGGCAACTTCTCTGACTCCGGTGTTCACCGCGTAATCTACACATGGAAATGCAGGCGTTCCAGATCGGCATCCTCGCATTCAAACGGGACTGCCACGTGGTCAACGCTACACCAACAAGCGCAAGGCGGTCTTTGATAATGATACTACGCACTTTCTACGATGTCCTTTACAATTCACACAGACAAGCAACACGGTGTTTCATTTTTTTCAGAAGCTCCGAATATATGAGAGAGTAGTGAATTCGAAAGGATGTGTAAGGAAGCGGTCGTGGCCTAATTTGCCTGGAAGGACTGAGGAAAACCATGAAAAAGCCAGTCTTCGACCCGAGATTTGAACCCGGGACCTCCCGAATACGAAGCGGGAGTGCTAACCACTCAGTGTGCCACGATGTTGCCAAGTCGTAAGAGCACTCTGCCGGCTCTGGGGCGGTCCTAGCCGAAGACCTGGCAGGCTCTGTCCGCCGTCTTTCGCGGGCAATGCCCGCATTTCACCCCTTCGCGTTCTCCACTGGTCCGGAATTCATGCGATGTCCACACCCAACACGACGATGTTCAGCAGAGAGAGAGAGAGAGAGAGAGCTTATTTCTCCGAAACATCCGTATCTTCCTACGAGTTTACGTGACGTGTCACAGCACAGAAGAACATCAAATCTCACGCGTGTGCACTGAATTCCCCAAGCGAATATATTTCTGTTTCCAGGAAGTAATCCTCCAATAAAGACATCTGGTGTCTTACTGAAGCAGTGGGGAAGGCGGCTGTTTATTACACGGCTTCGTCGTCAGTCGGCTAAAGACTCCTTGAGCTTTTCGGCGTCAAATTATGAGCTCCAGGTAAATAATGTACTGAAGAGGATGGCTGAAGTCAAGCAGTGTCCTTGAATTTCACTGGATGGTCCGACGAAGGTCTCCGCGAATACAGTCTTGCGTACAAGTTTAAAGCGAAGTACGTTTAGACACAGTAAATACAATTTCGTTAAACTTCGCCGAAAACGTGTTAATGTAGATTTAAACTACGGATAACTTTTCCATTTAACTCTCAAAAAGATTTATCAAAATGTGTCAATCCTAGAAGGCGTTGTTGTTGTTGTTGGCCGGGAGGCTCCACGGTGAGGCTCAACCACGTGAGACAACTGTTTCGAAACGGACATCCGCTGTGTGTGTGTGTCCCAGACGAAAGTAACAAAGGAATTATTTTTCTTCGTTTGTTACGGATAGATCTTCTGACCTGTTCCAATTCAGAATTTCGTCTGAACTTATGAATCCGTTTCGACATTTGGCGTTAAGTCCTGGGACGGGCGGGCGGCCCGTAGCAAGGACTCTGTCCACACAGAAATACGCGGGAGGACGGACAGCCGTCCATCGAGTGGGATTCCGAGCGATCAAGGTCCACGCACTATGAATAATGCAATGAAGTAGTCGCCTGTTATGATCTGCTGGTTTACGCAGTCTTGGTCTACATAGCATGCGTTTTCCTGTTAATGTTATCACCCCCTCAGCTGTGTACGTCCTGTAACATGCTGTAATAATATTAAAAATAGTAACAGCACGTGTACACAAAAAGGCGTGTTTAATGTATTTTCATCCTGAGTAAGACAAAGCAATGCAGCAACGTGGTAATTACTTTCCGTAGTATTTTTTAAGTACAGCCACACGATAATCGTATTTTAGACACAGAAGATAGTAAGTCCAATACAAGCCTTCATGCAGGCGTCGAGGCGGTGAGAAGAAAATGAATAAGAATTCGCCATTATAATTTCCGCCTTACCCTAACTGGCGGGATCATGCCTGAGCGTTTGTGGTTTTCCTCAGTTTCCAGAGGCAAATGCAGGGACACTGCATTAAATTAGACCACAACATCGCCCTTCCACTAATCGCCCTATCGAGCGACGTCACAAAATACGAGAGCAATAAACAAGAAAACGCCCATCTGGTACTTTGTTTATTTAAATGCATTCTCAGCAGCGTCCAATGGCAGGATGGCGAAGTGGTCGTGGCCTAATCTGAGGAAAACCACGACAAACTTTAGACAGATTCCCGGCGGTGCCCGAATTTATAACTTGTGTTGGGCAAGGCCGTGGTCTAGGCAACACGGAGTTTTCCTCCGTGGCATCCCAACAATTACTCCATTCACACACAGAAGAAGGCAATGGCAAACCACTTCTGGATCATCTGCCAAGAACGTATATGAACAGGTCCCAGTCCGAGAAAAGGATGGAAGGATCCTGTTCATATGGACCTGTCGTCAGACAGAACACTAAATAAAAAAATAAAATATATATAAAGCAGGAGTGCTAACCACTCGACCAAGACGTGGGCTTCGCACGACCGACCAATCATTGCAGAAACAAGAAAAGCAAATTAATGTGCATATTTAATGAACCACGGCAGGGATGACCAACGTACAGCTGGCACCAGAGATAACCACTCATTACACGTTCTGTGCGTGACGCAACGTCCGTATTAAAGCCGCTCTGGCTGAATGTTCGATTCCGAAAGAAACCTGAATGATGGTTAATTTCGGACAAGTTACGTGCAATTTTGAAAGGACAGATAAATCCGTGATACTATCCTGGGGACTTCTACCGCGTGAGAAGGCGACCAACTGGTTAAATCTTGAAACAAATTACCTTCCACGAAACGTGTTAGATGCAATAGTATAATTACAATACAACAGACATTCTAATTTATTTTACGATGAATAAACACATTCTATAAAGAGACAAACTAATGACCAAAGTCCAATATCTGTTAACAGAAAGGTCATTTATAGGTCTCACTGCACCCAACAGTTAATTCAGTTACAGCTATCCGATAAAAAAAAATTATTCTATGGAAAATGGCCTGAAAATTCAGACAATTCTTGTAATTTACTTCCAATACCTGAGCAAATGTTAAAAAAAAATCTGGTACCATTTCCCGCACTGCAGCTAATTCCACAACTCCATGCACACGACGTGCCACGTGGCAGAAGACACCCCCCCCCCTCCCCAAGTTGTCTCTTGAACGTAACCGGAGTTTTTAAAACGAGAGAATAGGTCGATGGTCATTCGATTATAATTATCAGAACACAAAGTACTTTAATAGCCTATTTGCGACTTTAGATATCAGACGGAAGGACAAAAGTATTCTGAAATGAACAGAACTAGACATTCCCGGAATCCAATTTGCTCTTAATTTCTCGATCGCTAAATATAATTCTGGTTTGTTACTGTCGTCATAGAATATCTGAGGGGCCGGCAAAATTAACGAGACTGTACAGCCCTGTGCCTACAGAGTTTAAAACATCGCCACGTAAAGCGCTCATTACTTCGTTCTTAAGCCACAAACGCGAATAGTAACAAAATTTTAACAGCGAACTTTTGTTAACATAAGACCAGTCACTACTGATAATTGGCTTAACAACTTAAAATGACATTCTTTCGTTTAGAGGATGAACACGTAAATAATGCCGAAACACAATGTTTACGCGCGTCATTTTTTAATGTTAACACGACTATCCTAATTACTTGTATATTTGTGGAAACTTTTTCTCTCCCCAGACCGTTCTTTTGTTAATAGAAGCAGCTCTGCTAAACGAAGCCACAAATGAGACCAGCCCTCAAGCTGCTGCTGCACCACAAGCAGCTTGTCTATCACATTTCAAGTCAAAAACTTTCCAAAACGAGAAGAGTTCATAGCGAAATTCTCCTTACTAAGACTACCGAATGACAACCAAGTTCTGCCGCTAGAGCACAGCACCTTCCACGCAGCGACATAACCTAACATCTGTCTCTTCTCAAAAGCGGTGTTACGTGACTTAACCTTTTTTTTACGTGAAGCCAAAGACATCCAAATTCTGTGCAAAAGTTCATAAGGTACGTACGACATAAGAAAATATCACCGTTATCATCGCCCCGATGATGGGGGCAGCAAGGACCTCTGAAAAGTCGATAAGCTCCTACCAGACTACACGGCAATCAGTAAGCATAAAATCACTCGAAGAAAAGAACAATTTGAAACGAATTTTGTCTTATTTGGTGTAAAAATCAACAAATGTCTGTTTTAGACAAAGTGCGAGGTGAATTTTAGAACTTAGAAATATACAGAAATAGTTGACACACAGACAAAGACCTGGAACGAGTTCTTTTAACCTTGTCCATTAACATATAAAGTATGAATGGTCAATATCGATTTATAAAGTTCGCTTTCGAGCTAAAAATAAAAACTGTCCAGTCCCTTTTGGGTACACAAATTATTAAACTGCATTTAACTCGTCACAAAGAGGAAAGAACCATCGACAATCTAAATATAACCGTTTCTAACCTAACTACGTTTTGTCTCAGAATTTTTCATGATTCGGAACACACCAGAAAGTTCCCAATCTCCTCTCCTCGCTATTGGCCCCGAGTTTTCGAGCAAAATTCGATAAACAAATGACCTTGTTTCGTCATTACGCCCTGATAAGTGTTCCGAGAATAGGATTTTGAAATACCTTCTGAGAACTAATGACGTCACGACTACGTAACTGAGTCCCGACACCTGGAACTAACGATCACTGCCAATTCTTTTGTATGGAAGTGTCACACAAACATTAATGAAGATTCCTCTGTTCTGGGTTGTAGTCAGGCAGATGTTAACCAACGTTTCAGAGGTCATACTGCCTCCATCATCAGGGCTTATTCATCGCCCTGATGATGAAGGCAGCATGACCTCTGAAACGTCAGTAAACTCCTACCAGACTACTGGCACAACAACCCAGAAGACAGAAATCTTCAGACAATAAAAAATACCTCCCTGCCCACTGCAGACCCGACAAGGAGGTGAGGGCCACTGAGACTTTTGTCCACACGGGCACCTCCGCTCTCGAATCTTGATAACTGCTTCAAAATCAACAGCGCCCAAGTCATTAATGCCAAAACACGGGCCTACTTAGTACGATGGCTGGTGATGATGTTGGGTTTGGGGTTTACGTGACGGCGAATCCTCTGAGGCTGTAGCACCACAGAGACCTTCTACGCAACTACGAGGCAGTACAACCCAGACTACACCTTCCGAACCCACTGTCTATATACACGTCTTTCTACATTCTCTTTGATTGTAAAGTGGACATTTGCTTCCCAATTTTAAGAATCAGGGAAGTTGGTGGAGACAGAAGGAACCAACAGGACAAGCAGAGTCTGTTAAATATTCCAGGATTTCGTCCTTCACAAAAATTAAAAATTGTAAACCCGAATATCAAAAAATCTTGGCTTCCTTTTTTATTTCAATTTACCACAAAAACTTTGGTGTATGTAACGACACCTGAGGCAGTCGACATTCCTCTGCACTACGACAAAATTCGTAGTTCGATTTGCATCAGATGCCTGTATTGATTTTACTCGGGCGACAAAGTTATTAACGTCTGCAATGACAGAATTCAACGACAGTTCACAAACTATATTCAGTTTCAACCTCATAACGAGACTGATTTAATTTCAATCACTTTGTACTCGGATGCGACCGTGAAGGTCACGCGACCCAGTCGCAGTAATTCAACGACAAACCCGCAACATCGAATCAGCTCACATAAAGCGCTGGAAAAGAGATGGCGTTTCCAGTGCCAAAACAAGGAAGTTGGGATGGGCAGGACATGTAGCGGGCACGGAAATATTCACCGAGATGAGATCACTCTGGAGAAATCGGCTCAGATGAGAGCAGAGTCTTCAAGGAAGTGGATTGGACTCATCTGGCTCAAAGTCAGGTCCAGTGGATGCACTGGGTCCCACAGAAGGGCGAAGGACTCCGCTCCACTGAACTGGTCAATATTTAAGGGAATTAGACCACCACCAAGTTCAAAAAATGGCCAAAGGCTTTTGTGATTTTCAAAAAAAATTGAAGGAAAAAACAAGCGGAGAAGTAGATTGTTGAACTTTGCACTGTACTGTAAACGCACTCGCAAAAGAAATAAAGGTCTCCCCGAAGGAGCTGTAAAGACCTGTTCTTCGACAAGATATAATGGACCAGGCTCTTTTAAAAAAGAGGAACACCGATATCTCGAAGGCAGTCTTCCAATAATTGGAAGTAACGCCAAGGGGAACAGGATTTTAAAGATGCTGCATTAACACGAGAAACCACCGTTACGTTAGTCTCCCTCCGCTCTTCCGTATCTCTGGGAAATGGAATTTCAAAATGGAAATTACGACTAGGAATTAAGGGTCACACCACGGAGCAAAGTGCAGCGGCGTACGCGGATTTTTATACCTAGCGAGATCTCGGGATGTTCTGCACACAAAAACACTGAAAGGGCCAGACCCTCGGATGATTCATCTCTGAGCTACGACCCACTTTATTTTGGAAGGAAGATGAAAAAATATTGCAAACTCATTCACAGGGAAGAGTTCGTTCACAAACTTCTGATTCAACGTCACAGATTCCTGCTACGAGAACGTCGAACTACAAAAAACTGGCCGCGGCGTTGTTTACGTCCTTCCACACGGCGTGCAGCAAATCTCATCAAGGATTCTCCCATATGCTCAAAAATGAGAGGCGTGTCACAAATTAACCGTCGTCTACATTTCTTCCATATCGGTGACTGCCACGGCATACGCGATGTGTTTAAGACGGTGGCATAAAAAATCCAGCAGACCATAACAGAACACGCCCCTAAAGCACTGCTGCATATTTCAGAAACACCCTGTACACCCAACAGCTGCACTATTAGTTACCAAGTCCACGCAGACGGCAAAATTACAACAAATCTACACCTGCAATAGCTAAAAGCGGGGAAATGAATCGACGGCAACAAAATGGATGATGAAATCCCTACCTGAACAGAAGAAAGCCCAAGCCGGTGACGGCCGCACGCCTCACGTCGTCGTTCACGTCCGACACCTAAACAGAGAACGCAGAGTGTCACGATCACGCAACAACGCGCGGAATGTGAATGTTACAAGCGACTCATGATGGTTTCTTTGCGCATTTTGACAAAGTATAAAATTTTACTGATCAGTCACTCCCTCTATGGCGCAGGATAGTTTCTGAGAAGTCGACCGTACGCTCGGCTCGTCAGAGAATAGCCCGCTTTCTTTATGAGACCTGAAGGTTCATCACCATGTTCACAAAAGCCCATCACCAAAACACTATTAATAAAATACAAAAATAAATAATGAACTTTTCGTCTCAAAGGAAAATAAGATTTTGACACTAGTGCATACATCCCAAAAAATTTATTAAAATCTATCAACTTGTGTGGGAGGCGAAATATATGACGACCTATGACCTCCTACAAGGAGCAAGGAAAGTAAAAGAAGAGACCAACACAAATGTAAAAACTTACAGCGACATGAAGAAGTTTACGGATGGCCTGGTTGTTTCCGGTGCCGCAATAAGCCATGGCAAGCGTGTACATGCCAGACCGACGTAAGATGGGATCCTTGTCTTGGCAGAGGCTTGTGATGAGAGGGTCAGCTTCTTCAAGACGACCGTACATAGTTAGCGCGATGCCGACCGCCAGACCTCGTAGGATCTTCTCGTGCTGAGTCTCTTGGGCATACTGAAACAAGGAAAAACAAATGCAATGAACAATAATTCTGAAACAGAAGAACGTTTATGAAGATCCATTCAAGTATTTCCCAGTCTTACGTGCACAGACGTACATCGGGGCAATGACAAACGCGGGTAGTGGTGTCATCAAAAGAATTGCCCCATCTCACAAGTTCAAGCATCTGTCACATTGCAGGAAATTTAAATGCACAAGTTTGAAGTAACATTCATACAAAATTTCGTGAAAATCCATTCAAGTGTTCTCAAGTTATTATATGGCAGGACAAATAATTTGTATGACCGCTGACAGACAGCGTGATCTGAAAGATGCAACAGACGGACAGAATGCACCTATAACACGATCTTCACTTACGCCAAAACATACCAAAAGATTTTATTAATTCATTCACACAAAACAAAGCCAACTTCAATAGCCCTAAGTCATCAATGATGATGAGCCCAGTGACCTGTGACACAGCTTCTAATCCCAGTCGACATATTAATACTTTCGTGTACCACTTATATCACATTCTGGGATACTGGGAACGACCCGTTCTTCAAGTGCCTGAGCACTGCGGGGACCAACTTTTCCTTGGCTTTGATCTATTTAGACATTTTGGTAGGACTCCTTGGACGAGGGATCGGCCCGTCGCAAGGCCTCTACCTGTACACAGGACAGCACAACATCCATGGCTTGAGTGGGATTCGAACCCACGGTCCCAGCGACCAAGCGGCAGAGGTCCCACACCTCAGACCGCGCAGCCACTGCGGACCCCACATCAAATCCAATCATATCTAATCCCTAATCCTGCTCTCATCCTTATGTTATAAACTTGTAACAAAAAATGCTCTTTTTCACATTATTTCAGAGGAAAACATAAGTACTGACAGGTACTTGATGATCATCCTGTAACTAGAATTTACACCCACGTCAATACGGACCTGGCTTCCCACAGCTACTGCAATCCTATAAAGAGCTTCTGAAAAGTTTACTTCCCTACACACACATTCCTTTTCCATCTTCAGCCTCCCTTCTGTTCCCTCCCGGCCTTACGGATGCCAATTTCATGACTGAAGAGCCAGTGCTGACTGTCAGGAAAATTCAATTCAACGAGACAGACAAGACAAACCCTCTTACGATTCCTCAATACAAAAATAAACCTGACATGAAGGAAAATTACATTTGTCAAATATAATGGAAAGTAATGTATCTGAAACTGAAATTTGTCCTTTACCGTCGTGGAATTCCCTATCTCGGCATCATGCAAGAGTGACACAAAGCCGGTCTGATTTATTGTTTGATCAAAGAGTCAGAACAGAGCGTACAAAAAATGCAATGACAAAACTTCATTGCTGATTCTGCATATGCCACGCCAGTGAACACCATGCAGCCGCCATTCTTTCTTAATTAACACCTTCAATAATTCAAAATTACAAATGCAACAAATTTATGTGTTGAGAATTATACTCGCACCATTAAATTATTCGATTTGTAATTTTATGTTGTGATTTTTCTGTTTTGAAAATGTGTAACTTTCTTTTCGAAGAGGAGAGTGACTACAACAAAACAATCCAGCCTTTACACCTACTTGTCTTTTACTTTCTGTTATCTAAGACATGATCAATACAGAGATGCGATAAATTACTTATTTGTTTCGTAAGCAAAATCAAGCGGCCATTTCTCACCCAAGTCTCACCTGATTCACTACTCTACTGTTGGCTGACACTGACATTACATTACTGCAACAACGATATTACAAAATGCATTTGTTATTCCCGTGGTTGCCCTACTGATGCCAAATGCCTGTGATGTAGTGTGAAGAACACTGAGAATTTCAGTGTACTCCTAACAACACATTTTCAATTTTGATATAAAGTTTTAGTATCACCTAACACTTCAAGCAAGCGTGCTTTCTTGGATCGTACACTGCGTTACTTCCACGAGGACAAGAAGACAAATGATGGGAGAAACTGCAACTGATGAAGGGTAAAAAAAACCCAAGATATGTGTCTGTAAGCTGCTCCCCAATACTTAACTTTCATATCAAATTCAGTCCTGAAGATGGAGGCAGTACATTCCTCTGAAACGTTGGTAACCACCTACGAGTCAAACCCAGAAGACGATGATGAAAAACTTCACATTATTTCCAGTCTTATAAGATTTGGGATGGGCCAAAAAGTCATATACGTAAAAGTTGGTAGAACTGAATAATATAATTTACAAACTGCGTGCATGTGCAGAGCATGGCCTTCCTGTAACCTGTACGAAAATCACACTGATTAGTCCAGTGACTACCTGCATCAAAATACATGCAGGGGGGAGGACTCGCGCGCTGGAGAGGAAAAACCGAGCGTAAAATGAACTTCATTAGACTTGGTAAAATGCTGCAGCTGTCATCAGCTTTTGTGCCACGTTGCTACACACACGGGAGCTGGACTGTCCTAGTTTCCAACTCACCGTATTACGATGACACAGCGCCAATATCTGCTTCCTCCATGCACATCCCTTCTAACATAAGCCTCTTTCTATCGTTAAAATTTAAGAAACCTTCCCTGGTTCCAATGTATAATTCACAAAACTAATTAGCTGTATACCTCCAACTAATCGAGACTGGGCGAGCCGTTAAAATCTCTGGTCACTTCAGCTGGACCAATATGTAAGTTAAGGGTATAAGAGAAATGGATAGACAGATAGACAAGGGGCGCGGAAGCCAAAGAAGCTGAACTGTAGTGAAACTGACAGATGAACTACTCAGCTGTCCAATCAATGTACGCTATTAATCACACACACCAAATAGCCCCCCCCCCCCCAACACCTCACCCTTACATTCTGCCAACCCTCTCTACCACTTTCAACCCCCCTTCAACCAAACTCCCCTTCACATGCGCGCACAGTAAGCTCTGCCTATCCAACAAGCAGCAAGGCTCCGACGTTCAATCTCAGTGCCAGCAAAGAACCAGAAGCGTCTTATCTTGGCCGATGGTAGCGTTCAACATATAATATTCTTTTCCTTTACAATATAATCTCACGAGTCCTCCAAATTTAATAACAGTGAGTTAAGAAAACAGAGCTTTTCTTTACACTGTTTATGTCGGACACAGTTTGCTTTGCTAAATCCACGATCATAACAACTGACACTCCAGCGTCTGTTTCCTGAGCAAAATGTAATTTATCAGCGACACTTACACAAGTTTAAAAAGGTGTTCTTCACGCTATGGCATTCTAAATACTTTTGGCTGTTCTGAATAACTTTGACGAGGAACTTATTAAAAAAAACTGCCGAGTCTCTCCTCTATGGTTTCACGCGTTTATCAGAAACTGACTGTCCGTGAGCACAAAATAATTTAAACAGATGACCTTCACTTTATATTCCAAAATTACAAACTATTCAATACATTTAATATATGCCCAGATTTTTCTTAACCCATTGATTTAAGAGAAAAGTCTCATAAAATTCTTTCTGAAATGAAACATTTATTACGGTATCTTAATTAGACAAACAACTTTTACTTGAACCTTCTTTTTTTCCAAAGAGAAATGATATGCTAATACACATCTAATCTCAAATGAAAGTATGACGTAGATATATAAGAAAATTAAGATGTTCCTCTAACATAGAAATTTTATGAAAACCTGTCCAGAGATTCTCAAATTGAAATGTGTGAACAGAAAGACACAAATTCCAAAATGGATTAGCATGTTGGACCTGCGTGAAGATGGTCAAGCAATTGAACCTTGCAGTCACACTTTTTTAATAGTGCTTGCAACTGTAAACAATTTTTCAGAATGTTGTTGTAGTTTTTGTCTGTAAAAAAGTTCACTACACTAAATGCGTTGAATATCACCTCAAAAATATGCACCATAGCCACGTCTGTAATTCTTGACTTACGATCAATGTTTCATACCTAATTTGTAGGCATTTTCTGATCAACTTCCATACCAGATTCCATTAGTTATCTCTGTTAAGCTAAAGAAAAATGTTGTAAGAACACGTTCTTTAATGTTCTACAAAGAAAACATCTTACCAAGCTATTACGTTACATAAAAAATGGCTGCATATACTTCTTTAAAACTGTTACCAGACATCATTTCAAAAGCATTTATCGTATAACGCCAGTATTACCGAGATATCATAAGTTTGTGCATTTATCGCCTTCTTATTACTGATTACAGGAAATTAGAAAGTACAACGCTGAGGTCGGCTAAAATATCATAACAATCGGTTGTCCAGCAGGTCGTTAAACTGAAACACGCCCCTACATGCACAGTTTACGTACGTATCACGCAGAGGACGCACGTGTTCCCTTTTAACTGCATTTCTACTAGGGGTCAACATTTTCAATTAAAATACTCTAAGTTAATTAAATAGTTAAAGCGATATCCAGATTTACGGTGGCTCCTGCAGTATCAAAAGTTCAATGACGTAGTTCACCTCTTCTGTTCGCCATGTTTTACGTGTGACCTCGTACATGGAAATATAGAGGAAATGAGATCCAGTTACTACAGTGGCCAATTCTGCGGACCACCACGACCAAACCATCGGTCAGGGATCTGCTGATTCAAATACAGTCACGCGTCAATTGAAACGTGAGGGTTCCCCATTACGCCAGATGTGCATCTGCGTTATGCGTCGTTCAAAATATTAGAAGTAGAAAATTTGGATTTAGTCCCTTTTTCCAGAGAGAGAGAGATTCAAGAACTGCTGCCCGAGGCTACGCTTGATGGTTTGTTTGTTAAACTTCAATTTTGAAACTGCTTCACAAAGACAACATCAACAGATATGTTAAGATTTCACGTTACTGAGACACGCCCAGACCAAGGCAGAACACAGCTATCTAATGATGAACAGCAATATCTTGCTCCTTCTCAGACACTCCACATGTCTGTACCACACTTCCCTGACAAGAGCTACAGACATTTTCAAAAAAAGAAAAGAAAAAATTATGTGAAAGGAATATAATCGCCCATGAATATAAACTAACGACGCTACTAATATATAAGCTCGGTTTAAAAATGTCGTACTCAGGTACGAGGATCAATTCTGAACATTCTAGTCTTTATTTAAAGCTTAAATAAAAAAATTTAGTAAATAATATGTATTTTCCAAACGGCTGAATTTAAACGCTAGCTAATTCGCACTTAAATCTGGCCGTCTGTTTAATAAAACCTCAAATTAAAAGCAGAATTTTATGAATAAATTTTCCACTAAAGAAAAAAGAAGATGCATCTTAAGTTGTGGAGCTGTTACTTTATTAGTCAGGCAGAGCTGGTACTAAAGAAGATAAATAACCTGAAGAGCTGCTGCTGCTGCTGAAATTCCAGGCGACTGACAAATAGACAAAAAACAATGGCATGTGTTCATATCATAATACACGGTCACTCTACGTCAAAGGATATTCTTTGCAAAGTCAATTGTATACTCAGCTTGTCAAAGAATAACCCACTTTCTTTACGGAACCCAAAGGTTCATCAATGTGTTCACAAAAGCCCGTCACCGGACTACATCGAACGAAGCAAAACAAAGGCTGACTTACCGCCACCATGTCTTCAATGGCTTGCGTAGCCTTCGAGCCCAGCATCACCATGCCCATCGAGATGCCGGCAGCTTCGCCAGTCACCGCGTCATCTTGGTATAAATTGAACTTCAGTTGTTCATACACATCCTGCCTGTTTGTTCCCATCGCAGCCAGACCCAGGCCAAGGCAACCGCCATGACGAACCATCTGACAACAGGAAAATAATACTCTTATTAATGGAATTATCAAATATCTCAAACATGGTTCGACATACAAAACGCTGTGCATTATTAAAACATATCTTATTAAAATCAATAAATCAGCTCTGAGCACAGATCTACTTGAGAAACTAACGGCCACTTAGCTAGTCAAGAAATTCCGTGCCTTTTATGAAAACGTTTTGGTTCACCGCCATGTTCACGAGAGACCAACACTGAATCCTGTCTTTAGCATACGAATTAAGCCCACATCTTCATGTCTATTCCGTTAACATTCAGCCCTGCCATCTATGCCTAGATCTTCCCTTCAGGTTTTCTAACTAAAATTGTGCATGAATTTCTAATATCTCCTATACGTCCTATCCTACACGATAGCAAACGAAGCCACAGTCCGACTAGAAAGCTTGTAACACTGGCCAAACATCCCAGAGGTTAATAAAAACCATCGTACAGCTTCCAAGCTTCGAGGAAAACGAATCGCACCTCATTCTGTGCATCTTTGAGTTGTCCAAGCAGATAATCAGTTATGACAGCTCCATGATTGGCATGGATAAGACCAAGGGCATAGAGGCCACCACCCTCCGAGTAGCCGGAGCTGGGTCCAACTTCTTTCGGCAAATAACTCTGCATCAGAAGAAGGGCTTCGTGCTCGTGACCGCGATGAATCACTCCGAGAGAAGCCGTGGCTGTTAACTTTGCCCAGTTGGTAGCTCGGGCAAGCCATTCCAAATTATCCCTGCAATAATACAAATTAATTAAGACAACTAAACTGGAATAAATAGAAACAAATTGTACCCATGTACACTTGTTCCACACTGTAAAACAAATATGACTTGCAGTAATTTCAGTAAGCAAATGATGACCCGCAGGTCGAATACAGCCCTCTAAACCATCGGAACATCCCAACAACAAAAATGAAGAAAGACTCTTGCAGAAACCTCAGGAGATGCAATCACTTTAAGATATTTATCTTCCCTGACTAGAAAAATGCAAACAATTATCATTAAATCTCTTTCAGGTTTGACAAATGCCATATTTACCCCTGCATATAAGATGACCCCCTTCACAATGTTCAATTTTCAGTAAAATACCAATATTCACATTAGTCAGGTTTTATGCCACTCAAAAGAATTGTAATTGGTTGAAGAATTACACTGTATTTAAAAATTATTGTCTACATGAAACGATGTAATTAAAGAAACGCAGAGAAAAGCCGCATAAGACGAATACACGGAGACCAAGACTGGAATTACGGCGCCAGCTGTACACTTAAGTCACTTCTGATTTCATGTCTAGAAAATGTTACGCAATTGATTTTTGTTGCACAGTTTGCAACCATGACTGAAGGTGACTAATGGTCTGAACCTCTCACCTCAAAAACTGATCACTTGTAGTTCCACTGTGCATATAAGCGTTTGCGATGACCGTGGCAGTGTGGCAGATGGACACTCTGATGGCATCTTTCGTGTTCTTCAGGATCAGCATGTCTGAATGGTTGCTGCGAATCAGGAACTGAAGGTGGAGGTCGATGGAGACTTCACCGCTTAGAATGCTTGTCAATTTTTCAACCCTCTGTTGGTGACATTTCTCTTCTTCATTCTGAAGCAGAAAACAATGACTTACTTACTTAGGCGACCCGTTCTTCAGTGCCATGAGCATCTGCGGGTCCCAACTTTCGTTGGCTCGCTCTATAGACAGTTGGTAGGACTCCTTGGACGAGCGATCGTCTCGTCGCAAGGTCTCTACCTGTACACAGGACAGCGCAACACAGAAAAACGTGGACAAACATCATGGCTTGAGTGGGATTCGAACCCAAGGTCCCAGTGACCAAGCGGCTCAAGGCTCACGCCTAAGACCGCGCGGCTACTGTGACGGTGAAATAATGACTAAATACAGAAATCACAAAACTGGTGGTGGGTCTCTGTGAATACAGAAATGAACCTTTGGCTTTCATAAAAGATAGGAACAGACGAGCAACAACAAGTCAAGAGGTCATTTGAAATGTTTAAGTGTGATCCTCTCAAAGCTGGAGAGACAGCGCAGCGAAAACCAAAACTAAATATCGTCTGACTTACGAGAGACTCCATTTTCCTCTCCGGTTTCTTCTCCTCGTCAGCCACTTCAGAGCTGGATTCCCCAGACGCCTCTTCCTTAGCTGCACCCTCGACTGGTACTTTCACAATCTTATTTGTGGCTGCAGGAATAGGGGCCGTGGCCCTCAGAGCTTGGAGTACTCTGCCCAGGAACTGTTGCGTTGCACTCTCATACAGATCAAATGCAATCTGATACGCCATAAGAACACTATCCTGTAATTATAAAAACTCTGTTATGTCAAAACTATAGCTGCCGTGTTGTACCAGTGAATATTACTGTGAAACATCAGACACACATGTAAAAATCCTCCATATCATTTATGTCCAGTTCCTATAACGTATTCAGATTGCTACATTTTTCCAATAAATGTAATTTTTAATCTTCTTCCCATACAAAATGCCGAGAAACCCGACCATCAAGAGAAAGAAATGGCCTGGCTTGCAGAAGAAGTGTGCTTATGAAAGGAAAGCTCTCGTTGAGCAAGGCCAAGGCCCAACTGCGGGAGATGAAGCTCAGACCAACATCAGAGGGCAGCTGAAGAGCAGGCCAGGAAAAGAAGAGACCTAAAATCTCCAGCCACGGGTCTATCTGCTATGTTCAGGTGGCAGAAAGCTCCATCGTAGACGGTGGTTATCTGGACCAATTATTTGCACTCACCTCTGTATCCTTGCTCAGCTTCTCTAAAACTTCAGCTACAGCCAATGGATCGTCAAGGAAGATAAGACACTGACACATGTTGACATAATCTGGTGTCGCCAGATTTCGGTACAGCCCGACCAGCGAACGCAGCACTATATTACGGAAGCCCCTGTTCTGTATGAGACTCATCGCAACTTGGAACGCGTATGACAGCATCCCATTTACGTCTTCCTGCAACATATCATTACTTCCAATTAAAACATAAACCAGATTTTGTAAACAATGTAAAAAAAATGCAGAAAAATAAATTAACTTGTCTCATCATGACAATTACATGAGAAGATTTTTTTAATGAGTCGGCTAACTGTTTGGCTATACCGAGAAGAAGGGCAATGCGCTGGTGCTGAAGTTACAGAGCGTGAGTAAAAATCATAATCGAAGTATAACTGCTGCTATAGGGCACATTCATCATATTAACAATAATTTAGTACAATGGTCGCTGCCTCAAAAGCGAGAATCAACGATCCTGCTTCTTGAATAAAAACATGTCACTGGTTCATCACTGTCCTAGAAGATGACCCTCGATAGTTCCCTGTGAGGTGAGGATTAAACGAGTAAACCGTGTCACAGGCGAACTAACCCACGGTCAATCACGACATAACGACTGACTGGGTCCACTTGTAAATCCCTAAATATGAACAAACAAGTGAAGTATGCTTTAAAAAATCACACTACATTAGTGCAGCATTTACCGAGCGCTGACAATTTAGAAATACTCACAGATTCAATAATAGCTTTCTCAAAGATGTCCATTCGGCGTGTCTCCAGGGCCAGACCGAGGGCTTGCCTGTACTGGCCGTCGTCCAAGCAGCGCTGGAACATTCTGTTCACTATAGCTTCCAAACGAGGGTCAATTTCCTTTGCATCTTTAGAATTCTCAGCCTTAGCGATCCTTTGCTGTGTATAGTAGTCAATGCATTTGGCTAAAAAACAGCGAGACAAAATTTCTGAATAAACTTACTAACTCACATTTTATTAAGTTTCAATGCAATTCAGATCATCCTTAAAGAAGAATTACAATTAACTAACTTCTATTTGCAGTGATATGAAATATCTGGCTTACCAATAGTTGTATCCACGTATTCAGTCCGTGAATTAACGTCGAACAAGTTTCCAGCTCCTAACGCGTAAGTCAGAGAGTCTTCAAATGACCCCAGATGATAGTACACTTTACTGGCCACAAGAGCTGCGAGTTCGTGCTGAGTGAAACTTTTATTCTCGTGAAGAATTTCGCTGCAATCATTCAGATAAGTTCCAACTCACTCACTCTATTGCGCAGGAAATTCCTTGAAAAGTCAATTGCATACTTGGCTCGTCTTTATTTATGGAACCCAAAGGTTCATCGCTGTGCTCACAAAAGCCTACCACTGGCCTCCATACTGAGCTACCTGCATCCAGTGCATTTCACCAATTCGCATCTCCCTAACGTTCATCTTAACGTTATCCTCCCACCTATGAACAGGTCTTCCTAGAGGTCTCCTCCCTTCAAACCTCCCAGCCAATACCTTCTAAACACCCCTCCCTTCCCCATGCATGCTACACGTCCCACCAACCTCATCCTCCTCGAACAATATCAGGTGAGTAAAGTCCATCATTATGCAATTTTCTCCATGATCCATCTCCCTCCCCTTTAGGTCCATATATCTTCCTCAACACTGTTCTCAAAGACCCTCAGCCTCTCAAAGTGAGAGACCAAGTTTTGCACCCATACAGCCCAAATGGCAGAATTACATTTTTGTATATTTTAATTTTAATTTTTTGTGATGTGAGATGGGAGGACAAAAGACTTTGGACTGAATGATACCAAGCAAACCCTGAATTTAATCTGCTCTTGATTTTGTCATAAATGTCATTCTGATTTATTAGCGTGACACCCAAGTGCTGTCCGCGGCTGTAATCTTGAGACTTGCGGGGTGAAGGAGGAGAGACAGCGTCTGCCTTCAACGCTTCAAACTTCCTGCATTCCTTGCAAGTCTCAAAATTACAGTCGCGAACAGCACTTGAATTCTGTCACATTTTTGAACGATTCATTAGCCATCTCATTCTGTCCTGAATTCTGATTCCAAGACATGATCATATACTTTGTCTTTTTCCCATTTATTTCTAGACCAAGATCCCTACTAGCCCTTGAAAGTATTTATTTCTTTGCCCAACAGATTTTCATCATCAGCATACACCAAAAGCAGCTGTGATAGAGCACCTTCCTGTTACAGGAAATGTACTGAACAAATTTTGCTAGAGGTTTCACATTTTAATTAGCCTGACTAGCTTCTCAGGTGTACCAAATTCAAACAAAATATTGTACGTGTTCCAAATGCACACTTTAAGCAAAAGATAAGCAATCATAAGGTTTATCAAACAATTATGTCATATTCTACACCATAAAATGCGATAAAGAGAATATATTTGTGATACTATTACTTTATACAACAGTGCGGCCCTAGCACGGTTAAAACAGCAGAGTTTTAGTCTGCAAGTTAACTTCAGAATTACTGTCGTTGTTGTTTCTTGGCTCTACAACCCGGTTGTAGGTTTTCGCCGCCTCCTTTTTGGAGGTTTATTGGTCTTGAAGTGTGCATTTATGAGTAGTGAGTGACCAGCCCACTGACTCTGCACAATTTGGGATGTAAATAAATTGTATACTATATATTTCATAAAATATTCAACAAACTGTTTGCAAGAAATTCCACAAACTATTATCTCAAAAGAACTATGACAATTATAAGCAAATGCTTATAGTGGGCTGTATTATGACCATATACGAACTTCAAAACAATAAACTCACATTTTCTCAATTGCTTCTGAAATTTCTGGCCAAAATTCATCAACAATCAAATCGAGCTTCTTCAATGCAAAAACTTTCAGCTCTGGCATGGGCTCTTCCAAAAGGGAAATTATACCCGCTGAAAATAAACACAATAAGAAAATAATAAATTAACAGGAAAATATATGTATCAATAATTACATCACATTGAAGCAATCCAAAATCTTAATGTGATGACTCCGACACCAAACACCAGTAGCGTGTACAACTTAACCTAAAATTAGATGTCAAGTGCAATGACTTGCATGAAACAGTGGTTATTTGAACGCAAAATTATGACTTGATATTACATAGCTCTTAAATTAGAAAACAAAACATATCTTAATGCTCTACTATACCTGCGGATGTTATATTCATCTTGATTTGGAATACTTCCTCAAAATGCTCTGTTAAACAACTCACAACACACCTCAACTCTATTACAACAGCCGCTTCCTTAAAATGCTCTCACCTGCCTGTAGAAGTGCAACTCCGCTACGTGAAGGGTTGAGTATTATCCTGCCACCTATTTACAAGTAAACATAACGCCGGCTTCTGGTGTGAGCAATAGCCTAATCGGTAAGAAGGTTAACTACTCTTCAACTATCATAAATACTCCTCTGAAAAGACTACTCTGTCTCTCCATGAATAATTCTGAAACCATTAAATGACAGAGGAAATTTCTCCGAATTTAGGATAAAAGTGAATACAATTCTCACTTCACTTTTATACATAAGATGAAGATTTATCTGCAAAATGAGAGTCCTCTAAAAATATTTCATACATATAAAAGAAATTTCATTAACACAAATCCAAATTATCCTTACTGAAATGTACCGCACAACCTTAAAACAGATTAATATTCATTAGGAATGAAGACAGCTGAGGTTTGCAAATTGTCAATGAAAAATGTTTTGATCATAAATATTTGTATTCAATATTATAACTGATGTCCATCACTTGCACTTAGGATATTAAATATTATTCACATATTTACCACAGTCATGTATGGAAAGCCAGACACAGACTGCAATAGCCTGATGGACAAGAACTGATGGCAGAATAAACCATACAATAGCAATTCTTCAAATCAGAATAAAATTATTATGTTTAAATTACAATAATCTGAGGATCCCAAGAATATGTGCAATAAAACAAGGAATGACAAAATACAATACAGAAATGCAGTACTAAAAGGTGATACTAAATGTAGGCTGTAGTCTGAATGAACTCATCTGATACCAAACGAAACTTATACCACTAAGAAAATCTCTCCTATCATTACATTCAAGCTGACAGTGAGATCATCAAATATCATCAACCACATGGTGTAAAAAAAAGTTACTTGTCACCTTATTGAACCACATAATTAATGGTTATCACTCCTGCTTCATATTCGGAAGATTCCGGGTTCAAACCTTGGCCTCAGGTCTTTTCGTGGTTTTACTCAGTCCCTCCAGGCAAATTGTGGGATAGTACCTTAAATTAGGCCGCTACTGCTTCCTTCTACATCCTTTCCAATTGATTATTCACAATCATACTCCCATTAGTCAGAGTTACTGAAAAAGTTTTTTTAAATAAACGATGAATAAATACAATAGTATATAATGCAACCTACTTACAAAATCAATCCAGCTGAATATTTCAGCCAATGTCATGAAGGCCAAAATGTTGTTACACAATCACATGTGTAAATGACATTGAACAGGAAGAAAAAGATTCTGAAGTTTACAGACATTAAATCTCCTAATCAAAACCTAAACATTCTGCTGAGAACATTACTGTTATTTTTAATGTTCTAAACGTGACTTATTTCATAAGTGCACGAGTGTTATACTTTGAACTTTAATTGTCATAACTTTGTAATTTATAATTGTATTAGAAACATCCTTGGCTTGGCATATGAAGGATATAAATGTAAATACATTATATTGTATTCAATGGTTTAAAGTTAATAAACTGGCGTTAAATTATTACAATACAAATTTCATAAGGTTATTACTAACAAATTATGTATTAATCTACATTGAGGTTATCTTTACATGAAACAGTGACATGACTTTGAAGTCCACTGAAAATAACCTCTTTTATTTGGCTTCCTACAGTGCATTCACTCTAGTGTTCTGTTTTCATTGCATGTGTTGTAGTGGAGGTAAGTTATTCCATAGTCTTCAATTTCATAAATATTTGACACATTTAATTATTCTATGGGATTTGTATTGATCCATAAATCATATTTGTGTTGCTTCCAGTCATTTGGTTTTTAGTCTGCTGGCCTCACAAACTTCAAGGTTCCTTTTCCTTCGATAAGTATTTTTATTTTTTTGTTTTTGATAGTAAGAAAACAAGATGCTTGGAAAGAAGCCAGCATCCATGCAATCTGATACAGCATGTCAGTAGTGAAGTACTGTCAATGTGCTTTATCTTCTGGCTTCAGCAAAGTTTTATTACCAGCACTTTTCTCTGATACACACTAATTGGAAATTTATGTTAACTCATTTTTATATGCCACTAATTTAAATGTTCAGTGAGAGTGATGATGTGTATTTGATTTTCATTCCCTATAAAGATATTGATTCTTATGCAGTAAATAAACATGTTTAAACATGCTAGTAATATTAAAATTTATAAAATATTATTTGTACTGTTAAATATGAGACATACAGAGTAAGTCTTACGAAAATCAAATGTTTTACCAGTCTATGAATTTGAATTATTAGTACTTCAGCGATTTTAAACTGCATTACCTTTGAACCACAGTCGTCCAGCATAGCACTGACAGTAAAGTGACTAGGCTACAGGCGGGACAACTGAGGTTTGATTAGTTTCAGGATCAGAAATTCTTGTCACCACAGCATCCAGACTGGCTCTGGAACCTACTATCTAATGGGGACCAGGGGTTCTTAACCTGAAAGTAAATTGTCTGGAACTGACTACTCACCTCATTTTACCAATTCCCATGAAAGAACCACAAAATGCTAATTTTGCTTCACAACAACAACAACAAAAAACAACAACTACATGACTCAATACAGCATTTCTCACAAACTAAATTCAAAGTTGGGCTGACATTATAATGTTTTCAGGATAAGGTAACTGACAGATATTTATATACACATTTCTGTAATGCTTTCTTTGAAAGATGTAAATAAAACACAACAGTGAGACACTAAAATATTTATTTTATAAATCCTCATATGTAAGATGGACAAATGAAAGCCAGATTTGCTAATACAGCAAAACACCATTAGGCCTACATCAGTGTACAGTGATACTCATATGAAAAAGAAGAAAATAAAAAATCAAGCAATTAAAAAGTCAATAAAGAAAATCTGGTATGGAAAATCTGCAACAAAATATGTATTATAAAACTAATTATACCACAAGTAAAGCTACTGACATATATCCATATTTATGGTGGATAATGCAGGGTAATTCAAAATATCACGGAACTTCCATATTGTGTTATAGATAAAGACGATACAAATTCCAACACTCAACTTGAATGATAACTCTCATCACAGTACATTCTTAGAAGCCTTGTTGTGACCTGTTCATTGCGACCCATTCTGGTCTCGACTCACCTGGCAAACCAAAGGTAGTCTATAGTTTAACACTCCCAGTGACATGGCGACTGAGCAAATGGTAAGCAGCAGCTCATCACGGACTCCAAAGCACAGAGTCGCGTATTCTACGCATTCCCTCAACCTACAGTTCAGTCCAAGTGCCAAAAAATCTTCCCAGATCTCATCAGACACAAACGATTCTGACACACAAATGCTAATATTAATAATTATATTTTGTGGTGTTACCTTCTGTTTCTGCATCCACTTCTTATAATAAGTGAACAAACTTGTACTCAATTATGCTACTTACGCAACAGTTTTTAAAATATAATTTGATACATTAAGAGATGAACTGAAGCAAATATCACATCTCTATCACATTTATTTGATTTACAATAAATCAATTAACCTCCAAAAAGAGACAAATGCTAAAATAAAATCAATTAAATCATATTATGAATTACCCTGTATGGACTGAGGTGTGAGTAACTCTTTACAGCATAACTCAAAAATAATCAACAGATATTTCTGAGAGTTATTCCTGAGACATTCTTTTAGGCTGGCATTTCATATATCTCTAGCAAAAGAACACACACACACCCCCACAAACAGAATACACACGGAATAAAACAAAGTGGCTCTCGTCATTCATGTAATATTCTCCGTAAATATCCTATACTGGATAATTTATGTACTCCATAGACAGATATAAATTCATTCTGAGTATACCTGTAGCACACTAAGATTACATTCATTTTCAAATGGTCAAAATGAGATTTCAGAAGTCTGAACAGTGAATCTTGTCAAAACGCTAAAAATATTGACAGCTTCCGACTCTCTGATTATCTACCACAATTAATACACATCACTGGAACGACACTACTTTATCTTTTATGCTACAGGTCACTGTTCACAGCACTTCAAGCCAAAGATCATGATCCACCAGAAAGCTTGTGACATCACTGGCTAGAACAATTCTGTACAGTTCTATCGTGTCTACAAAACCCAAAGTCCCAAATGAGGGCAACATGGAGTACAGTCTGAAATAGCTTTTAGTTCTTAAAAACAAGTGGCAAGATGGCACCTTTGTGGAAGACAGTTAAACTACAAGCACAAACAATTATCCTGCTTGAACATTGCTGCTGTTGATTGTGAGATCTATGTTCTCTATAGCTCTCAAGCAGTTAAAGTAAAATTTGTGTTCCTAAATATCTCGCAATTCAACGCAAGTGTGTTTCGAATTTACCTCTATTTTGCGGTGGTCATTTTAGAGCTTTGAGCACAGTTTACAATCCAAATGAGTTACAAATTCATCATATTACTGGTTTTATGTCACATCCATTAACATTCAGACTGCGACCGGGGCGCAATGAAACATTTCAATGTGGCCCGGCTTTACTGTAAATTTTGTATCTCACTTCTTCAGGAGAAATGATTTTACACCACCGATATTCAGTTTTCAGTTCCCATCAGGAATATATTCACCCCAACTTTGCTCTTGAGCTACAGCGTCACAACCAACTACTCGCGTATTACGAAAAAATAATTTGTCAGGAATTTATTACCAAGTTATTTCCAGTTGTTAATGTTGAAATTTAATTATGTGTTTTTATAAAAGAATTAAGTATCATTTGAGATGTGATCACACCCTGCATACAGATTCAAGTCTTTTGTTTCAGTAAGATTGCCAGCAGATGATGCGATTCCTGTCAGCGCAAGTAAATCCGAAATAATGGATATTCCAAAAATTTCACATCCACGAATAGAATAGTATATACTACATGCAAGCCAAAGTTAACTGCAAGAGAGACTGTATTTATGCCTGAAGAAGACTTAACAACTTCTCAGAGAATTTATTATCTTGTAGATGCTTTAAAATTTTTCTTTGGGGCACAAATGATAGACATTGTAAAATATGCAAACTTTGGCCCGGGGGGGGGGGGGGGGGGGGGGGTTACGAGGACTGGAAACAAAGAATCCCATAAAACAGGATAATTTGTTTGCTAATGGGTGAAATGAAAATATGGCATTTTTTTGACAATCGGGGCATTGAAAACTAGGTGAGAGCCCTTGAAAATGCTTTTGTCTACTGATCCAGTACTCTGAAGGCCAATATTTCCTGCTGTAATGTCAAAGCACAGATTTATTGAACTGTGGTACATGCTGTTTGATGACACGGACACCAGAGAGCATGTGAGAGAAAGTGACAAGCCTGCAGGATTTAAAGAAGCATCTCATATATTCACAATTACGCTCCGGGAGCCCACATAACAACTGACAAACAACTACTTGTCTTTTTGGGCAAGACGTTCATTCCACGCTTACATGAAGTCAAAACAAATTAAGTGTGGAACGGAAATTTGGAAAATGGCAGATGCGGACAAGCGATTATATCTTCAATCAACAGGAAACTAGGCAATATACCCAAGATGGACCAAGGAAGATTTGTTATAGACCTCACTTGTCTACAGCAGTGTTCTGTAACCTGTGTGCTGCGAGTATTTGTACGATTCTGTACATTCGCATGTTGAGCTAAAAGAAATTCAGTATCTTCTCTTTCGTAATCATAATTCGTACGGCAGACACAAAGGTTCACTGCTGGTTTTATTCAACATGTGCTGTTTTGTTTTCATATGCCTACAACCTTAGAGGGCGCGGATTTATGTGTAACATATTTAAGGCCATGTATTTGTACCCCATATCCACGAGGCAAAATTTTGTGGTCCGCCATCACGTGTCTTTGACAAATTAAGGTGTGTTATGGGTGGGGAGTGGGGAAAGAGAGAGAGAGAGAGAGAGAGAGAACACTGGTCTAGAGAACTGTCACGCTGTGACAACTGGTACCTTGCTTTACACATTTCTCTTAACTGAAGATCTGTTACATCGTGAGAAGTGAAATACGCCGTAAGCTTCCGAAAAAAAGTAGAACCTTCGAGCTTTGTCTTTCACTGTTTACAGAATACTAACCGGTGTTAAAACACTCCGAATACTTTTCCTTGATCAAAGTTGAGGAATGCAAACAATTACATTGCTGGTGCCATTACAAGCGTAACATTCATACGTCACTCATTTATTTATAAGTTCGATATTATGAATAAATGTAAACAATATGTTGTACTTTTCCATTCCTGGGAACAAATTATTTTCCTTTTATGAAAAAGTACTGACACAATGCAGTTTCAACACAGCCTCTCAACTCACATTTCAGTTTACCTAAATTGATACCTGATGTCTGACATAACCACACATTTACAGTGTTTCTTCATACAATTTTGAAACTCGGGGACAGTGCTGTAAAAATGTTAGCAGCACTGATGTGACAGAAGTAATGTGTTCCAAAAATGTTAATAAAATAGAAGAAGAACCTTTCGAAGGGGATTTTGCTCTTGTCCAGCAGTATGTCCACGGAATGAAATTAATTTTTACGTTGGAGAAATGATGTGCACCAAAGATAACTATTAAGTAAATTTTCTTAAAATAAGCAACACTTTGGAGGATAAAACCTGAAATTTAAGATAGAGCATCAGTCCATGAAAAGCAGATAAAAATTATTCTCCATAAACGATCATCTTGTGGACAGACTAAGAGGCAGAAGAGATATTTTTTCCCTTGGCATCAATTTTTCTCATATCCACATAAAGTAAAACAGACGAAGAGTTAAAACAAACTTACACTTTTTTGTTATCTGCAGTTCTACGACTGTCACATGCTTTGAACAAAAGAAACATCACGATTCCAGGCAGATTTTGTTTTTTTTGGAACAGCCTATCTGCATTTTTAAACTTCATTGTATTTTCAGTATTCAAACCGCATTTTGAGATTTAAAAGTCCTGAGTCCTGAAACAAATGATATGACTGACATTTTTAATTTCAAATAAAGTCTGTCGTGAACTGATTAAAACACAAATACATCAAAGTGTTAATTTACTGCACTTCATGCAGAAAAAAATTGTTTCAGTAAAACATATTGAGTATGTCTGAGGGTTTATGACAAAACAATTTTCTCCTTCATTGTACCCCATGTTCCCCTACTTTTAATATAGCATAAAGCATTGTCATTATCTATATATCATAGCATTACCAATATAAAAGTAACGGAGACTGCCGACTCGTACACATGGCTCAACCACTTCCATCAGATAGTCTGAGTAACACTCCTGCGACAAATAATTCATTACAAGTCTACAGACACAGCAACAGCAAAAAAAATTCATTGTCTTATTAGCTGTCGCTGAAATGGTCATGAATTACCACTACAAACAAAATAAAATAAAAACAGAGAACACAGAACGTTGTGCAAATGGCAGAACATCCTACGTCTTGAAAGGTATAACTGAGAGGGAGGATCGTAAGCATTTATGGGGTACTGCAGAATACAACGTAAAGTTCTTTAAAAAATGACGGCCCACACACCGTTCTCAATCAACCAACCAATCATATAAAACTTCTTTGGCTACACAAGCACCTTCTTCGTCTGTTCCCCGCCCGACCGAGTTTTACTCTCCAATCTAGCAGATCTAATCACACCACACGATCTAGCTTCCTGTCACCAGAAGATGTGTTCCTGTTAGAAAGAAAGGCAGCAGGACCGGGGGCCATCACTACGGCAGCCGCATCAAATCCCTCTTGAGATTCTGAAGCACTGTTAATGGAATGTTCACCTGCCGATGCCAGGGTGAAGGCCAGAGTTTCTTCTTCTTCTTCTTCTTCCATTTCTTCACTCTGCAGTCCTTCATCATCTTCTGCAAAAGATAAATGTAACAGATTTCATTCAGTAATACAAATGTCTTCTATACCAGAGTTTCCAACTTATTTATTTAATATAAATAATTTTAAACAAATTCAGAACACAATATATAATCTAAAAAAACCCTTAGAGCTACAACCGAAGCCATTACTTCATATAGGTGACAAATTCACAAACTTTTACCACAACAACATTCGCACTTTTCGTTTTAAAAGCATAACAGGCAAACAGATTTATTTACTTATTTGATGGGAAAACCAATGGAAAGATAAACAGAAAATCACAAATTAGCTTTAAATTGTATCAAATTATAAAAGGAGTGACATGAAACACACAGATCCCAAAACAATGCAGGATATTATAAAATATATTTTAAATAGACCTTAAAATGCCAGAGCATGGCCTATTACAAGGAAAAACAAAAGAAAAATTCAAACATTGGATAATGTTAAGGGGTAAACAACAAGGGATAGAATCGGAAATTAATCACAAAGAGTTAAAAATGTGTTAATGGAATTAGAAGAGAAATGACTACAATCGTTTGGAAATAACAAGAATAAAAGAAATTAATTAGAATTAAAATTTAAATAAGAGAGACCTGTGGGATGACGCAGAATAAGATGGTTCACGCAAATACCAAGACACGCCCAGAACAGGGGAAAGAGCTTACACGAAATTGAAGAATAATAATTGTCGGAAGACGTAAGAGACGGGACTTTCTGTCCACTAACCTGCATAAAACTGAAATGACGCTAAAGAAGAAGATTCCTTCATGTTGCCATGTCTATTGCAAGTTCTGAAAGTCACCTGTTTTATGACTTCATATGTGGAAAATTCGATCTGTAATTTTCACTGTTTTCACCAAGTAGTACACGACATGCCAACATATACAATCACGCCAGTCAAAGTTGGCAGACACACATTTATATGGATATTCTAATCAATTCACTTACATGCACACACTTACTCCTCGAAGTATCATCGGTAGCAAAGCCGTTCATCGACAGGCATACACACATTCAAACAAAAGGGGAACTGTTACTGCAGTGTCTCTAAAATCTAAACGTAAACATAAAACAAGGTGGGTAAAATGTCGGAAATAGGCACACGATGCTTACGCGCAATTCCCCACGAAACAACTGCCAAAACTGGGTACCTAGTCACTGTACTGACTGAACTATCCCGGCTCCTACGCTGCACTACTAGCGGACCAAAAAACATAGTGCTTGCTCTAATTTGATATAAACTTTACTGGTAATATTTTATAACACTGGAAGTTGTAAAATAGAAAATAATGACAAAACAAATAAATGATTATACTAAGAACAGTGGAAGGCAACATATACAAGTGAGAAATATCTTTGTATTAAAGATCAATGCTCTTCACTCAAGAATAGGGAGTTACGAGTGCGGAACTCACCACCTGGTGCCAGGCCACAAGTATTTAACTCCAGCATACAGCACATATTTTAATGTTACATGTTGTGGGATTAAAAGGGGGATATTACATGAGTGAAAGAAACAATTAGTACCCCCAATGGCAACCGCAACATGCTCTCGAGAAGTTGAAGGTGAAGTGCCACTGCTGATGCTACTATCGTCACTGCTGTCACCTGCTGGTGAGGACGACGAGGAACCAGACCCCTCCTGTTGTCTTGCTGCTCGTCGGAATGGATTTTCCTGCACCAAAATCAAGCTGGCCTTAATTTTATAATACAGGCATACCTCATTTTATTGCGCTTCGCAGATATTGCGTCGAGTAAGTCTGTCAGCGCCATTTTTCCAACAGCACGTGCTCACTTCGTGTCTCTGTGTCACATTTTGGTATTTCTTGCATTTTTCTTTAGACATAATGCTATTGCACACTTAATAGACTACAGTATAGCGTAAACATAACTTTTATATGCACTGGGAAACCAAAAAATACGTGACTCGCTTTATTGCGGTGGTCTGGAACCGAACCCGCAATATCTCCGAGGTATGCCTGTACTTCCCCCAACAAGGTAAGCTGGTACCAGTGTTCAGATTTAAATTGTTCCCAAAATAGAAGACTTTTACAATTATGACAATTATAAAAGTTCACTTAAATAAACATGTTAATGGATTCTTTTCATATGATCCATACATACCCTCTGTTGTGATGGGCTGATCACTCATCCAAGGAGTCCTACCAAATGTGTAAATAGATCAAGAAACCTTCAAACAGAGGCCCTTATGCTCCACATACGAGCAAAAATGGTATAAAGAAAAAAAGATACGTACGATCTGAGGCACGAAAGTTCCTCCCTGAGTTCCATACGAGCTGGGCCGAATCAAAGGACTCGTGTCGTCTGACTCGCTCTCACTTTCTGTTTCTGTCACTTGCTCGCCAGCAGCAAACACCTTTCTCTTGCAAACAGGGCACACTCGGCGATTTCCCGTCAACCACGGGTCTATGCACTTTGAATGGTAGGCTGCGGAGAGAAACTCGTGTTCACACAAACCCCCTAACTTAGACATCTGCAACCCTTCATTCCCCTTCAAATATAACACCCAAATTTGTCATTCCTTAAATGCTTTCTATCAATCTGAGAATAAAAATGTCTTCATGACACCAACAGCAGAAAATTCTGTTTCATGTCTGAAGTCATAATCCATATAAAAACCTACAATCACCTGCACTAACAGAAGAGGGTACTCCAGTGACTGAAAACCACAAATTAGATGTCTCAAGTGATAGGTCTGAGAATGAAAGGGCATTCACCTCTCTGACAGACAAACATCTTAATTTGGAGCAGAAACCCCCCCCCCCCCCCCCCCCAAAATTCATGATGAGAATGAGAATTTTCTTTACTGAACCAACTTTTTCACCGTTACTCATTTTCACATATTGGCAACAAACTGTAAAAGATTCCAAGAGGTTACATGTTAAATTCCCAAATCCCTGACTTCCGCCGTGCCGTACGGCCGATAATCTACCATCGCCTTCTACTTACAGCTTTAGTTCTCTATCAATTGCAGCAAACTTCTGTTTGTTTCAAAACATTTCTCTAAGAGTTAATCGGTTCCCACGTTCTGCGATTTCTTTCACTTCCTAATTTTAGCTGTAGTTATATTTCTGTGAAAGGAAGTTACTTTAAATGCCACATAAATCCCGCAGTTGAGCACAGCTGTGTTCCAAAATTTTCAATTATGACTTTTGCTCCGCTTTGACATAAGGTTTCCTTTTTAAATACTTCCACAAAATAGCTGTCATCCGAATTATTAAATTTTCTTCTAGTTCACAGAATGGATTTTGTATTCCATTAGCTCGCTGCGGAGCATTTATAAGAAGTTTACAAGTGCAGTTACAAATTCTAGCATGTTCCTGTCATCACAGCATTTAACAAAGAAAAAGATACTTGAGCAGTCATCAATTTCTCAGGCCAACACCTTCCGAGCCTCACATATTAATTTCTGTATTTAACTGAATTCATATCAAACAACAGTCTGAGTTAGACGTTCAATCACGTCATGTCAAGGTAACTGGAATCCTAGGACATAAATAATGCATTTTGGGGCACTCAAACACGTTATCCTAGTCACGGATATATACAGCGGAGAGGAAGAGGGAGCGAGGTAGAGAGAGACGCAAAGAGTAATTTTAATTCCAACAGCAGCAATGAAACTAAGATTAGAAACCAGTTTTGTTTACAGCAAGTTCTATCATCTTGGCAAAGCAAAAATTCATAACTCTGTGTTAAACCATCAGCACAAATCTTGTTTTCTACAAAATCCGTGCCACTTTTATGGGCACCAACAAGAATCTGTTGACTGTTTGTTCATGTACGTTAATTTTCGATACAAGACAGAGCCTTCATGGCCCATTAACGTTCCTGTGTCATGCGCGATCTCGCATTCTGAAAAGCATAACGTAACAACGCGTTGCATGGCAACAACTGACAATCAAACTTTCAAAATCTAGAAGCATCACCACCTACAGTGACCAAGACTCCATGCCTTTTCTCTGTACCTATACACACAATACCCAGCACTTTTAATGTACGTGGGTAGACACAACCAGCGAACGAAAAGCAACGTACCATGAGAACAAGGCAATATACGCAGCTTCTCTCCTTCCTGGTAATCCTCAAGGCAGATGGCGCACGTTTCATACGGGTCACCCTTAGAGAATTTGGCTGTTGGAATCTTACGTAAAGAAGACCTAGGGAGACGATGACGGCGTTGGCGACGGAAGTCTTTGACACACTTCACAACCTGCAGCAAAATGAAATTGGCGTGTTTAAATTCTCATTGTGTACCTATAACAATTATTTTTAAATATTTCATATTAAACTGATGATTCTTAGAGTGTTTTGCACCGTAACGTTGCCAAATGTGCGTCATGTCTGTCTGTGTATTTGTCTGCTTGTAACAATGAGATATGCTGAGCATTTTTGCTAGAAATTTGATAATGGGAAATTTCACTAATATTTATTGACACACCAATTTCACAGAAGAAAGCCAACCATCTTCATGCTCATCACTGTGAGAACCTGTTATCTCAGCAACTTTTTTTTTCAGGATAAATTAAACCTTCCCGAGCAATTTTCTTTTTCTGCCTGCATGCGAAATATTTTCTGCAGAAATTAATATTATTCTAAATCACGCATAAAACTATTCAAAGTCACCAAAACTAGACGCGATGAAAGTGAAGTTTTGCCTTCTGGATGCTACACTACCAAAAATATATTAATGAAAATTTCCATTTGCAAAAATGGTGGAGTATATATATATCTAATATTTTGACCAGGAAGTCAGAGGACAGTCTACTGCCATACTGCAGAGCTGAATCAGAACGTAACAACTGAGTCCCGTTCTCAATCACCAACTCCTGAATCACTTTGTTCTCCACTGTATGAAAAATGTTGCGAAGTTAAAATGTAAATATCAAAATATTTGATCTCGGACTTTGGCCGCTTCCCTCTCCTGACCGCTTCGCTGTAACCTAGGACAGCGCCACACAAACAACCAGTTTGATATTTCCGCTTAACCCACGCAACTCGCACCGCTCGCATTTAATCGCTCACGTAGGACTTTGGAAATTTTGTACAAAATAAATTATTGGTTCTAAATCTATGAACAATCTTCACGAATTTCCTGTTATAATGTTATACATTAAACTGCATGCAGTCAACTTGTAACGCAAACCTGCAACAGACCCATGCCACTTGACTTAACACATCTACATAAACATTGGAATGCCGTGGAACCTCAATATACCGCAGACTCAGATATATCACGGCCACGATCACGTTCCCCAATACAATTATTCGTACAAATTTCTATGAAATGTTTTGGTTACATTATAAGACTGTACTGCAACACGCCTTGCTGTAGTGTGTGGGTACAGAGGGTCCGCTATGAATAGGTGTTTTTCTGGTTTCTCTATCCTTGGGGTTATTTTGTTCGAACAGCAACATTTAGAGAGCGCCACTTTGGAGTGGTCTGTGCCAGCAGCACTGGTGAAAAATAAGTCTGAAATTTACCTTGAATTTCGTGTATTTTAGTCACTGGATAAATATACATTATATCAGGGATTCCAAAATTAGATAAATGTCAATTTCACATATAACGCGGGTGCTGATGCTGTCCCCCGAAACCCGCGTTATATCAAGGTTCCACTTTATATAAATTCTGAATGACTACGAACTCACCATGAAGACAACCATGATGAGGGAACAAATCCCAACGACAATGGCAAATGGGATCAGCAGATGCGTGCTGATGTTGAAAGTCTGCTCATCATTAATTAAGACGAAAGACCCCGTCGTGTATTGGTAGCTTCCGTTCAGAATCAAGCCTGCCTCTTCGCCGACAAACAACGACGGGATAAAGATACCCACTGGATTCTTGGCTGACATAGGTTCTGAACACACAGAGAAAAGACAAAATTCAAAACTGCGTTTACCAATACATGCTTACCGAACATCACGGTCGAGAGGTCAGCACTCCTGCTACATATCTGGGAGGTCACGGGTTAAAATCTCAGCCCAGAAACTGGGTATCTTGACTGAGCTTTCTCATCATTTTCCTAAACTCCTCCAGGGAACACAAATACACATACAGCAAAATCATCCGATAAACCTACTTTTTAGGTGCATTCACACCTGAAGGTTGCAAAAATAGACCTATTAGCCATGCCAAGCGTCTGTCTGCCCACATTTAAGAAATTCTATATTTGGGAGATTTACTATATTTGCCAACACATTAAAATTTGTCAAAAACAATAATGAGGTCTTTACATGAAGACCTAGAGTTTCTGCAAGTAGTAGTAACTGGGTGTGGAATCCCCAAACATCCAGGTATCATGCAGCCTTGTAGGGTTCTAATACAACGTCCAGCCATTAGCTGACACTCACACCAAAGAGGACTGTACATTTTACTTTCCACACAATCCTTGGATTACGTGATCTTACCCAGTTCGCTTGAATTCACATTGTGAACAATTGCAGCATTATAGTTGGCGTGTTGCGCTGCGCGCACTTTCTCCTCAAACGAACAGCCATAGCGCTGTATCAGAACTATCCAATTTCCCAAGAAGTTGGGATAATCGGGAGGTTCCCGAATATCTGAACAGGCTTGCGCGGGGTCAGCCATCACGACCAGGCCCTTCAAACAAAACAAATATTAGTCTCCATATTTTTAGTTTCACACTTTTACTGAGAAACTTGGAAAGTGCTAACTTTCAATGTGGTGAGCGAGCGTAGAAAGTCGCTACTTGGTCAAGGTTGTTTTACGAGGAAGAAGAGAGAGGCTCGTCAGTGACAGTACCATCATAAACCTGCTGCACTTATGTAGCTACAACACCTCCTGCTTCCCAAACAAAAATCGCTGAATTACATTCCATATCTCGTACAATGAAAGTTAATGCGATCAGGAAGTACAATAAGTCAGCCAGCTGCCTGGTCCTAAGGTAAGTACCCCTCACACAACTCCCCAAAATCAAGACTTTTGAAATGGCGGACTAAGCAACGGCTTTTAAACCCTGGCCACCGTCCATAAAACCTAACTCTATGACAATTAGCAGGATTTTCAACTCAGCAGCTGGTTTGGTGGTTTGCAGGAAAGGTAATTAAATTTAAACACAAACAAATCCTATAAAATAATAATTAAACAAAGTATCTATAAATAATGCATTTTAAAATATTTAATATAAATCCACTGGAAACATTTATCCACTTACCAAATTTATTTCTTCTATTATATAAGAGGAATCCAAGTGTCTCTGTTTCAAATAAAGGAGACTTGCGTTGAGGTCCTTCACATGAGACGCTTTAAATTTTCACTATTCATAACTGTCAACCACTAAGTATCTGATCTTTTGAGGAGTGGACATTTCTTTTCATCAGAAATATTAATTCTACGGCACAGAGTCCTCGTCTATTGAATATCTAGCGAATAAATTCACTACCCCTTATGAAACCCAACAGTTCATTACCATGCTTACAGGAACATGCTCATTTGTATTAAATATACATCTTCAAACAATGAGATAGTATTCATTCAAATCTCAGAGCGATAACACTCACTGTAATATATATCATAACAGGAATCATAGGATCAAATTCTTGCTCTGTCCCTCTGCAACGACTCTGCCCACATACCTTCAAACCTTCTATCGGAATTGGGTCTCCAAATTGTGCAGGGAGATCTTTGAATTCCATCTCTGGTTCTTCATGGTAATCAATTGAATAAACCAGTACATCTGCACCCACCAGGGCGACACCGTGGCCGAAGAGCGCCACGCAACTAGCAACGGCAACCACGTACAGTGCTGTGATGTGGCGCGGCAAAGGACGCTGCGGGTACATGACTCAGACTGCCGACAGCAAACAGATTTTGTATCACTATCTGTACACATTATCATCAGGATATGAATATTATGAATAAATAACATTACAGACAATTATTCTGTTGGAATACATTTATTCCAGCTCTACAGTTATTAGACGTCTTACAGTATAAGTTAATCTATATTGCTCAACTTAAATCTGCGAACTACATTAAGGGATGAACACAAGAATCATAATTCATTGGTAAATTAAAATAATCAGCTGAAATATGTTCTTAGAAAGTCAAATTAATCATAAATGTATCATTTTAAATCTGAAACCAGAAAAAGTTGTGCTGACATAATGAAATCCAAATGTGCATGAAATACTAAGGTAATTTATATTACAGGGTTTAAAAACTTAACAGTATAAAGTGAAATGCCTTAACCAATATTTTGACTAAAGAGTTAAATAACAGCCCTAATATTTGTGTTACAAATTAAACAGCAGAAATACTGACCACTTTAAGTTGGACTATTCAGATTTCAATACTGGACGAGTGCCACTTTTTGTGGTATTTCACAGCAACCACAGACATGACATAAGACACGACAGTCCGTCACGTCAGGCTTGTAACCCTGTCAGCAAAACATACCAAAATTAATCATTCAACACCACAATAAACTTCTCCTACATTCATAAAGCTACTTTGGTTGATTTTCCTCATATTTATAACAATAATATAAACCGTCTGCACTTTCCTGAAGGTTAAGCAGTCTGCGACTTCAGCCTCATGGTTACATCTCATTTACGCATGTGCCATTAGCATCCTTCGCTGGTTTCTCGTCATGCATTCTTCTATGCCGACGATTATAATACAATTAAAACTGAACGTAAAAGCAAAACTTTTCCTTGTAACCTAAATACGCATTGCTAAACAAAAATTAACAATGAAAAATATACAGCGCAGACTTCTCATTTATGTATACAGGAAAAGGAAGGCTTGTGGATACCAGCCAATTAGACTGTAGACATGTAGATTGTTACCAACAACTCAAGAGAAACATGCTGCCTCTATCTTCAAGTACATACAGGTGAGCCACCTGGGCCCAGTTCTTTCAAGAATAAGATTGCTAATTTAAGAGTTTAAAAGGTATAAATCACCACTTGTCAAATTCTGGCAAAACAGAAGAAAGATGAAGGTAATAAATCACGTTCCGAGACCACAAACTTATCAGTTCTACTCGGAATAAGGAAGATTTACTACAGCAGTGGAAGGAATTTATTACAAGGCAATAAAAGCGACTGGAGAAGTTTCTTGGGAATATCAGCGGTATCAACTACATCCTCCTGATTATCCGGGTTCGTTGGGAAATGTATTTTTTCCCAGGTAATAAAAACACTGGAAAATCTGCAAAAATTAAAGAAAAACATGTGCTTACTACAGACACACTGAATAAATTGCTCAAGCATCAAAATTATTTCTTTAATTTTCTTATTTATTCTCTGTAGCCACGGTGGTCTAGCGATTAGAACGCTGGCCTTGTAATCCTGGGGTCTCGGGTTCGAATTTATAACTTGTGTTGGGCAAGGCTGTGGTCCAGGCAACACAGAGTTTTCCTCCGTGGCATCCCAACAATTACTCCATTCACACACAGAAGAAGGCAATGGCAAACCACTTCTGGATCATCTGCCAAGAACGTATATGAACAGGTCCCAGTCCGAGAAAAGGATGGAAGGATCCTGTTCATATGGACCTGTCGTCAGACAGAACACTAATAATAATAATAAGATGAGGTGGTCTAGCGGTTAGAACGCTGGCCTTGTAATCCTGGGGTCTCGGGTTCGATTCCCGGCGATGTCCGAATTTATAACTTGTGTTGGGCAAGGCCGTGGTCTAGGCAACACGGAGTTTTCCTCCGTGGCATCCCAACAATTACTCCATTCACACACAGAAGAAGGCAATGGCAAACCACTTCTGGATCATCTGCCAAGAACGTATATGAACAGGTCCCAGTCCGAGAAAAGGATGGAAGGATCCTGTTCATATGGACCTGTCGTCAGACAGAACACTAATAATAATAATAAAGCCTTATCTATTAATAACCACAATGACACAGTTCCAGAAACTAAACTGCACTACTCACAATGTGTTGATTTCACATTTCTTACAGGATTCAGCTTATCAAGGAATACTACTAATATCTGCACACCAGAAGATAAAATTATCCCTGGCAATAAGCCAAAGGCAACCATCAGGCCCAATGACACACAAATATGTTGTAACAAGTCTTCCGTGTTGTGATGCCATGCAGAGTTATTAGAAAGAGCTGTTTCAGAGGAATATCTGACCTTCAGAAGGCAGCCAATGGAAATGGAGGTGGAACAGAGGCCTACCAATCTCTCATAAACTTGAAGATGGAGACAACATGATCCCCCAAAAACGGCGGTAACCACCTACGACACTACAACTGAGAAAATTACATATTCTTTACCATAAAACCTCAAACTTGTGACTCTAACGTACCAATATAAAATCCAAATCCGAATCCGTCTTGCACGTGGGAAAAATATGTATTCCACGCCAGTAACACAACACTTGCCAAAATGTTTCTGCAACACATGAACCGATGTTACTACTGTCCAAAAGCAGAAACGTGTCACAAACTCTCTATGAGGTGAGAGTTAACTGAAACACAGACCATCAACAACGGATCTACGTCCACAGCGCACGAGTCGTTACTGTTAAGAGGCAGTAGAGTGACAGATTACATTTTTTATATTTGCTGAATCAAAATATACTCAAAGATACATTTATCAATAATCACCTCTCAGAAATCCTGAATAATAATAAATAAATGAGAGTTAATTATATTTATAACAGAAAACCTGGTGTTAGGAAGACGCAGTCCTTTGTACTGAGAACTCAACTTAAAATTTATAAAGAACTTTGGTAAACACTGTCTGAAGCGATGAGATACCATGCGGCCATTGCTTTTCAACTTTAGAATATGTCATTAACAAGATCCAAGAACAGAAGGGAGGGACTGGAACTCAATGGAGCGCATCTGATTCTCGTCTCTGCCAGCGATAATTTGTTCAGCAAAAGTATAAATCCTGTGAAAGGAGAGAAGCTCTCAGATGCTAGTAAGGAGAATGACAGAGAAAACTAAGTACATGTTCTCAGGGCAGTTCTTTAAATCAAAAGGTTCCAATTTCCTGTATGGAACCCCTTGTCTTTTCAGAACCCACAAAATAACACTGCATGTAGCACTGCATAACACACTGGGCAAATCTGCAGGGCGTAATATGTCTCCCTTAACATTGCAGTTGCTTTCTTGTTCCACCCTGTCACACATGAGTAATATTTCATATTGGCCAAAACCTTCAAAACACAGCCATCCTCCTGAAATATACTGAAACTTTATTCACAACAAAAAATAAATAAATACAAATAATAGATCATCCAAAATTATTATACATGTCAATCAATCAAAACTGGAAATACAAGGTAGTCTTGGCGTCACAGCGGCCGCGCGATCTGAGGCGTGGGCCTTGTGCCGCTTGGTCAATGGGACTATGGGTTCGAATCCCACTCAAGGCATGGATGTCTGTCCACGTTTTTCTGTGTTTTGCTGTCCTGTGTACAGGTAGAGGCCTCGCGACGGGCCGATCATTCGTCCAAGGAGTCCTACCAACTGTCTGATAGATCAAAGCCAACAAAAGTTGGGACCCGCAGATGCTCAAGGGACTGAAGAACGGGTTGTCTAAGTATCCTAAGTAAGTAAGTAAGTAAGTTAGTCTTAGGAAGTTTTCACTGAAGTTTCTCCAGCTAGAAGTGATTATATTCTCTGAGAGAACTTCAAGCAGGTGCATATTGCTATCATTATTTATTTATGGTAACAGAACTGCTAAAATCTTGTATGAACCTACCTCCTCTCTTAGATGCACAATACTATTAAGTTTCTGACAGAGGTTGGAATATGTATAAATTAATTCTGTTACCAGTATTTCGGTCACTAAAGTTAAAAAACTAAGATATTTTTAGAATGTCACAGTATTGTCAATCATGAAATCTTTCAGTTCTTTTTTTTATATATCGAATTCAAGTAAGACTTACATCCTCACTGTCCTATGAATATGAAAGTCTTCTGGAATGTTTTGATATGCAATCTTGTAGAAACAAAGATAAACTTCTACCAGACTACACCGTGCTACAAACCAGAAGACAGCTATCTCTGTGCCCACCACCATGAAAACAGCAAATCCTACTTATTACCATCAACTGTTTCTACAATTGTAATTATTTAATTTTATTTACCACTGTTGGTTGGGCATCATGGCCAATTAGTCCATTTATCACTGGTTTCACTGACTAGTGGCCCTTCGTAGTACAACCTATAGAAGCCATATCAATGGCAGTGCTTAAGCCTTCTTTGAATTCTTGTTGGGAAGTTAAGAGTATATGTTATGTATGTGTATATGGCTAAAATACGTATGTTGGAAAATTTACATTCCAGACATATAGCACAGTACTCCATATCTTGTACCACACAAACATGCATCATATGTGAATAGACTTTTGACTATTTCTTAAGTACTCTCTCCTTTCATCAGATAATTTTGACAAAGTATAACTACTGACACTTAATTATAACGTTTCAAGTACCGTCATCGTGCTCAGTTAAACAGAGATTGCATAGTGAGTATAAATTTTAAAAGTAATTATTTCTTTGATAGACTTTTATGATGTTATGGTTTCTTACTAAATTCAAAGTTTACACTTGGCTTATTTAAGGTGATTTTGACTACATCTCTTTAAACATTGTTTCATGCCTTTGACAAGATACCAACTACTCAATCCATTCATAACGTAAATGAAAAGCACGCAATGTGCACGGCAATCCCATTTCCAGTTAGCTTACGGAAGAACGGACAGCCAAAATGCGAACAGATCAAAGGAATATTATGTTCACAAAGTACAAAACTTCACTCCATGTTACGTAATACGTTTCTACTAAACTACGCCAAAAATACAACTTACTTATATTATGCGTTCGTTCCTCAGCAACTATGTGTTAAAACCTAAATATTCAGTTCTTTTTCATAAAGGGAAACGTCACACCTCACGAACTAAATTGCCCTTCACGTGATTGCATTGCAAAAACGGAACGACATCTTCCTTCGACACAAATTAGATATGATGGTATTATCTATGCACTACAACAACCACGGCGATCTGTGGCCCCCACTGCCCCCGCCCCATCATACAGTCAGTCTAGATGATGGTTATCAATAATATTCCGTTGGAAACGTGTGTGACTTCACTGCCATCTATGAATGAGCATTATAGTTTAGACAGTCACCCATTGCCCAAAAGATTCTGGCACCAAGCCACCTAAAACGTCGGTAAACTAAGACTATGGCACATCAACCCAGAACACAGCTAGCCATTTTCATATTCGCCGCCGCATCTCGCAGTTGATAAATAATCCGTGCTTGTAAGTAGTTTGTTAAGGTCTTAATTACGATTGAAAGATGTCTCTACTCGTCATTTCCTTTTAAAATACACTATTTGAGGTGGGGAGACGAAAGATTACATTTCACCGATGATACCACGAATCTATACTAAGCTGCATCACAGATTATTCCAAATGTATCTACTATCATAGTTTTCAGATCAAGTAAGATCACAATATTCGAAAAACTAAAAATACTTATGCTGAACATCGATTACCTTACCAGTATGCGTCATAATTTGTGGGTGCCAATGAATAAGTGGTTTTCCCATATCCGCATTTACAAAGCATTAACGAAATTTATTATCGTTGGTCTTATCCTGTGTTTTAACTTGTTTGTCTGTGTTCTTAAATAATACGTAATTATCAGTAATAGATACTGACATTAAACTACAGTTAACATATCCGTGGTAGGAGACTAATGAGAGAAAAAAAACTTAGATAGGTGATTAAGCGCTCAGTCTGACTTTTTCTGCTGATGAGTGAAGTGCGTTGCTTGTATTTTGTCTTCTTACTGAGTGGCTGGAACAATTTGAGACGCCAAAACGAGAGGCGATTTCAAATAACAGTATTGTTGTAATTGTATTCCAATTGGTCAGAAAAAGGAAATTATGTTTCTTTCCAGCAACCGTGTTACAAATAAAATTCTACAGTCTCGGGTATGTTTTTAATATTATATTACATTTGAATATACACGAGTTAAAAGCAAATTAGTTTGGAAAATGGTATTTACAGAGAATTTAATTTTCCTCGAAACCTATATAGGCAGTATCCATATGATACCGTTTTAAACTCATATTTTCAACCGAAGTAACTTCGTATTTTTAAAATCCTTTTTATTTTATAACATTCTTGCGCTGTGAAAGTTTTAAATCTTACGTAACTTAATATTCAGTTTGCACATTAATGTATTACAAGGAAATGTTTAAAAAATCAGGGACACTAATTATATCTTGGAGAAAGTCCCAAGGCCTTTAACCACAGCAAATATGTATTATGATCAAACAATTTTAGGAAATATAATCTTAATGATTTTCCTTCTCAACTTTTTTTTTTTAACTTTTGTATCAAATGTGACCCAAAGATTTCTGAACGTGAAACACCTAAAATGTTCACCACAGGCATTTTTTAAGTAATCGAAGTCTGAAGGAGACTAACAATGAAAATTGTTCAAAGGGAAAGAAACTTTGGAAAGGTGGGCTGTTTGGAATACACATCGCGTAGGTCACTGATGCACGAATTATCCAGGGTAAATGTTTTGATTCAGGAAATTCTTGTGCTGATGCAGTCGGCCATTGTTGCTCCTTCAGTCATTATTACACTAATTCAGTCTGAAGTTTTGCAACGATGTGTTTCAGCAGCCTCTATTTCTATTTTTAAACCGTGTTCTAACAATGATCGTCCAGCATAATGGTTATCATTGTTGCACAACAATAACCTCCAGTCATGCATGTTGCCTGCTTTTTACTTTTATCTAAAGTTAAAATTATGATCTATGCCAGCCTGTGATCAACATAAATGCCATACTAAACTGAAAAAAAAGTTACAGTGGAACCACGGTTCCGGAGAATCCGACGTAAATACGTCTCTGTAATGTAATGTAATAATTCTTATATAAGATAAGTAATTGTGATATTGTAAAAGGTTTTTACCAGCACAAAATTATCTTCTACAAGCGATTCACAGCTCAGCTCTTTCCACAATAACGAAAGCGGATTGTTGGCTACAATAATGTAACACAACAATGCCGATTAAACAAATGACGTTCTTAGGTAACATAACAATGCATGCAAGCTGACCATTGTTGTCAGTCCATATTTACAAATTGTTGATATTTCCTAGGTAACCATCTTACACTTTTTTGGGGAATGACACTGACCCTTCCATATAGACGTATTTACGTCAAAAATAAAAATTGTACGTTAAATTATAAGGAGTGATTTCTTTGTTTGTAGGTTGAACTACATGTGCACCTGGATGGCTCACTGCGCCATGAAACAATATGGGAACTCTCTAAGTAAGAAATATTAATTCATGTTAACAGTAACATGACCACAGCTAGTACCATGGCATTTGTAAGAAATCGAAAGCAACTGATATTAGCATAAGTCACACTTTCACAAACATCGCACTCGCCATATCTTTTGAGTTCATTTGCTTAATTGTTAAGTGCAGCTTCCAACTTTCGTATTTGCTGCCTTAATTAATCAGTGTTTTACAGCACAAAGCAAGCGGAACCAGTAATAATTAGAACGCGTGTCATTGTGACCAACATTTAAATTCATCTGTTGGATTTTGGCTGAAATTCGGAAATCCTTTTCCAGTCCAAGTATAGTAAAACTCTGAGTCAATTGCCCTGATGATGGAGGCAGCAAAGACCTCTGATGCACTTCATATTCAGAATGGTTTCAAACTTGGAGATGATTTATCATCTTTGGTTTTCAACTTTGCTTTATAATATGCCATGGGGAAGGTCCAAGAAATTAGGAGGGACCCATCAGCTTCCGAGGTTAACTCACTGTGTGAAAACATAAATAAAAAAAGCTGTAGGAACGACGCTTTAGAAGTAAACGCAGAGGAGACTTAAGTACACGTTGATGTCTCGTCAACAGACTACAGGACAAAATCATTTTATAAAGATTCCTAATAAATCCTTTGAAAAATTTGCACAGTTCAAATAGTCGGGGGATGACGTCAAGAAATGAGAGTTGCATCGCGGCATAGAGGACCGCAATCCCTAAGTACCATGCCCTGAAGATGGATAATAGCTCAGGGCATTGCAGGACTTAGCACCAGCTGGAATTAAGTTATCACTTCTCGCCCAGACACAACGAATTCCCTCTTAGTAAATGGGAAGGCCCGAGAGCCGCGTTCAATCACTGCCAGGACCGAGGCATCCCAAATATTATTTTACTTAATAATGCGCTGGTAAAGGTTTGTTGGAAGTTACCAGTTTTTCTTTTTGTCTCGATAAGAAATGTATTTTCCAACACAATTTTGACACAGGGAAAAGGGACTTCATCTGCCAGGAAATGGCACATTTCAAGACCTTCAGGAGGCCATGGTCATCAGACGTCCCAAAGATCTAGGACATTTTCTTGAACCATTCCTCATTTCAACACCGTGCATAGCGTACGTAACTGGACCACATTACATTTACATAATTAAGGCTGTGTGTCCTTCAGTTTAACTTTCATTGCTTGGTAATCGTGGGGCTGACATGTCGGAGTCATTATTCCTCGCTGGTAATTAGCACACAGTAGGTTAAACTGTTTGTTACATAAGTGGAAGCAATTGCAAAACCTGGCCTTGAATGAAGTGTGAAACTTCAGATTTTGTCTAAATTCATGGAAGGACATTCTTAATTTTTTTCATTGTGATTTATAAAGCACAGAAAGATATTAACATTATCTTTCATAAAATTATAAATCCAGGTATTACTTTCTTTTCCAGAAAATATCACATGAATATATTCTTATCTCTCTGACAGATTTGCATGACTGAAAACAGCAAAACTCATATGGCAAACGGAAATTATAAAAATTCAAACAAAAAAAAATATGCCAGACATGGAAGATAACTGCACATCTGTCGAGTAAACATTTATGGATAGACAAGAATCGGAAAGATATATTTGTAAGTTCAGGATGTGAAAAGCCAAAATTAGCAATACAACTTAATTTCCTTCATTTTGTACGAAATATATTTTTCTCCATAAAGCAGCAGCAGCTGGCAAAAATATATGACAGAAATCAGTTACACCCGAGATTGCTTCATTATGTCATGCAGTTGGAAGCCAGGAAGGTCGCTGCATTGCCTCAAGAGTTTTCGTTCTAATGACCATTGTCACAGATAATGAATGTAGTTTTGCACCGTTTCTAGCGGTGATCTGTCTGCAATTGAATGCATAGCGTACGAGTTCTGCGAGGATAAGGCAAAAACCGGTGTCCTGTACGTGGAAGCTCGTTATAGCCCACACTCGCTTCTGGCTAAAGATTGTCCTTCTGACATTGAAGGTACGTGTTTTTACTTGTTTGTTATTTCAAAGTATCCAATTGGTCTTGTCTTGGTGGAGAAGTTTTCACATTTTCATTCCTTTGTTAACTTAAATTTTTAAATGCAGGTTAACAAATGAGATCTTCTCATACTTATGGAAGTAGAAGGAACGGTACTTTGGTTTGACTTGTAACAATTTTTCCAAAATATCTGAATTTATTATGATTATATGCATCTCTAACATAATCCTTTCCAGCATGGCTTCTGAAGACAAAGTTCTGTCTTGTACACTTTGGTTACTTAATGTACTTAGTGCTTTCGAGTACTCACGGACAAACCTCTGCTTATTTTCATTAAAGCAATGCTTTTGACATTAAGAAACTTAATAATTTTGGATTTCCCTCTGGATTCGTCAATTATTTACATTACTTCACCAGTAAGCACTTGTTTTGAATAAGCAATTTGAAAATTCTTAGAAACACGACTTAAATGATGATTTATGTGAAAGTAACACGTTACTAAAAGTAAATGCTTTTTTTTCTTTAAAAAAATATTAAATATGAGACTTTATTTCCAGTTGAATGTAGATTGCATATGAATTAAGTACTGTGCACATAATGTAAAAATATATATCAGTATCAGGACTTAAAAATCATAAGACAGAATAAATTAAAGCGGCGCTGTAGCTCTCGGCATTCACGGAGAACTTTGGATTACAAGAGCCTCTCTTTCTGTAAATTAAAGCATCGTAAAGAATCTGCAAAGTACAGTGACCTTCATATTTGTTTTCAGCTTTAAGCGAGGTCGTAAGAGCGGTAAATCGTGGCCACGCTCGAGGTGAAGCAGCATTCCACGTGAAAGTTAAAAGTATTTTGTGCACGCTTGTTGGAACAAATACAGGCCTAGAAGTAGTACAACTCTGTGAGAACTTTAAGAATGAAGGAGTACTTGGCATTGACATGGCATCTCCTCCTAAGTCTGTTCCCAAAGAATTTGGTAAGTTTCATTGGTTTATGTATTAACCATAACATGAACTGCACAGGCAGTGATGAGAATTGACATTATATATCCCTGTATTTTGCCACATAATTCACTTTTTTTTTGGTTTCAAAATTCTGTGATAAAAATGTGGTTTCTTGATTCGTGCAAGGAAAATGAAAATGTTCCATCATGAAAACTACCTCTGTCTACTTGACATATTTATAAAAGTTGGTCACTTTCTAAGAAAAACCGATAAAGCCCTGAATAAGATTTTTAATTTAAAAACACATTTTTTATTATATCAGACTTTGTTATATCTGTTACGTTCATCTGCATAGCACAATATGGTCTTGTCTGCTGTTCAGTGTGACTGCCACAAACCACGCAATGGCAGCAGCGGAGAATAATAATTCTCTTTTAACTGCGTCAGATACAGCGTCTTCCCACTTGCTTTGTACTTTATGCCTACTGTTATTCTTATCAGACTTCATGACAAAATTTATCTCTGATGTTATCTTTTATACTCAAGAATAAAAGGTGTGAAATATACTAAGGCTGATTTATTTCTTAATTCCACAAAAAAGAAAAATTGATAACGCACGGACAACACGATGTGATGATAAGCATTAAATTTGCACTGAAGTATCAGGATCAAGAATGTGACTACAAGGTTTAATATGAGGGAAATGTTTTATCTTCTCCTCTATCTGAGTGGTATTGTCTCTTACACTCAGAAGTTATTGATTGACTCATGGGGGCACCTACTGTGGCTGAGGTTTTCCTCACACCCTCACCAGAACAGTCCCTTAAGAAAGACTATCCTTATAACATTAATAAGTATTCCAACATCCATAATTAAACACTTTATACACTCGCTAATTATTACAGTGTCATTTAGAAATCTGGACTGTCTTTGTGGGTGCTTACATGGCAAATAAGGGCTCTCCCTTTTCTGTCTGATTTACGTAGCTATTTGTTTAGAACAAAGAAACATTACGAAGCTTTGTACTGTTAGTCAAAGTAGCTTATTGCCAACCAAACACAAACTGACATGTTCCTGTTGCTCTGCTTGGTTCTGTGTTAGCGATACAAAGTAACACACCCAAAACTACATTCTCTATAATTTGTATTTGGCTTCAATAAAAGTTGATGAAGTTATGGGCATGTATCACACGTAGGCAATAATAAGATTTATTTTACATCAGCAACCACTGATGAAGTGCGGAGATGCCTGTGACGAAAGGTTTTCAGATGAGAGGAGAGGAAGCTGTGCTCTAGGGATGTCTGTTGAAACCGAAGGACAGACCACCCTGTAGTAGTCACTGTTTATGTAATTACAAGTGATGCATTATCTATTCTTTATCAAAAGGCTGTCAATCTCATTCACGTGTTATCTAACAGTTTGGAACCGTGTTTACTCCTAAAAGGCCTTGGCTTACTTGTGATTTTAACCCATGAAATTTGGAGTTTGATTCTGCTATCAAACTTAAAACTGTTTATTCCAAGATAAAATTTTGGAAGCTTCCTTACAACATAATAAGTAAAGTAAAGCTATGTCACTATATGCCACGGAGGTCCTTGAGGGGAGGGGAGGTATAGCTCCTACTCATTCTTGACCTCGGCACTAGATGGGGGTGAGTGGTCAGCATCCCACCCTGGCTGTGCATTACCCCCAGGAAAGGACCCTGATACCAATAGGATAGGAGGCTGGGTGGGACCCAGAACCAGTCTGGACGCAGAGGCTAGAGGAAAAATCCTCTGCCCCTGTTGGGAATCGAACCCGTCGTCCAGTCCGTAACTAGTCAGAATACTGACTGAGCTATCATGGCTCATACCTTAAAACATAGATTAACTGTAATAATGGTTTTTTCATTTCATGGAAACGTTTTAATGTATAGTCAGCTCCGAGCTGTCTGTAGCATGGCAGACAGAGAAGCTGCAGGCAGGTGAAAATCGTGGATAACCTGAACAAGGTTGGAAAAATAAACAATGTAACATAAATAGATAAAATTAATGTTAATTTTATGAATTTCTAGTCACTTGTGCCAATCAGTCTTAAAAGCAACAATTAAATGAAGAAAATATGCGTGATATAAAATGCTTTTGGAAACTGTGGATTTTATATGAAACCTCTTATTATGTAGTCTGTGTTTATAAAAAGCACATTTAAAATTACATTTAGGTCATCACGTAAAGTGAGATTCCACGTCTTCTAATTCGCAACAATATTGTTTGAGAAAATATTAGCACCAATTTCATTAAAGTACATTCCAGTAATTGTATTCATGATCGTAACTAGCCGACTTACTCATGGGACAGACCTGTTCTTCAGAAGCCAATAGTACAATCAACTAATAGAAATTTTCCACCTTTTATGAAAACTAGTGGCTCATTCATAAAAGGCCACCATCTTATGCCACTTGAAGCCAGTCCACACCCCCAACGATATTTGTTTCTGCTGACGATACAGACAGCTTCCTAATTTACAGTTGAGGTGCCAGACAAGGGAATAGAAGTTGATGCATTCCAAAAGGCAGCCAAGTTGGGAATCCACCGGACTGTACATGCCGGAGAAACAGGTTCAGCCGAGATGGTAAAGCGGGTGAGTGCTTTCAGTTTATCGTTTACAACCATTACAGAATTAATTGCTGTTCCATCACATCATTAACGCCAGTGACGGATGGACTATTATAATTTTTATGTCACCTGATCATGCTATAGACATAAATTCATAAGACCACATTTAAGTTTCCCAAATCGAGAAAGAAGACATTCGGATGATCTACGAAGAGACAGAAAGTTCAATTCACATACAAATTGGACTGGAACAGGCGAGTTGGCCTAAGCTTTGAAGAAGAAGAAGATGTTTGAAAGTCTCCAAAACTGTGTTTGAATCGTACTCTCTTCAATGGCAAAGAGTAGTGTGTGTATTATAGGCTTGTTGGGGCCTTTTGCGTATGCACCAAGATCAGCGTCTTCCACGATACTCGACATATACTCAGAACATTACAAAATTAAATTGTATTATTAAAAATTATATCTATATTTATTTTACTCAATTACCTAGTAATGAACTGGCACAAGTGAGCATAGATTGGAGAATGATATTAAAACAGATCTTAGGGAAATACATTGGATTCAACTGGCTCTGGACAGAGGACCAATGCAGCAGCTTCCGTAAAGGACAGCATATTTATTTACTGGCTGAGTGACTGTCAGCTTCTCAAGGAATGTTCTGCTGTTTTCTTTTTGGGCTGAATCTGTAAATTGGTCCTGAAGCTGTTGATTCAGAAGGTTAAAATAAAGAATTGAATTATTATTTCCCTGTTTTAATTTTATTACACGCTTCTTCTGCGAAGAGTTTACGTGCAGAATTCTTTAATTAATTCTTATGGAAACCTCTGATCAGCGAACGTCACATTTTCCGGGAACGCAGCCCCAGCACATTCCACCAATTTCTTGGTTGTGTCATTCATGTTTCCACTGTAACATTTTCTACCATTCGTTGCATGAATGATTTATATGTTTACAGGTAAATTATGTAAGAGGTTAACCACTTAAGTAAGTGCTTGACTTTGTGCTTCCTAATGTTAAGCCTGATAAGTAAATATGTTAATCTGTTATCATTTTTAATGCCATCAAACTGAAGGAGCTGAAGGTTAAGTGGGGGCATGAAGGATGGACGAAACAGTTATTTACGGCATACTGTATTCATCCATACACATATTTTTAACCAGCTAAAGAGCAAAATCTTACTTGAAGGTACCTTCACATGTGTGGAATTATCTCAGTTGGTACAAACTGAAATTTAATGCATGTCCTTCCAACTGTTGTCACAACTTACTTCTACTGTGGAGATGGGGGCAGCACATTCCTTTGAAACATTGGCACTACTTGGTGTCAGAACCAAGGATACCAAACTCTTAACTTGTTCTGCTATGAAAACTTCAAATCCCACATATAAACTAAATCATGTTTATTTCCTATTGCCTGCCACTCCAGCTTTAGAATTATAAAATGAAAGGCCAGCGACCATCTGCCATGATGTGTAACAATTTCCTTTTCCCTTAAATTCCCCTCCCATTTCTTCACCTCATCTTTCATCCGATGCAGTGTAGCCACAGCAGTGACCAATGTTGTTGGCCCACTTCTAGTTCTATAGTTGGTTTTGCGAATTATAACTTATTATGAGCTCTTTTAATATAAGCATTATCATTATTATTTATGAGGTGTTGGCCTTGCCTCCAACCAAATTCTTTGTGTCCACGTAAATTAAAACCTGAAGTCTAAAGATGACATTCTACGTGTGTTTACATCTCACAAACAGCTGTGCCATTCTAGCACGTTCTGAATTCCATCTCTGTGATGGCAGAGTAAGTCGAAGGGTTAAGCAATAGTAGTGTGTCCTTCCTTCTCTCAGCTTATCTGCTTTATATAATTTTAGTAAGTATTTAAATATTTCATCATTATGCAGCATTATCTGTTGTTCATTAGTGTGACATTTCTTTAAGAGGCAATCGAAATCTATGATGCAGAGAGAATAGGTCATGGTTATCACATTCTGGAAGATAATGCAGTATACCAAATGGCTCTTCAGCGAGGCATCCATCTTGAAAATTGCCCATGGTCCAGTTACCTGACTGGAAGTGTTCCGCTTTCTACTCCGAAACACCCCGTCGTCCAGTAAGTATGCACTGATAATGGTGTTTGGTGTATATATTTTGGTACTGAACTCAAATTTTACATTTGTGTGGCTATGGAACACTAAAAAAGATGTTATCATGGCTTGCTCATACTGCAAGCAAATCAACGTTGAATTGTGTGCTGAGACACTCCAGACTCAGCACAGACACCCTTGGATTGAACCCAGGGCATGTGGCTTGAAGCTGATGGCATCCTGTTTCCTAATCACGTCACGTCTTCCAGAATGAAGCTTATCATTCTATTATAAGAATCAAAGTCTGCATTTGTCGTCAAGCAAAGATGGTTTCTCTGTTACAGTTTCTATCAGCTCAGGATTCACAAAGATGCAGTGTCTGCGTACGCCAGTATTTTAGTCAATTTTGTATTTCTTTCATAATTAGGTGTTCTTCATGCTCCACCATGAATAAAGAATGCCTTACGAGCCCATCCATGTCTGTCTGTCCAGCCTATGTTTTTCCTATGGGCTTGGCAACCTGCATTACTGAGAATTACTGCTGGAACACATCAGTGCAATAATGGGCTATGTGATGTGCCACCCTTGTAATGTCAGTGTCACGGAAGGCAAGGCAAAACCACCGTTGCACTTTCTCAAGAAAACCCCATAAAGGGGTCACGACGGTCAACCTGACCATAGATGATGAAAAAAAAAGTCAGTGTACTCTGAAGAGTACCAGTCTTGTTTTGTGTTTGGCTACAGGTTTGCAGAAGACAGAGCCAACTTTTCTATCAGTACAGATGATCCGATGGTTACAGGACAGCAGCTTCAGGGAGACTATGAGCTTGTAAATAACTACTGGGGATTAACCGAAGCCGACCTACTTAGGGCCGTGAGTAATATTTGTGAACACTTCTTTCAGTTACGCCTTTCTCATTTACATTTTGCGGTCACTTGCTCACAGCCTCTTCAGTGGCTCCATGGAATTAATCCTTCAGAAAAGGATATTTTCACCTGTTCTTTAACAGGCTCTTAAATAAACTAGTAGCTATGCACAAAATTTTTTTTAGGAAACCTGATTAATTTCTAAGCCATGTTATTGCTAGTCTTAATGGTTGTGCAACTCGCTTTGTTGATGACAGAATCTGAACGCTGCCCGTTCCTGTTTCCTACCACAAGCAGAAAAAAAGGAGCTGCTCTCACAACTCAAGTCCATTTATGGATTGGATGAAACAGATGGCATTTGACGCTGCACCAAATGTGTTGAAATATGAAGCCGACACTCAGTTTTAAGTAATGCGTCGTAGCCGGAAGGAACCTGAACACTGATGAAATCAAGCCACTGAGTATATTATGAGCTACTTTAAATAAATACCTTATAAAGAACAAGACGAATTAAATAAATATAATAAAACACATCTTGATTACAAATTAGTACTCTGGAGAAGTATTCCATATAATCAGTAACAGATGCTAGAGGATTAGGAACCAAATTAATGACAAAAACAACATCAAGAGAATTTCTGCTTTCACGTATGTGGGGAAAGAGACAAGAATCGTAACCAAGACCATCGATCTCAAAACAGGATCTGAAACCACCAACACAGGGGGAGTTTAAAAAAAATCCACACCAAGAATATCCGTATCAAAACTGTTTGATATACCAACCACATGTGGCAATTGCAATTAGAAATATTTAGGTCAAACAGAATGCACATTCAAAGATATAATGAACATACCAACGCAGAACAGGATGCAGATAATATGAGAGTAAATGAAAAAGGTTGTGTAATGAAAGGGCCTATTAACTGTAATCTTATTCCAATTTAAACTCACGTGTCTTTTAATTTTAATTCAATCTTAACACTTAGTTGACACACTACATGATATTGGCCAGAATATGGTAATTTAATACCAAATCATGTTACAAAAACAAATTTAATTTTAAGAACTAAATGTGTAGGAGACCTTAATTACTATAAAATACATTTCATAATTTTTTGAAGTCGCGCCAAAGATGTGGAGCCTTTTGTTGCAAATTAGTCATATTCATTGCTGGGCCGCAACACATTTAAAGATGACATTATTTTAGTTTGGCGCCTTCATCTTCAGATTCAGGAGAGGGCATGAGGAAAACATTTGCGTACAAGATGTTCTGTAACTTTTTAGCCCCCATAAAGCGTACTCAACTGGTGGTGCCGTTATATTCTACAGCCCTTGCTTTTCATGATATAAATAAATACCTTCAAAGAACCCACATTTGCTGATGACGCAAGTGTCATAATTTCTAGCAAAAATTTTGATGATTTCTCTCACATATGAATAAATGGTTTACTGCCAACAAGCTCATCCTGAATCTCGATAAATGAAACTAATAACAATTGTAAGAAATAACTCATCACAATAAAGTAGTGGTTATAAAAGACGAGTCGGTAAATATGGAATTCCTGGATTTGAAAATTGATAACCACCTAAATTGGACACATCATATTGATAAACTGACACGCAAGTTAAGCGGAGCATGTCAGCAACACTGACAAACTCAAATCACCTTATTTTGCTTATTTTCGCTCCATAACACTTTGAAACTAATCGTGCTGTACACAAAGATTAAGAATCAGCTTCACGTACCAACTTTTCAGAAGAGTGCATATTATGCAGGCATCAAAGTTTTCAAAAGCGTACTATCAAGTCTCACGAGTTTTCCAAATAAAAAGGTACAATTTAAAGTATTAAAAAGATACTTAATCACACACTCCGTCGACGAATTTCTAATGTTAACAAATAGGATATAATGTCATTACAATTTTGTCTTCATGTAATATAAATGTGTGGTATAATTTATATACAGAATGTAATGGGCGATTTATATGGAACATATCACTAATTATACGAACCTTCTGTTTACAATATTTGAAATATTATAACACTACGAATTGTACTTGAAATATATACAATATAAATTGCATTATCATGACTTATTCTACATCCCACCGCCATCTCACTAATGCATGGATCCATGGAATGTAATACAGATGTATGTCTGTACGCGCAAAGAATTTGTTTGGAATGTAAATACTACTCACTTATATTTTCATATGGCCACATGGAACACTGCAAAAGCGCTCATTCGTTGCCAAGGTTTTTCTTTAAATAAAGTACAGGTAAACCTCGATTTGCGCCGATTCAGAATAACGCCGCTTTTGAAACCAGCAAGTCAAAAAGTGAGAAAAATATATTTTACTATTATTTATAACGTTTTACAATGTTTCTCGTACTGATTCTTATACTAAATCGTAATTCTTACATCGCTGATTTTGAATAAAAATTATAAATACAGTCACCTCTGCACTCACTGCTAAGAAGTTGCGAGATAATCTCCTAAAAATCCGCCAACATCGCGCAATAGTCACGTGAGCACTGGTCACTCTTCACGGTGAGTCATTTGCGTTCAGCCTGATAAAGGAGTAAGGAAAAATGCGCTCAGTTCGCTTCTTGTTGACACATTGAATGTGCTGTTTGTGTTGTTCGACCACTATTCTGCAGTAGCAACTGTTTTATATTTATAAATTATAGAAGAGCCACCATGTCTGGTAAGAGAAGTGAATGTGTTGCTAAAAAGTTGAGCAGGTCTATTGCGTTAGAAGATAAGATGGACGTAATTCGTAGAATAGAAGGTGGTGATACCCGCCGTAATGTGTGCAGAAGTATGAAGTTGCCTCCTACCATAATGAAAAATTCATATAAAATAAAACAGTCAATGCAACAGGCTACGAGAGTGAGTGCAACGCAAGTGAGTTATAGCAGAAGTAAACTTTTAGAAAGAATAGAGAAATTGCTGTCGCTATGGGTGGATGACATGAATCGAAAAAAAAACATTCCCTTGACTGAAACTGCTATCACGGATAAGGCGAAGTCAGTTTTTGAGGAACTTAAGTCGTCAATGTTTGGGTGCCGGGAAAGCACGTCATTGACTTCCCATTGATTTACATTATAAAAAGAGTTTCAATTTACGCCGGTTCGTCCAGGAACGCATCCCCGGCGTAAATCGAGGTTTACCTGTATACTGAAAAATATAGCTTTCGGATAATTTCATCACCAATTCCCATTTCCAGATTTTTCAGTTAACTTTGTTTCACTGCAAACACAATTTTCTAATATTTTTCAGTCATTTTACGTGTGATCCGGCAGCAGAGGCGAGATTTTTAAGAAGTACAGAATAATGCAAGACATGGAATATGGAAGAGAAAAAATATGGAGACTCAAGTTAAACTTGGAAGACTAATCTAACAAATAATAAAATAAGATGATATGGATGTGTTCTAGACTGGAGAAAGGGGAAATTCCAAAGGTTCTGAAAATGACCAAGAGCAAGACCGAGATCAAGGTGGAATGGCAGGTTAAGATGTCACACAGAGGGACAAAAGTCAATGCAAATAAACAGGAGACACAAATGGAAAGGCTCGCAGAAGTAGACAAGAGAAGGTGCAAATACGTACTTTTTTATATGACAATCAAACCTTGTGACATACTCACAGTTTCATACACACCAATAATAAACAAAACAGTTGATTCCTTTATATGAAAACTAGCAAAAAATGAACAAAAACATAAGCAGTCCCCTTTCCCATACAAATGACAATATGTTTGATATAATATGATATACCCTTGCACAACTAGCAAAAGTCCAATATCTTTTATATGTGAACTAAGAAGACTTTCCAGAACCTGGCAAACTCCAAACGCATCAAGACTCGGCCCCAAAGAAACGTTCCTTACACAAAAGGATTTTACAGCGTGCAAAAGTAATCTGAAGCACGAATATAAACAAAATGTAAATGGACTAATTATAAATGCGCAAGGAAACAACAAAATGCCTGCATGCAATTAGGTACATTCTAATGTCATGTGAAATACGTCTTCCTATAATTACACTCATTTTCTCTTTAAAACACACTTTTATGAACTGCAATTGTTTTTCATCATACTGCACAAGTGTCATGAATTAATGTCATTATTTCAATTACTGTACACACAGTATAAAAAACACTCATTTGGACAAAGTTTTGATTTTTTTCATAACACAATTTCACCTTGTTCCATTATATTAATTATGGCGCTTGCACATTAACCTTAACTGGCTCAAAAATTTACCCACAAAGAAATGACGTAGCTATTTATCAGAACGGCACTAAGCATCTTTTATGACACAACACGCCGAAGCTGCATCTTGAAGCAGCTTAGAATAGAGGAAAACCATATTTAAGACGGCTTTACATCGGAAATTATTCCACACTTGTACGCGATATAAACATATTCTGAATAACCTGAGAGTGGATACATGTTCAGTGGTAACAAGTGATGTAGCGTTGCAGTGAACTTGAAGGAGGTTATGCGCCTTTCTCTTTAAAGGAAAAATAGTTTTACGACACTACAGAATACCTCGGTGCCTCTTATAGATTGTCAAAATGATACGAGAATGAATTCGGGGCTCCGTGAATGACAGTCTTGCCTTACCCAACACTCACCAAGCCCCACCAAACACAATATTTTGTAAAATTACAATCTTTTTTCTTAAAAAAAAATGCATTAAAATTCACTTGTATGCTATGCTATTTAATATTTTAATATTGGCACATGCATACTATATTACAATACTTAACAGCCATGTCCGACAACTCTTGCGCACTTCTTCATTTTCGTCAACCGCGCTTCTGTGGCGATGTTACCAGTCATTCTGAATGTCACCGAAAAACACATCCTGCAAACTTGAGAACAGCAAAATGCACAGTACGTACCTGCAATGTATTAAGCCCACCTGAATATCGAGTTCATCAACTGTGTCGCTGCTGGCAGAAACTTCAATCACACCCCTCTGTTTCGCAAATCTTTTACCTAGAACAGAGTAACACGTACAGCGTAGTGCGAAAGGCAAGTTTTAACAATTCTACGGCAAAATACACTTGAACTTAAAAAACAATTTTACGGTTATCAGACAATCAAAAATGTGATGGGTAGTTCAGCTTAAAGAACCACCAAGAGATGCAAGCCGACTGCCTGGAAGAGAAGGGAGTGGCAGAGTAAGACAGAAGAAAATAGTCGAGAGGTAGAACAGCAAGGGACTCCGGACTGAATGTAGATAAGCGACAGCTGTGTATCTGCATCCCTTTAAAGCAGGGGTCGTCAACCTTTTTATACCTACCGCCCACTTTTGTATCTTTGTTGATGGTAAAATTTCCTCCCCACCATGAAAGAGGTACAGCTCGAAGACCGAGTGATGGCCGGTGGTAAGCCCCGCCCTCGTTATGCGCACTAAACTCGTGCCTTTGGCTTCGGAGCTCATTCGTTGCTCCCTCGTCCACGAGTATACCTCAAGAAGTGTCTGCTGAATTATTATCTATATTCAAAGTTTAGAGATGGAATTCAAAAGTAAATTGCAAAAGCATATTTTAAAAAGTCAAACTCGCGAAGTTGTTAGCAACGTATTCAATATATGGGGGAAGAACAAAATTTGTAACGGACAAAAACCCCCACCGCCCACCGCTTGAATCGCCCACTAGTGGGCGGTAGGGACCAGGTTGACGACCCCTGCTTTAAAGAATGCTGGGAGCAGTCGAGATTTTACCTTGTATATGCGAACCAGCCAATGTTCTGAGGTGAAAGCCTCTTCTAAGACGTCTAGTTCAAAATCCTTATTGCCGATCTCAGCATTCCGAACTCGGTCAAAACCTGGAGGTTTTCCTACAACATTCAGAACAATCGATCGCTTACAGAAGACGTGAGAGACTTAACTACAACATGGTGGATATTTCTTTCTTAGTGATATCAATACGATTAACTTCTTTTTGGGGAAGTTTAACTTTGAAAGATCTGATTTCTTGAAATAAAATTTGAGGTTTCACTGGTCTTATGGGTCAAGATGCTGTGTGGATTTGCAGACAGAGACAAATGTTCTGAGGGAAAATGATGCCTCCATCTCCAGGGCTCAGCACAATTTTTACAACTTGTTTAGAATGAATTACTCTCTCTCAGAGATGACACTTATTCTGCTGTAAGTGGTACAACAGTAACACTGGTAGACACTTACTGACACAACTTTCTCCCTTCAGAAATTACTCCAATAACTACAGAAGTCAAAACATATTCAACAATCTATACCAAATTTAAGAAATTCCCGCATTTCACACAAATGAACATCCTGAAACCATTCTGAAAATGTCTCTCTGGCACTGATACTGACAATTAACATACATACGTATTCATGTGTAATCATCAGGTCCTGAGGTCAAAATCAGACTCTGACCACCCATCAAGGATAAATTTGGGATTCTATTGCTTCAGTACCAACTTCATAAACATCCACACGTGTAGCAAGAAGCTTTTAGTTATGGCGAACAGGCACGCATTTTCTGATTCTGGATGCTGAAAATAAGTCAGCTGGTCGCTGGGCAGCACACACGTTAATAACGTAACTTCTTTGACAGACGAATGCAATATTTCATCCCCAGGAGACTGAACCAGCATTAACTGAATTTATGCAAAAGCAGGTGTGACAAGGTTGTATCACCACGTAAACCAAGTTCCAGGGTCGACTTAGCCACAATAAAGGCTGGGAATGCAGTTTGCTTTAGTACCCTTGAACTATCGTCATTTTTTGGCTATTCAAATCACTGTCAGTATGTGATTTCACAATAAATGAATGGAAGGTGTTCTTAAGATAATTTACACCTGGGAGCACTCTTTTGTCTTTCAAGTGCAAGGGCTCTTGTTTGCAAGCCTTTCTCGTTCAAAGCAGCTGTGGTATCCCCTCTCCCCACCACTGTGGCAACTGGGACAAACTTCCTCACCCTACTACCAATAAAGAAATGGGAATGAAACCGGCATCGTTCAACAAAATCTTCTGTAGACCCTCCCTAAACCAAACCCGATTCTAAAGCGGAAAGAGGTCGAAAGCCTAGTTCAGACATGTCTGTTTTTGACTGAGAGTCATGCGCAGATAACATACACATGGATAATTGGGAGTTTACCGTACTCTAAGTGGCTAGCTTAAGTTTTCTCATAAGGCAACACCCACTTTTCTTTAAATTTCATAATTTTAATTTTTTTGATTTCACGCTCTTCGTAATTTTATGTTTATTTTGATGCGGTCCATTCAAAAGTGTAAGACAGTGGTTTCGCTGTATTTATTTACATACTTTTACTCGGTGAATCAGACGCTGGCTTCCCACAATAAAGCTTTCGGTTCAATCAACTCAAAAGTCCGTAGGTTATGAGAAAGATTATGTCCTGCTCATCATCATTCTACCAATGCTCCACTTTTATACATCACCACCTCTGAGGTGTGCAGAAAAGCTCACCAGCCAGAATATTAAGTACATCTCAGAGCTCAGTTGGGGCTTCACCTCTGACCAGTCCAACGGCACATAACTGTAAATTACTCTTAACATATTATCCTTCAGAATTCTCAAATTTGTATCAACACAATCGACGAACTTAATGGCCTGCGGGGTCATTACAAAATATGCGTCACAACACAGGAGTGCAACCCACCTCCTTCGGTATAGACCTGCCCAAAACGATAATAGCACATCTTATACATAAGGCAATTGAGGAGTGCTGGCGAACCCTCCTTGTCCACTCGGAACTCCGCGGAGGAAGAATAATAATCATACTCCTTGATATGGCTTCCTCGTTCTGTGCTGCCACCGATGCGAACCATCCACAGGAACTTATTGATATCTGAAAACAATGGCATTTATTAACCTAACCTAACCAACATAACAGGAACAGTTGTCGTGTATACGGACCCATAGCGTCACAGGCCTAGGTTCCACATTAATGTTGACCAACGATCATAAAATCTTACAAATTACAAAAAGATGTTTCCAAGGCAGAAAAAAGTTTTACTTTGTGGGCAACGAACAGTCACTCGCTAAAATTTGACTGTCATGAATTAGACAATCTACCGATTGACCTTGGAGCTGATCAATGATTCTCCTTGCACATACACAAAACACTACAAAATAATATAAAATAGCACCTGATACCAGAAGTATCAGGATCAAGTGCCACGTGTTGAGAAATATTTAAAAAAAAAAATTTCCCAATGCCAGAAATTTAATCTCAAGCCACTTTAGATTAAATATTTACCCGAACACAAAGCGCCCAAGTTCCAACAAACTCTACCAAATAAATATGCTACGAAAGAATTTAAATTCAACCTCACATTCGTGCAAAATATTGAAAACTGAGTTAGTTTAATGTACAGCCGCAAGTTTCCGTACCGTCAGAGGAGTAACCAGTAAGTCCGCCAAAGATAACAAGAACGTAATCAACATCCAATTCCCTCATGATTTCATATGCACGATCCTCAGTCGATGCCATGGCCTGGCCAACCCTCGATATGTGCGTGTTGTTCCAGGTGTTGTTGTCTACGAGGATCGTTCGATTCGCCATCGCCGTTATCTGGTAACCATAATCCCACCAAGACATAACCTTAGAATCCTGAAACATAAGACATGCATGTAATGAGACAATGCGATAAAACCACACAATTAACGCTACAGGAATTAATGTAGAAAAAAATAGGCTGATAATTATCTACAAATACGTGGTGATCTGTACCAAAGGCTGACGGCCTCAGCCTAAAATTTCACCACAGATGAAACTAATGCACCAATGGATAAGGCTATTTTATAGATCAATGTGAAGCTTATGAAAATAAAAACATCCTTATGGTCAGTTACAATTCATGCATGTAACAGCAAAAGCAAAATCATTAAGTTTTAATTTCGCAATTACTCGCACTGTTTATCTAAATCACTTATAGAGCTTGCCCTCAGTGAATTTAATGTGCAATGCCACAATAATAAATGCACGGCCGTAAATGTGCACCACACCATCCTCTTTGGATGGATATTCAGCGCATAAAACGAGAGATAGCCGAGTTAAATTCTTTAGAGGTTTTCATTTTGGATCCTATACCTCTGGAGTATTCATCCGCAGCCAGTAATATGCCTCTCTGAAGTCATCAAAGATGATGCGAGAACCATCTTGCGATCGTGCCGACAGCACGATGCTAGGGCTGCTGTAAGCTTCTGACGTAACCCACGTACAATGAAACGTATAGGACAGCAGCATGAAACACATCACTCCAACAAACATTGTTGCAATCTAAAACAAACATTTCCAAACTGGCAAATTAAAACTCAATCTGAAGATACAGAAATAAAAGCACATCCTTCATCTCACGCCTTCCCGAATGGTCTCTTATTACACCTACGTTTAACATGATGATATTTATAGCACAGGCTTTCTGAAGTTTGGGTGTTCAAGCCATAAATATAATTAGTATAATATAAATGCACAATTATCTGTCCATAGTCATCTGGCATCATGAAATGATCCCATTTACTAACCTCACTCTTCATAATAAAATTACTCTCAAACTTCCTGGTTTTCTTGTCCACATTCTTCGTCGAATCGACCTGCTTCATGTACGTCACCAACATGGCCGACACAGCTATGCCAGACAGGATGCACATGACAGGAGCGAGTACGAGCATAAGACGCACCATCACACCCTGTAACAGTGATGCGAGAAACGTGCGCTCTACATTTTCAGGTCTTAAACCACAACCTCAGTTCATTAAACTTCTAACTGCTAACAGCGCAGTCCTTCAGAACCTAATCCAGAATTTCCTGTTTCTTTGGAACCCAAAGGGTCGTTACTATTCTCACGAGATACCACCGTGATTTTTGTATTAAAAGGCGGTTCAGATTTTTGGAGGAAGTTTATGCAAATTCCTTCAAGGTTATATATCCTATACACACTGAAGGTTCTCTACATCATTCTTGTTTGCGATGTTCTTCGGGCATTTTTCTGTACTATAAACACATAATCATACTAAATGAGATTACGGCAATACGAAATGTAAGGAGGTAGAACCTAATTCTGCCAGTAGATCGATCTTACAAGAAAAAATTACAAAACGTAATTATGAAGTGTCAAATTATGGCAGGAGCGACTGTATGTGAATTACAAATACGGCGGAATTTAGTACATGGTTTTAATACTTTAAAATGGCCGCTAACGTATACGATACACGTTGTAAAAGCTCAGGAATGCAATATACAAATAACGAACAAAAAAGTATAATGAAAGTCTTGGAACGGAACTTGTCCGTAAACCGAGAGTCGCCCGTAATTAGTTTCCTGATGAAGGGTTCAAGAACTTCAACAAGTTATTCGCATATATTCATATCAGACTTGTCACAGAAATAAACATGAACACGCGTGCAAATACGTCACATACCAGAAGTCCAAAGCAAAATAAAGTTACATCTTATTACATGAATCTGACATCTTCTCAGCTGCAAAGACCTCAAATCACACAAAGGCACATTATAACAACAGATAATACGCCTTTGAAGAAGACGATAACAAATGACGGTGACATTCCTTATTAAATCAGGAGAAGAATAAGTTAAAGAAATTATTCTGCAGTCCAGAAACTGTTAATGCCCCATTTACTTTAAAAACAGTAAATTATAATGAAATCACTTTCCATCTCGTCTTCAAGTTGTTGCGAAATGGCCATTTTTGCTGAGAGCAGAACACAAACTAATAATATTTTAAAACACAGGGCTAAGAAATAAGCGAGGCAAATGAGGAGAAAAATGGTGGACATGATGAACTTTGTGGTTTCTACAATCTGTCCTTTTCCATTAGCGGAATGATAGCGACATCATCACGATGATTTGGGTATAAACAAGAAATATATAGAGAATGTCTGTGAGAGTAGACTTTGGACAACAGCCCCTTAGCGAACATATTTTGTCGTAAATTACATACTCACAGCAAAGTAGATGCTGGTGACACCGTACAGTATGAGGAATATGTTTGCGTCGGACAGCTTGGAGAAACAGAAGTACAGTCCGGCTGGAAACAAGAACACTAGAATCTGGAGGTCAAAGTAGAAAGACGACCAAGATGTGGGCTGATGCTCGGAAACAGACGCGATGATCGGAATGTGGTTCTTGGCATAGCTCGGATCCAAGAGGGAGTAGAAACGACCAGTCCATGGGGAGATCTTCCCTGTAGGAACAATCATATCTTCTTATACCCTTTCCTTCATATGAATGAAAGTCCACCATCATACATTTATGCACCAGGCACGAGAAACACATCCAATCATAGAATTCAGTGCCAACAACATAATCAATATAATGACGTCAGCTATTACGCCCTATGCAGTGCTACAAGTGAGCTTATAATAAGAACTTCACTACTGTGCTCGGCAAAATCATTGGCAGTGGGCAGACAAAATCTGCACAGATGAACTGACATTGTATAGCGAGCAGGCAGGGCATAAAGATCACAATATTCTGCTTTTCAAAGAACGCCTAAAAAAAGAGCAGTTATTTGTCAGGAGGACTAAGGAAAGAACAAAATCCTGTTTCAATATATGTTCTCGACACTGGGATTTCAACTAAGGGCCTACATACAAAGACAGAGCGGTCTGCACTCAACCGAAACATTAGAATTGAATTTTTGCAAGACCTGTGTGACAGTTTTCATAAAATTGATACAACAGTAACTTATGAATTTGGAAAGTTTTTAAATTTGATTGGTACTTGAGGGAAAACTAAGCTTACAAATAATATTTTATTTTTTACATTCATCTTAAAATACAGGCGTCGATTATATACAGAAGTGACTTCTAATTTGCATAAATGTGGTAATTCTGGAATACAGTGTCACCAAAATATGAATACAGTTTAAACTATCTCTGAAAAAGACTCCATTAACCAAACGCACGACATACCTGTCAGGGTAAGGGCCCCTCCTACAATTGCTGAAATACTTGCTGTGGCAATCAACACAGCGCTGAACAGAACTTCAAAATCCTTCTTGGACATGTGACTACGAAGATAATCCACGAAACTGTGCAGCTGACAGAGTCCAAACACACCAAGTGCCTGGCAACAATCACCAAATCATACAAGAAAACAAGAAGATGTCGTGTACCTATCGTTTCAAATAATTATTTTAACAATTATTATTAGGCACTCATGAGACAGTACGCAATAAGACCAATTCTCTCTTCGCTCTAGGCATTTCCACGTCGCTACGAAAATCTGTCTTCACGTCAGAATTCCATCTTCACTACCTCTAGCCCGATCTTTTATCCAAAGTGTTCAATAATCTCCAAACACGCCTCGCTGAAGTTTAACTTTGCGGAGCAGCCAGATCCAAGTTCCAAAATAAATAGTAAATTTTCAAAATGGTTTGTTTTCTGAAAGATAAACTATATATGACGAATACGTTGACCTATGACCAGACTTGGCCACAGTATAAAGGTTAGCGTAACAGCAATCAAACATTCTCAGACGATCGTAAGTACAAGATGAATTTCCATTGTTTTGCAGACAGACCTCGTTAAAGATCAACAGATTCGTCACAGATATTACTATTAACTAAATTACCGAAGTTTCAAAAAACAAGTGAAACTGCAGATGCAGAGAGTGTGCCACGTTCCGCTACAGGCCATTTTAGGAAAATGTCTCAGAAACATAAGCGATTCAACTTATACTGACACAGCCGATCACACGAGAAGACATCGCTGCACTAAATCTCGTTAGTGCAAGGCGTTCAGTACATTCAACTTAAGCTTAATCTGCCTGCAGAACAGACAAATGAACAGAGCTGAACCATGATGATGACGGAGATGGTTCCCGAAACACTGGTCTCTCTGCGTAACAATCTGATATGGCCGATCGCCTGAGAGAATTTTATCGTGATTGGAGCCAAATGAACTTACGCTTACAGAGTCAAAAAACAGAATATCCAGATACAATTCACTGTGATCTGCACATTTCAAATTGACGTCCACGAAATAGCCAGATCTTCTTCACCTGTACATCAGCACCAGATTTATTATGTATACGATAACCCATAAGTATTCTTCCAAAAAGGAAAATTTATCGGAGACAAGAAACTGGAGAGGTGGTTAGGAAAACTCAATAAGAATTATAATGTTGTGGGAAGCCTTCACTGCGTCCACGTTCTACGACACTTACCAGCATATGCTCAGAGCTCTGGACAGGCTGGAATCCTACAAAACTGATCTGCATCGACAAAATAGTACCCACACAGTAAAGTGTACTGTAAGCTACATAGATGCGATGTGAGAATCGTCCCGTGGCCATGAGAGTCAGCACGTGGAGCGGAATCAAGTTTATCAGGAACACATATCCTCCCCATGACGAAACCTACAAGAACATCAGATCAAAATGTTATAGATTATCCGTGAACAAACAAACTAGTTGACCACTGGACTAAGTGGGGCTCCAAGTCATACGCGAATTCAATGGCTGAATGGGACAACACTGTCCACTGCGATGCTGATGGCCTGACTTTGTATATACTGGGGGGGGGGGGGGGGGGGGGGGGGGGAACTTTTACTGGAAAAGAAACCAGTCCTGTGAGGCTGATTATGTCATAACAAAATTCTGTAACACCAATGACAGTTTTATCTATTCTTTCCAGAAAAGTGTTCTTCGTTGAAATCAAACAAAATACAACACTACTCTGGCATTCTCACAACGTTTAATAATATATGAGTGGCAGAACGCCTCATTACACTGAGAGAATCTTTGATGGGGGAAAAAATGCTCCCTTCCACAAGCAATAGACCCATGAGCACTTGCACAAAATGTTTACACTCTGAAAGTTAGGTTATGTTCATTTTCCTTCATCAAAGATCCTCCGTCTAGATCCAAATGGAAACAGCAAACTAGTATTTCATATGAAGTCTTAAATTATAGTTCTAGTCCTTATACATTCAATCGAATTACCATTAAATGTTTTGTAGCTAAACAGCAGCGAATAAGAAAGGGGAGAGCGTTCTTTTAGTGGCACACAAAGATAGTTAAGTAAAAACAAATCCCAATAAAAGGATTTTTTACTTTCACTGACATAGCTCGACAATCAATTCTGAGATGTCAGCTCACCATTACAAATGTTCAAATGGAGCTGAAACAGACAAGAGCGAATGAACAGGGAATACCCACCATATAAAAGTACGCAAGAGCAGCCAGAGTCGACCAGAAGATAGTGCCCGTCTTCACAGCCTTGATCCACATGTAGTACGTTAGCAGCATGCAGAATATAGCAATTCCTGCAACAAGCATTTCTTCTAGAGCACTCAGCCTTAACTGAACACGCTTACGAGAATTTTAGCAATTAAAATCGCAACATCTACATTCACCACAGCGTTCACAAAAGCCTGCCTTTGGTCCCTATCCTGCACCAGATGGATCCAATCCATACCTTCGCACTCGATGCTTTCTTTCCATCTATGCCTAGATCTTCCCCGACGGCCTTTTCCGACAAACGCTCGTATGCGGTTTTCATATCTTCCTTACATACTACGGCCAATGCCCAGTTTATCTTCCTCGAGTTAATTGCCGTAAAAACAGCTGGTGAAGTGTACAGAGCATTTACCCCTAATCTCCCGTCATTTTAACCTCTTAGGTCCAAATATTCTCCTCAGTACCCTCGTTTCAAACGTCCTCCATCTGCGCTTGCATGTAGGTAAATTAAACATTTTATAAAAATCATAAAATAAATCTTGAATATACAGTTTGACGCACACCTTCATTGTCATAGGAACCCGCAACTGACCGAGATATGTAACCAGGTACAATTGCGATCATTGACGCAGCAACCAGACCTGATGCAGAGTCCTGAAACAGGACCAACAGACGTTAATAAACATTTTATAGCATATACACACCAAAATCAAATTTAATCTAAAGTGTTTTTTTTATATTCATTTGTAAGTTCACTCACATACGTGGACAGATGGAATTTTAATAGGCACCTGCAAATGAACATACAATAAAATCACAAACACATTTAAAATTAGTGTAGCGAGTCTTTCTCCTTACCCGCAATTCTTTCGTGAGAAGGTACGTAACGATGGTGGTGAGACTTGAGAATAGAGGAGCCAGGAACACACACACATCTCTGATGTCTATTGTCACATTCACAAGCCAAGCTAAGTGGTACAGCACGGCTGACGTCACCATAAGTCCAGGGTAAATTGTACCTAACGTCATAGAGTGGCGACGTAAACTTACGTAGAAAATACAGTATTTACACAAGCACGGAGCTGTTAATTAAACATAGTAATGCAGGGCACAAGTATGATGTAAATTTCTCCAAACATAAATACACTAAACCATTAAAAATACTAAAGAGTTAACCTCACGTACTCTGATTTTAATGAAATCTGGGTAATGTACTGTAATTCTCGCTAAATTAAAAATATGACCCTGAATTTTTCAGTAAACAGCAAAATTTAATTTGCGGGGAAAAAATGTTGGAAGATAATAACTGTCTGACATACAAAGAAAATTTGAAAGCGAAACTCTAAAAACATTTCAAGGAATTAAATAATTTATTAGTCGGTTACAAAACACAAACATGAAAAAGGTAAAAAAAGGGCATGAATATGAAATGTTCTCTTCATAATTAAAATGGGGTCCTCTGTGAAGCAACTCTTCACAACAGAGGTAATATTTTGGTCAGAATTGTCCATTGTCCGGCATCCAAAGTATATTTAACATTCATATTTACCGTGTTGGCACTACTACTGTCTTAAGATAACTGACTGTCAATATAATCACAGACAATCATAATTTTATTTATTCTTCACGATTTAAAAATCAGGGGTTGAGCCAGGGAACCTTATTACTACGCTACAAAATTACCCACTAGTAAAAACCATAAAACTGGCAACAACACCTGCGTAATGATAGCCGATCACCTGAAGAGAAACAATGGGCATTTCAAGAGCTCGATACCAGCCAAGGCAAGACCAAGAGTGGCATAAGTCACGGGATTGAAGAAGGATGGTTGGCAGGGACATAGAAGGGTGGATGAATGGGGCAATAACAAAAATATGAGGCCAATGCTTGGCGGAAGGCTCGCAGGCATCTGTTGTTGGCTCCCTCCCCGTCCAAGACGGCAACAGATGACTTGGAAGCCTCAAGGGGCAACCATCAAGGAAGACCCCCACAAGGATCATGGACAGAGGAGCGATCAAGAGAAGGGTTCGTCGTAACTTTGGTACAGCCTGGTTACACTCCTTCAGGGCACGAGGCTTCAACGACATGCTCTGGTAAAGTCATCTACCACGTTCATATTGGTGAACTGAAGCTCATCACTTCCGTTATGATCTGGTCCATGTATCTGGATTTTATGACCAGATAATAGACGTTTTTTAATCAGACGTCATACACGAAAACAGAGAGCGCATATCTTTGTGTACAACTTTACCATTCACTGTTCTGTCAGTGACTCGCAAGCTACTATTCAAACAGGTGCAGAGATAACTATGAACGTACAAACATACAAACATTAGCAAACGGAAATAAAAAATCCTTACCTCCAATAATTCTTCCAAGAGGATACCATGCTCTGTCATCAAACCAGTTATGAAAATTATAAAATCCTTCCTCTGCCAAGAACTTGGTTGTGCGATAATTAAAGTATGGATCAAACTCATGAATCACACTTTCAAACCTCAGAACAGAGAACAAGCGTGTTGCAAATGCTGAAATAATAAAATGAAAATTACACACAAAAGCATAATTATGTTAAAAATTTACATTTAAGATACATTTACATTACATTACATTTAAGACGTGAGGCCAGCAGTCAAGCTAGTCGGCTTTGGCTCTCTGGAGCTGTTTCGCCACGGATTTAATTAATTAATGGAATGGCCAATTTCAAGGTTATTTGTGTGTCTGCACGTCACTATTCATTGTAGTTTTGTGCACTGTGGACTGGAAGAAATCTGCAGATGCTTTGACTCTGCATAAATTGATTCCAAAGTTTCAGAAATGTATAACAGGCCTAAATAGAATCATGTCAAATTAAACACTTGGATATGATATTACTGAACTGGTTTACAACATTTTATAGGTTTCTGTTTTGAAAAAAAAAATCTTGCACTTCTTTTTAAAGTATTCCACATTTGATGACAAACACTAAAAGAACTTCAAACATCCAAATATAGTACCAGCTATCTGCATATAGAAATTAAACATATTTGAGAACTGACCATTGAAATCTGCAGTGAACTAATGTAAAATAACCATAACAATCAATGCATATTTTGTAGCAAATATACTTACAAAGAATGGCAGCAAGTGACAGTATACTTAGTTTCAGGAGTGTCTCTTGCTTTTCCGGGGACATCCGAAACTTATGGGACTTTATCAATGTTCCCACCATATTTTCTGTGCTGCTAGAAGGTATATATTAAATACATTAACTGCAACAAATAAGATACCATTATCAAGATAAATTGGAAAAATTTCAGTCTTCCACTTCTCAAGAATTAAAGTATACGGTAAAAATAATTTTTGGTAACATATTTCCTTTTCAATTCCAAGAGAGACACTTCATCAAAGATAAATTTGAATGGCCCAGTACCAAGAAGTGTCCTTCAATTCCATCTAACTTAATGCCACATATGAATCAATATTAACATTCTACTATGGTAAACAATTCCTGACTAGTAAGGCTGTTGTTATAGTTGCATCTTGATTTATCTGTACATCTGCTACACACACAAAATAATTAAACTTACATCTCACAACCGGCCTCGACAAACACACCGAAAACCAGCGTGGCAGAGTACAACGTTGCTCACTTGATCACAGAAAAATAATTACTTTCCGCTTTCAACAAGTTTCGTCTGTGATAGTCCCCTCGACTATCGAACTTTGTTGGTTGAACAGCAGTTGTCCTTCATACCGACTGGTTTAATGGTTACGTCACAAACGTCATTGTTGTACATATAAACGATATTCAGGTGGCAGCACAATACATAACTATAATTTTTGCATCTGCGTAAGACTGAATTATTAATATAGTTATGGAGTAGTTTGTAGATCAAAGAGAAGGTATGTATTAGTGTCTGTAAATAAAATAACAGAAACTAATACGGTAAACATAACGTCATGAGCGAAATATCGCTGTGAGCAAAAAAATAAAGAGATGAATATTTTGGTTGCAGAGCAGCTGTCCTTCATACCGACTGGGTTACCTCGTTGTATATATAAATGATACATAGATGGAAGCACAATACATATCTATTATTTTTTATATCTGCATTAAAATGTTGTGGTGTTGTGGTTATCATTCTGTGGTTGACATAGTTATGGAGCGGTTGGAAGAGTAAAGGAAGGTTTTTTAATACTGTCTATGAATACAGTAGCAGAAACTAGGTCTGGAGGCAATTTAATACGGTAAACATAACGTCGTAAGAGAAGTCTCACTGTGAGTAAAATTTATTTCTCAAGGGATTAAATTGTATGTGGGTGGAGGAGAAATCTGACCCATACCAAATAAGGAAAAGTCTGTATACCGTGAAGAAAGTGCACCTTCGGAGAAAATAAGATTCCAGGCAGAAATGTCAGACAGTGACAAAGATCAAAATATTAAAGCAGAATTAAAGAAAAGGTTAACACCAGTGCAGTACCATGTCACTCAAGAAAAAGGCACAGAGAGGTAAGGTCGCAGTTAAAGATTAAATAACGAAATCATATATTTTAATATAATCATACATTGTGGGATTACTACACTATGATTAATGCATTTGGCAATGGTATACTTTATCTCGGAATTAAGTAAGTAAAAATCTTACTGAAGATAAGGCAATTTTCGTGGAAGGACTTTGGAAACGATAACAGTTGGCCAGGTTTAGGAGACTTGGACGACATTGTCAAGCACAGTAGTCACATAAATGTTGAATTTTTTAACCTTGAGTGTTATGACAGGCCTTATATGAGGAATTGGGTGAGGCATGAATGTGTGCTTGCACAACTGACAGCTCCCATGTTGATTGCTTCAAAGTAATAAAATATTCCAGTTTAGGTACATTCTGAACTGACAGAAAATTATTTATAACATTTGTAGCTTTCTAATAAGAAATGTGGAAAAGTATTCATAAATGTGTTTTGTTTACAGGAGATGAGGTAACATCCATTAGACTGAAGTGATTGAACTTTATCTTTGTGCAATCCCATTTTGTCAGAGATTGTAGTTACTGTTATTGGGAGTGGTTACAATGTAAACAATTGTGATTTGAAATACATTGCTAAAATGTCTTCCTGTCTTTGTCTGTAGTTATCAGTGTCTTTATGGGAATGAAAGGTTTTGCAATGCCCATATATGTATTTCCTTATATACTCTGATATGGTTTTGTTGAATGACAGGGAAACTTATGAATTCCTTGTAATGTAACCCATTGATTCGAAACCGCTAATACTGATCCCAGCATTGAACATAATCTTCATCTACTTTACTGAGATTTGGGTTTATCATGGTTTTTTTATGTTTCCAACATCTGAACACTGTTATTTTTGTCATTATGTGAATGTTCGTAGTATGTAATTTTTTAAATTTTAATATTTGCTATGCCTTTCTCAAATGAAATGCAGCCATCTTTTTCAGCTTTCATTGATTTTGCATAGAATGACCCTTGTTTCACAATGCACAAATCTCAGAAGTTACATTCACTCCTGTAGAGCAGCTTTGTAATGTTTTGTCACACTGACTTTCACTTAACCTCACTTTCCTGTTTCCCGCTTTTCTGTTTTTACCTTTGTCATTTCTGATGTAGAGATTTAAACTCCACTATATGGTAACTTGCTGTTTGTAACAGGGCTTTAGTTAATGATTTATTCATGTACTTTTTTGCAAGCTATTCACTTGCCGTTTATTCCATGCTGAATCTTTGGTAATGTGTAGAGTGAGACTGATAAATCATTGTTTCAAAACATATATTGTAAAGTTAATTAAAAGAAATGCAGGGCGTGTTTTGATAAAATTATTAAAATCATTGTGTTACCTATGCATACGTGCGATTACATTCTCATAATTTGTAGGGCATTTACTGGAAAATACTACAAAACGACAGATGCGGGAACATATACATGTGTGGTGTGTGGAGATGAACTGTTCTCATCAGAAACAAAGTTTGACTCGGGCTGTGGTTGGCCAGCCTTCAATGACGTACTGGACCAAGGCAAGGTGAAATTAACAAAGGATACATCTCATGGTGAGTGTTTGGCACGGCGAGTTCCAACTAATTGTTCCGTAGTTGGTCACTAACTTGCCCTGCTCCAGTAGGATAGTGGCTTTTATGGTACACGATTTCTACTTTGATTGTAAATACTTAGGAGGCTATTATCATCTGCGAGTTAGAACATTACATTTCAGTATTATGACATTAGAGCAAACTGAGTTATCTTTTTTGGTAAATAAACCACATTCAAAAAGCCCTAATTTTATTTGTCTCGGTCATTATTTTGTATACCCTGACAGATTCTGGTTTGATGATGTTTTTGCTGAGCAAACTTTGCTTGGCCTTGTCACCGAGTATTGTTTAAATTATATTTTTCTTTTGTTTTTCATTATTACAACAGAACAAGGGCCTTCATGATCTGCGTTCTTTTTTTTAATGTTTTTTCTTTCTGATTTGAACAGACATTTCTGCTTCAGGGTCAGGCAGGATTAAATTCACTCTGTATGTAGTAATTTCAGTGACAGATCAGAATTGTGTTCATGATGAAGTTAATAGCAGATTAAATTTTGTGAATTCTTGCTACTATTAAGTCTAGAATGTCTCACAAAGATAAAAATGTAATAAATTTGTATGGATATGAAAATTGATTTCTTACCATCGCTTACACGTCTGTTTGTGGAATGGCCTCTGCGTCTTTTGCCATTGCGTTTATATCACAGTGCTAACTTTGCTAATCTATTTCTCTGCGTGTTTATTCCAAATTTCTTGAAAATGAAGTGTGTCTACCACTGTGTTTTGAACTCAGTCTTGCCCTTATATCAGTATTCCTTTGATGGTCCAGTTTTGCAAACACTTTGTCTGTGCTGCTTTCAAACGTGGCTGTAGAGTAAAGTTTGTTGAGTAATATAATTGAATATCGGAAGGTAAGACAGCATTTTAACGGGTGTAATTGCGAATGTATTCTTGACAGTTTAATGTGAAACAAAAATTTGATAGAAATCCCTCGTTTGGTTCGGTGATCTGTCGTGAACTAGCGTTTTTTAACGTAAGTACTGATGGAAACTGAACAGATATGTGTCAGTCGTTGGCTCTCGAGATTTTTGTTTTTAATGATTTCTTATCGCTGTAATCTGATAACCAATATTCTGCATTTGTTTCTTGTTTCTTCAATATGATCAGTACTTGTGTAACGTAATAGTCCTTGAAATTTTTTTTGTACAATGGAATTTCTTAAAAGAATGTATGCCAAAGTCATTTTACATCTTAACTGCATTTCTGTTTGCGTATTGTTTATTGTCATTGTTAATTGTAAGTAAACTAGTCACATCCTGTACTCTTTTTTCATAATCAGAAATATAGGTGTGTAAATAAAGTTTTCTTTGGAAAACATTGAACTTTTTGTAGAAATAATTTTGATTGCATCCTTTGAAAGCATGAATTTGTAACCACAACATTACTGTTTTTTTTGTTGACATTTTTTCTTTTTTAATGGTTTTGGACAGGAATTGGATGTGACTAGTTTTAAAGTTCATACAGTTGTGTCTACAAATTTATCCCAACCATCCTAAGTCATTAGAGAAACCTCAATGATGTGTGTACCAAGCAGTGACCAACAGGAAGGGATTCTTCAGAATTATATCTTTATGAAGTTGACCGTCCAAAGTGAACGATGTGTTGTTAATTCTCTTGCAAGAGATAAAGACTTATTGTAATAATTTTAAGTCACTTTTTCATGCACTGCCATTATGTTAGTAACCAAAAATTGTATGGGAAAAATGTAAATGTATTAAGTTGATGTCAACTGAGCGTGCCTGACGTTTTTGCTGTAAATAATATTGTGCCTATAGGAAATCTTCATATTTGCTTAAATCTTATTTCAAAATTTATTTTTCTTGTTGCACTCATTTGCTACATTTTCATATAAATTCTTTTCCATTTTTATAGAAATCTTCCTTCCCACATTAACTCCGGGAAACAAAGTATGGAACAGAATTAAATTAGTTCAAAATATTAAATATTCAAGTAGACCATTTCCTTTTAAAATCATATTTTTAATTTTTGCTTTGACATTGGTCTGCGGTTATTAGAGCTTATTTAACGTTGATTTTTACTCCGTTTTGATAGGATTGATGGAATTTTCCAGTAAAGCCATTTAATTCAGGTTTTGTTTTTGTCAGATTGTACTGCATTTTAATTCTGAAACAAGGGAACTGATACCCTTCATCATGTACGCGGCTGGCATTGCAAATGAAATTTTTATAACTTTAAACCATTTGCTGCTGGCTTTAAGGCTCCATTGCGTTTGATTGAGCTGTTTTGATTTACGCACTAGACACGTGGGTGTGTGTAGAGAGTAATGAGAGGCAATGAAGGGGTTAAATTATTGTAAATTAGTACTGTAAAACACATTAGAAGGAACAAGCCTTCAGCTGACACTGCGTACAGCTCATCTGTATAGATTTATTCTTGTTTTTCGCTTTGTGTGTGTGTAATTTATTGTGATTAGTGTCCATTAATATCATTTAATTGCATCATTGAGGCTAGTAATCATGTGTTGAGATACATTAAAATAGAACATTCACAATGAATTGGCAGTGGGACTTGAAATTTATGTTCTATAAACAATACTCATTAAGTTTGTTACACATTCTCATTAGAGGTGATCTCTTATTCACACGATACCTGTCATTGCATGGACCATTCCAGCTTCTAGTCTCTGTGTGTGCAAGCTAAGCGTTGATGATGTTACAAATCAGTGTTCATTTCGCTATAACATCTAATGTTAACGTCCTGGTAATGTTTGCTACATTGCTTTATTGTTCTCTGAATTGGATTTTTGTTGAAACTTACATATTCCGTAACGTTTTCTAATAATCTTTCAAACCTTTCTTGTTTAAAATATAAAATATTTGCATTGTATTAGTTTTATTATTTTAGGAGAGGGGTGGCAAAATTTACGGTGGTCACTGATAATGTGAAATTAAAACTCTCCATTATTTAGTATTTCAAGATTTTAGCGTATCATTTGAAGTTCTGTGTATAGGTAACGTATGATTTCTGGCAGTGAAAAGTTTTAAATTATAAAAGATAATGCTTAAAGTATACTTGTCGGCTGTTCTAAGGCCGTAAGCTGTATGTTGATATAAGCTGATAAAACCTAAAAGGTGATAGGAGGAGTAAGTGGATTGTGCCTGTGTTGTGATGAACAGAACTGGATGGTAGCGAATGAGAACTTTCAGGTATACGGTATTTTGATTTGTCAGCAGATCTTATACAAACATGCTGTACATTAATGTTAGCATTCTCCTGCGTACATACATACTTTGGTTTATACGTCCTACCGTATCAAACTGGAAATCTACAACTCTCGTACTGTTGTACTTTGCTTCTGTACGATACGTTTTAGTATTATGAATATACTACGTGCATGTAAAGATCTGCTATTTAACATTTCAGTAGGTAGAATCAAGTCATTTGTCTAAATTAAAAAAAGTATATTTTTAAATGACTATAACCAACACTAGTTTAATTTAGCTTTGTGCCTTTTTAGTCAATTCTATTGGCATTTTAAAAATGAAACGCAGGATATTTAAGAAGTAGTGCAGTGCAGATGTAATGTTGATTATGCTGAATCAAGATGTTTTGCAGATTAATAGTTTACTTTCCTATGTTAACCTTTTATTTTATCAGTATGAAAAAACTGTCATAGTCAGTGTCATCAACCTTTCATGTCTTGGGCCCAGTCTGATGCCAGTGTTTTCAGGGTATCCTGAAAGATCTCCGTCTGTTTGGTCATTAACGGAAGAATTATAGTGGGATTCCTGAGTGGGACATTTCAAGAATGTGGGTTGGTCCATTTGGCTCTGTAATTTTATGTCCCAACCTTGAAAGGCAAATGGATGACCCAAGACTCCTCCCTCCAGTCCTGTCAGTCTTTTTCCTGTACCTGAACACCGGACGTCGATAGAAAAGAAGGAAGAATTGAATATTGACCTTCCACTTCAAGATCTTGACAGTTGCTTCAGCCCTCACCCAGTCTGGGGCCACTTCCACTTATGTGGCATCTGAACTCTGGTGATAGGGGACATTGTGATAAACTTTGATGATTTCCTGCCTGACTCTTCCTACTGTTCCCTATTGGTTCACTCTCAGGTAAGGAGCCCAGGCTTGAAGAGCTAATTTACTTGCTCTGTGGAGCCGTGTCCTTCCCGAGAAGCCAACGTGTCGGAGAGTTAACTTCTGATCCGCCAACTTTTTGTTCAGTGTCCTTTTTACAAATGGGCTTCAGTTTCCAAGTTGTCTTGGCAGCAGATCGTGTAAAATAACTTTCTCTTGGGGTTTCAATCTCTCTGAAAAAGATAGAAAAGTCTATATACATATAGAATCAAGCAGTGTGGTTGGTCATGTTCACATCTGATATTTTGTCGTGATAGATAGACATTAATTGTCGCTGTACCCGTGAGTTTATCCTTTTATTAGAGAAGAGTTACATAATCAGAGTTATTAAGTGCACAAAGAGCTCTGAAAACGGTACCTGTCGCGGTCTCAGGATTCATATGGGTACAGTTTTATTAAGCACATGTATGTGTATTGTGCCGATTGCTCTGGCTTTGAGAACAAAATAACCTAACCTAACCATATTATCAGTGACCACTGTCGACATTTCCACCCCTTGTTCAACATTGCTTGTCTTGCTTGCCGGATTGGTGATTGGTTCATACTTCTTGTTCTTTTTCTCTCTTACGAACCATTCATTCTCCCATCCCCACATTTTACCCGTCCCTCCATGACTCAACTGTGTCAACAACTTGAAAATACCGTAACGAACAACACGTCAGTTGGAGGCAACCTTCTGTTATTAATCGCAAACCCAGGAATGATCCGGACAGAAGTGACTTGCGCAAATTGTGGTGCTCATCTCGGTCATGTGTTCAATGATGGTCCGAAACCTACACGGAGGAGATTCTGCATAAACAGTGCGTCGCTCAGTTTTCATCCAGCAGATGGAAGCTCGAATTCAGGAGGAGATGCAACTATGAATGGTCAGTAGCAAATGTTGTTGTACTAGTATCAGCAATTGAATTGCTTATTGTACTGGTGTGAACATCTTTAGGTATTAAATTGAATCATGAATATGTTGTTACGTTGTTTCTTAAAACAAATGCAGTGTCTAATAGCTCTAACAGTTCTCACAGGTTTATGGCATTTTCATTGTGTACTGATTTGTTTTTCAAAACTAATTTAAAATATAGTTCATGACTTGGAGAATGTAGCATTGAGGGTTGTTGTGTTACCTCACTGACTTTGTTAAACAGTATATAACATGTTACATCTTTGTGGGGGGGGGAGTGCTTCCATTTTGCTGCATGCCTCACTTATTCAGTTTGATGAACTTTTAATCTGGTAAATTATAATTTGTAGGTTTACCTTGTAGAATGAGTGAGAGTACTCTCTACCGTCAGTAGGTCACGCACACTGCCTCATGGTCCGCGTGGTTTGCCGGCAGAATACAGTCACTCGTTCTGTATCAATGGAATTTACTGTTCACGAGTACATATTTAATTTAGGATCAAAGAGTACACTGAACGCAGACTGGGGTGGTAGATTTGAACACTTTACAGCCGTGCTGTTGATAATACCAGTGCGTATTAATGTTATCTGTCAGCCAGAGCACGGTTTTCATATAAAAAGAACATATCAGATGGATTTGGTTGAGGTGAACTGTTTTAAAATCCAGTACTTACTCTCGTTATAATATTAATATCAGTGGTCGGTTTGCGGACATTTTAGGATGTGCATGATATTAAGGCGCTAAATATTGTTCATTATTGAGTCCCTAGTCACATGGGTATGAAAACAGATTGACTTCTTCTTCCACGACTTCACAGGTACTCAAGAGGGAGAATAATCTCTTGTTTGTGTTGTTATAAACATCTATATCATTTGTATTTCTTGTGTTGCACTACCTTTATTTGTATTGCGTATATGCACATTTCGTTTTTACGTGTATGAATCAGGTAGGCTCTCTTTTGCATGTTTTGAAATTTTCATTTGAATTTGATTCTGTTGTTCTTGGAACTTTATCTGTATATCGAGTAACCCACTACTAACTATTGAATAAATATGATTTTCTTATAAAGCTGAAGTTACTAATGCCATTTTTGAGGTGTGAGGTTAGTTGAGTGCTGTTTAGAGCTACACTTTGTGTAGAGAAATTAACTGTAGTAAAACAAGTTAGGAAATGTAAGCAAAGCATAATTTTTGATTGTACAGTATGAGACAGATTGGGGGGGGGGGATACTGGTCCTTGAAATACACTGCAGCTTTATGGATCTGTGACTCAAAATGCTGAGAGCGATTGCCTTACAGGAACAGTGCAGAGTGCACATTGAACCATGAAAAGTGAAACAATAACATAGTCTCCGTTGACAGAAGCATGTGTGTGTATGTTTTTTAATTGATTGAGAAGTGAAGGACAAAAGTGTAAAACAAATCCACAGGAGTGAGAGTTTTAAGTTTTTTTTTTTTATGAAAAGGAAATATTACATCGTGTTTATGTTGTGAGTTCATATACTAGTAGCTGATTTGGTTAGTAGTTTATGTAGTGCATCTACACCGAGAATAATTGAAGGTTTCATGAAGTGATGCAAAAAAAATTTTGCATTTAGATTATGAGTAACCTGTTTTTTCATGTAGTATAGCCCTTCACTTTATATAAAGGTGGTCAGCCTGTAGGTATAGACCCACGAACGATGTTCTGTCGCTCCAGATGACGTCTGTATATTATGAACCATTGCAGATCTTTGTTAACTGTCAGTTGCAATGAGTTGGACATGACCCTCCATATGTGTGTGTACAGATCCATAATATCAAGACTGTAATTTCAGAAAGTGTCCTTTTTCGCATACGGAAATTACAATTTAAAAGAAATACTATTTGTTGATTTATAAAGGGCTCTAAAAAAGAACTGAGTACTTTAATTTTTTGCCACGGAAGTTCATACAAATAACGTGGTTGAACCCTTTATAAAGTGAAGAGTATCTAAAGAAATAAGGAGAAACAATGTAACTCGTACTGCCAAGGTAATTACATCTCATCTCAGCTACTAAAAACAGTCAATTATAGGTTGTTCAGAAATGAACCACATTAAAGCCAAAAATATACTTTGTAATGAAGGGTTTTTATCTGATTCACTGTAAACGTGTGTGAAAGTTGTGTCAGTAGCTCGCCAGAATTGTTGTACCAGCATAACACCATAAACTAAACTCATGTACGGATTAGTGTATGAAGTTTACATATAACAGTATTGTTAATTACGTAGCTGTATACAGAATGTGAAATTAAATTCTGGTTAAAAAATATACTCTGAAGATGATTGTCTTCTTAAATGTTGCACCATTGTAGTCTTGTAGAAAGTGATCAATGATTTAGAAACATTTTGTCACCACCATCGGAACTTGAAATCTCACGAAAGAAAAACTCTGTTTGAATTTTGTATATTACTTTATTTTTATATTGAGTTTAGTTTAAATGCTGTAGTATTTACCAGAGATCTGTTGTATTTTTGACATTGACTGTATAAGCTCCAGAAGGTAACTAACTCAGTTTTTATATTCAAAAGCTCTCGTACTGCTAGTGAAGTAAAATAATGGCAGAGGAAGGAATTATATCGTTGTTGGGCCATGTTATTAAAGGCTCTGAATCTAGTAGTCCTATAATGAAAACAAAACATCTATAATTTTCTTACATGCTTCTTGGAATTGATTAAGAATAACGTACATATTAGAGTAAACATTTGTACATACCAGCTTTTAGGTTATATTTGGAACATTTTGCTGCTTGAACATTTATAGTGGTTTAAAATTATATTTATTAGATGATAATGATGATTCTGATAAACAGTGTTAATTATATTCATTGTTCAATAGCCAAGTAACTACAGCAAAAGAAATATCCTTTGTAATATAAGATGAAAAATGTGTATACTGTAACATAGAACTATCCTGTAAAAGTAATGAAGATACATTTCAAGGTTATGTTAGGTTTTGAGATTATTTTTGCGAGTTATAGGAGGTAAATAATTTGATCAGATAAAATATTTTGCTGATGCTATGAAAGTTAACATAGCTGTGGGCCTTTTGGGTAATATGCTGTTATAAATTATAACCAAAGTTGAAATATGGCTTCCAGAAATTCTTTGATGTATGTAATAAATGGGATTCTAAACAAACCCTGCCCAAAACAGTTTGTGGGATAAGACTGCTAGAATCTTTAAGTTCCTTTGTTCTATTGCCTGTATTTTGATAACCGAGTCTGATTTGCCAGGTGTTCGTTAATTTTGTTGTCAATTCATATTTTGTGTATAAAATTTGATAGTGCCACTTTTCTAACTGCTATTTTCCGGTGGTTCATGACTCAGAGTCATCTCATTCAGACAGTTAATCAGTTTATAAAAATCTGTGGTAGTGTCTTCTGACAGCTTTTCAATTTTATGCTCTCACTCTTTAAAGTTTCTTCTTGTGTCATACTGTGTACTGGCTTCAGTAGATTAATATTAAAATGGATCATGAATGCTTATGTTCTTGTCTTGAAGAAATTTGAAATGGCTTGGGAGAGGATGCAGTTGTCGGCTTTTATTTTCATATTTACCAATGTGGGTATTTTCAATGTTGCATGTATCCAAATTGGAAGACTGGTAATGTCTGTGAATTGGATACTTTGTTTTATTGTCTGCAAATATTTGAATCCTTGTGCTTTCATCAGCACTCTTAAGGTACCATGGTGACAGTCAATAAACTTAGTTTAAATGTGCGTACAGTGGTGTTCATTTGATGATTTTATTTAAAATGTTATAGTCTGACATATTTTATATTATTTTATGTACTGGAATTTCATATTTTAGGTGGAAGTCATGTGGATGCTTAGTACAAATTTATGCAAGGATGTTAAGTAACCCCACTAAGTAAGTTTCTCCTGTATTCTTGAAATGTAATTCAATACTGTGTATTTTCCTCTTTTCTGTCTCAGAAATATGCTTATTAAAAAAAAAACTAGTCATAAATTACTAATATACTGCAGAATAATTATTAATATTGAAATGTTATTTTATTATATGAAATTTTGTGGTCATTTGTATTGAGAAAAGAAACTGGGCTTAATAAAAACCTGAATTATACTAACAGGTAAGTGGCATACTCCAAAGTGTTTTTTATCTGCCTACAACTTCATGTAATGTTACAGCCCACAAGACCAACATTTATCTTCATTGCCATGAGAACCTCAAATCTTATATGGGTAAGTGTCATATTGAAATATTTCCCACATTTATTTTTGAGGTTAAGAGCCAGATTAACAAAGTTTTGTATTACAAAATTTATTTTGGGAGGAATCATAATACATTATTGATGAAGGAGTTGCAAAATCACTTGAGATCCTTGTATTGAACCTCCTGGGATTTCCAGTAGACTTACTGAGATCATATGGGTGGCTTTGATATCAGCAGGGTAAACATTGACTGTGTTAACCTTTTAAGTCTGGATGGTAATTATATGTGCCATCTGCTTTAATATTCAGGAACTCTACATTTTGCCCATAGAGCATATTTATGGTTTCATGTGTTTCAGAATGAACAATGATTATTTCCCTAAACAGCATTAACCATCTAATCTTTGTAGTGGTGACAGGTTGTGTTTTCTTTGTATTATGAACTGATTTTTTAAAATATTATTTAGAAGAGTTTTGAATCCAAGGGGTTAATATTGCATTTCATCTTATATCACATATGTAGACCGTTTTGTACAGTTCATGGCAACAGGCAGCTGACCAATCAGAAAAATTCAGTGCATCAACTGATTGGAACTTACACATTGCCTAAGCATAAAGGCAGGAAGAGAAGTTTGCCATGCTCCAGAGCTTGGAAAAATTTATGGAGTGGGCAAAGGTTTATGGATTGTGCACAGAAAAAGGGGGTGGGCACCTTCAGGACATGCCAAACACCCTACAAGAGCAAAAAAATGTGACCTTCCACTCTGCCTTTCAGGTTACCATTAGGAAACTGGCGTTGAGGTTCAAAATTGATGCAAAACTTTGGGCTAAGTACCAAAATATAATTCTCAGAGTCTTGTAAACATGCTGAGATATGCAAGATTTTCTTTTTGTGTGTTAATTTTATGCGGTGCTAAATTAATAGTTGTAACGCCATTTAAAAAACGTGGTCATGCCAGCTCAGGCAAAGATCATGATTAATGAGTTCGACAGAGTAAAATTTTTATCCTACCATAACCAACGGCAACATACCAACTTTCTGACCAGTTCCATTTCATGGTGATAGACGGCAGCATAATATACGCGTGACGTAATACCCTACATGCGTTGCCAACGTTGGCATGAACTAACAACTTTTATTACAAACTGGTTATTAGTAAACAGGGCAAAACAAACTAAAAGTCAGACGTGTTTAGGGCTGAAGTAATGAATGCGTGCTGTTTTAGTTCTTCAAGTTGTAAACACCGTTCTTTTGTGACTGTCCTAGATGGTAAAAACATTGTTACCATAAGCATTAAATTTTAATAATATCCCGTATTCAGTACGTAGGACGTGATAGGATATGAGAATAGAATTTTCTTTATTTACATTCCATATCCTTCGTAGGCCTAAGCCAAGTATGTAGAACTTGTTATAGTATGAATATAATGTTTCTAATACAATATTAGTTTCTGTACCGATCTCTATGTTGGTATTCGTGTTCGGTACAATCCATGCCTGGTACGTTTACAGAAACTTCAGAATGGCTGTGCAGGCTAAGCATATACCGAAGGATGCTCAAGTAATTATGTCTATTATGAAGGATATGGGTATTCATGAATATGAGCCACGCGCCGTAAACCAGCTTTTGGAATTTACATATCGTAAGTATGAAAAAGAAGGAGGTGGTTGTATAACAATTGATGAGATACAAGAACAACCTCCACCATTGGTTTTAGGTGCATGTATTATAGGATATCATCCATTTACACTGTATGATGTAGTGATGTCTGTTACGTGTTTGTAAAATAGCTGTTTCTGATGTACCAACTATTACTGAATTTTGGTCTTGCTAGTAAGCCGAATAGCTTATATGAAGTTCTCTGTAGGAACTAACTGGTCATGTATGAGATTTGAGATTCTCATTACAGTGAAGATAATGTTTGTCTTGTGCTAATCTCTCAGTCCTGAAGATGAAGGCAGCATATTCCTCCGAAATGTTGGTACAAGTCCACACAGTATTACAACTCAAAAGACCAACATTGATGACTTAATTGATCATTGTACTGTAATATGAATTCTTTATACTATTTTTTTGTATTGGACTTATCCATTGCCAGTTGATTATTATCAAAATACAGTATTTCTTTGTGTGACTCACACATAAAGAGTAGCTTGATCATTTGTATTCAACAGAATAGGCGTTGCACCCTTTGGTACCTGAAGAGAAAGGAAGATCCATCTTTCAGAGCTTTGTGAGAAGAAGTATGTGCATACAGTTTAGGTTATTTAACCACTAACTTAGTTTTGGATTATGCTGAAGTGTGTTGTGATTTATTAATTATTAAAACTATTGTGGTTTTGATTAAGGTTATATAACCTGTATATTGGATGATGCCAGAGTGTTTGCAAATCATGCAAAGAAGAAAGTGATAGACTTAGAAGATGTGAAATTGGCAGTTCAGATGACTATAGATCGTGCATTTACAACTCCTCCACCTCGTGATGTAAGTACCTGATGTTAGAGGTCAGATTCTCATGGCTGTCTTATGGGTTTGTTGCACTGTGTAGTTACTGACATTTCAGAGGTGCATGTTGCCTCCATCATCAGGATGAATAAGTGTGGTGCGTGAAGTATGGGAACAAGTTGGACATGGTAGATCCTTGGCCAGATGAATGGGGTGTGGATTGGATGGGAGTAAGAGAGCCAGTGGATAAGTGCGACTAAATACAACCTGGTCAGAAGGGAGGAGGAAGACAGGTGTAATGTGTACATACAAGGAGAGAGGACAGGGAATTTAATGAGCACAAGGAAATGAGGATAAAAAGAAGTGATAGAAGAGGTGCTATATGAAATATGGATAAAAGGAAAAGAGGAAGAATGTAGGAGAAATAGGTAAGATACAAGGGAGATAACATAAGAGGTGGGAGGGAGGAAATAAGGAACTGGCTGGATCAATTCCTCACCTGTGGCTTACACATTGCCGTGATGGCAGAGGCAGCAAGCGCCTCTGAAATGTTGGTAAACTTCTACGGGGCAATGTGTTGCAACAACCCAGAAGGCAGCCGTTTGAGCGCACAATGATTTTGTGCTGTGGTTGATGATCTCAAATCAACTGTTTCTCCCTGCTTCATGTCGAACAGATTCTGCTGGAGGTCGCAAGAACAAAGAACAACAGTCCACTTCCACTTATCAAACCCCACTGTGGTCTTCGATTACCCCCAGACCGTTACTGTCTATCCTCGTGCAATTACAGATTGAGAAGTAATAAGAAGGTATGGTGAAATGGTTCTATATAATTTAGTGTTTACGTACTTTTGGAGTTTCTGTTAATGTCAAGATAATTGCTCTTAATAAATCTGTCTATCGATCGAAAATGCAAACTCTTGATTTTCCGTGCTAACAGTGGGGAGAACGAGCTCCAATAATTGAAAAATATGGCCAGTCCAAAACGTTTTGTTCGGCGCTTTCGCAGAAGTCACAAACTTTTTACACAACTGGTGTTAATGTGTAATAGTCATTTGTTTTTGTGAACTGTTTGTACTTTTCCTCACAACAGCGTGAATTTTTGTGCTTGTAATCTTCCGCACGTTTATTCATAATATGTAGGTGTTTTGGTTAATAAACTTCTACCCACAGCCCCAGACAAAGCAAGTCCACCATCACACGATGGCAGGGGGCAACGCAGGCTATATGAACGCAGGCGTTACATCGCATCTCACGCATGGCGGTGTGAATGCGACAGGAGTCAAGATACAGAACAAGCAACCGCAGTCACTGTCTATCGTAAAGCGACCGGGAACATTGGCAACAGTGGCAAGAACTCAGGCCATCACCATACCTAAACCTGTGATCAAATTTTCTTCAGGTAAGATGTGGCTAATAACCAGCATCATCACTTGGACTCCAGCAAGTGTTTGTGAGACCAGAAACAAATTTCTTTGTGTTGCCTTTAGATGGTATAATAATCATTGATTAACGTATCTACCAAAGCCTTGTCAACTTTTTAGGCATTCTTTACATTTTTGCATGAGCAGAGAGAAACTTGTGTGCCACTTTTATCTGTCACGTCTTCCACCCAGTGTCAGTGACTGTAAGAAGTATTTGTGGTGCCTTCTGCCAGATTCCATATGGCATACATCATAATGATCATTAAAATTATGATGATAATGACAGTGATTATTAAGTGGTGATAACTACCTAGATGGCTTACCGAACCCGAAGGTTCATCACCGAATTAACCAAAGCCCTCCACCGGACCCTGTCCTGGGCCAACAAAATCCAGTCTCCTTCATCTCCTATCTCCGATAGATCCCGCCTGAGATTATCCTCCCATCTACTTCTAGGTCTCCCCAGGGGTCTCTTCCCCTCAGGCTACCCGGTGCACACCTCTTGTCCCATCCATGCGCGCTACATGCCCAGCCCATCTCATTCTTCTCGACTTAATCACCCTGACAATACTGGGGGAGGAGTACAGATTTTTAAGCTCGTCATTATGCAGTTTTCTCCACGCCCCATCGTCTTCTCTCCTAGGCCCAAATATCCTCCTCAACACCCGATTTTCAAACACCTGCAATCTGTGTTCCTCCCTCAGAGTGAGAGAGTTTTTGCAAATAAAATTGCTTGTCTGAAGTCGGATTTGAACACAGAAATGAATATGTGCGCGTTGTTGCAGCAACTCCAACTTCAAAACCGATAACCAAACCCAAGTTCCAAATGGCAATGTCGACAGGAAATGCTCCAAATGCAGCCATCAAGGTTGAAGCGAATGATTTTCCTTCTGGAATGAAACGGAAACGAGATGAGGAGGACTACGACCTTTTGGAATGAACAGTGGTTTTTATTTGCATCTCATATTTCATACGAGCATGAGCCCAGTGTATGTAATTTTGTTAGAAATACTTTCATTCTGTTTGTATGATATAAATTAAGCCTTAAATAATCTGTAATGTTTCTTTGCTTCTTTAGACTTCTCATGGCAGCTTGAATTCCTTGTGGCTGTAATATTGTCGTATTCAAATCTCTGTTGACCCGCGATGTTTGAGAGTTGACCTAAACAGCATAGAGTATGAGGATAAAACAATTGAAGAAGTAGAAACAGCAAAATTTCTTGGCCTCCAAATTGACAGCGAATTAAAATTGAAAAATCATATTCAATACTTCATCACTCAACTAAGCTCGGCATGTTTCGCTATGAGGGCAGTTGCAGCAGTCGTGACAACAGAAACATTGAAATTAGTTTATTTTGCTTACTTCCATTCCATCATGTCGTATGGAATCATTTTCTGGGAAAATTCAATGGGCAGGAAAATATTTTTTTTACATTCAAAAGAAGATCATTAGAATAATGGCAGGCGCTAAAAGGAGAGCCTCTTGTACGGAGTTATTTAAGAAGTTTAATATTCTTCCACTACCCAGTGAATTCTCGCTCTCGTTATTGTCATTTGTAGTGGATGACATGGAAAAATTGCAAAAAAAATTCAGATATTCACAATAAAAGAACAAGATACAGATACAACCTTCGTGTGACGAATTCTAACCTCAGTAAATATCAAAAAGGAGTTTTCTACCTGGAATTATGTTAATCAATAATCTTCAACCTACAATCAAAAGTTTACGTCACGATATAAAAATGTTTAAGCCAGCGTTAAAAGAGGATCTGCTCAGTAGAAGAATTTATAAATACATGAAAGTTATAATGGTGATGGTGTCTCGTCATAATTATTTTGTTGTAATACTGTAATTCGAAAAATCTGTAAATAGCTGTTATTACTATGTAATTATGTTTGTGCTAGAAACAAATATTGTATTTGCGCTATGACCTGTTCTACATCCTTGGCTTTGGCCTGTGAAGGATCTGTGGAATGTAAAATTCTATTCTGTACTCCTCATTTAAGGAATGTTCTGCCATTTTAGACTTTAATGTCTCTTCGATTTTTGTGGTCTTCCTGCCTCCCACATTTGCATATGTCTAACGTGAGCAGACTTATAGCCTGCTAGAAGTTTATGGACGTTTCAGAGATCCTTGCTGCCTCCCTGAACTTCATCTTCCACGATGCCCAATTATAAGTTAAGCGTGGTGTGGGTGTACAACGAAAATTACGAGAAATGTGATACAATGCTCTGTGTCATTTACAAATATGCAAGCAACTACAGTGTTAACAGTCAAGGCTTGGCTAACATCTTGGCTTGAAATGTCATTCAGACGACCTGCACTTAACCTTTAAATGCCTAAAGTGTCTTTTAAGTCATTTTAGGCACTGGTATCCCTAGTTGGCCCACCATACACTTTAAGACACGGCACCACATCACGTAACATGGCTGTGTGATTGTATTTCTAGGTTCTGGTCTATGAAAATGTCAGTGTGCTCTAGAAGGATGGCTGTATAACCTACAAAAAATTTTCTTGTCAAAAGGGCCCCTTTTCTTTCCTTACAATCATTCTTACACTGTCTCCCTTATCAACTAGCAGCTATGATTTGTAAGTGGGAATTATCTTTTTATTTTCAGCAATATTATAACTTTCAAATAAACATTGAGCACAAGCCTGTAAAGTGTTTCTATAACTTGATCTGAAACGGCACAATTGAACTACTGATTTCACACAAATAAATGGACCTGTAACATTTTCATATGTTTTCGTATTTTGGTCAGATGTCCATAATGTATTTGTATCAATTTTCTCGTGACAACAACAAAATTTATTGCCAACGTTGAGATTGAATAGCACCTAACTCTTTTATCAACTGAACCCTGCTATCAGTACGTCATTACCATTGATATTTCTAATGAACATTAGATGGCAGAGCAAGCAACAACAGCATTGAGTTACGGATCTGTATGTTCATTACACCTGTGGTTTTGAAAACTGAGAAGTTATTTTTCATTGCTTGCGGGCGTGTACGTTGTTAGAGAATCGGAAAGTATTGGTGTTCGGTAGTGACACGTGTGTTAGTGAAGTGACGTGGCGTAGCTAAGTGTTTTCATGTTTGTGGTTAGAATGCCATTTTGATAAAAGTTTTTATTCAGATAAATGTGACGTATATTTCTGACACGAGAGGATTACTTCAGTGGGAGAAGAAGATGTTACAGTCTTCTGAGATAGGTCGAGTTTTTACAAGATGGTGGAATCGAATGCAGTGTTCCGGTAAGTAGCGCCACAACGTGGCAGTTTGAATAAGGGAGCAAAACTCGACACCAGGACACTTGTAAATTGTAGGGTATCCTCGTAGCAAATTTCCAGTGGCTGTTTCGTCCCCTAGACATGTGCGAGGGGTGTCCAAATAAAAGTTATATTTAAAGCATTCTCCTCAGTGTCACAGTGATAAACGTGCCACTTTAAACATGGTTAATGAAGTTGATCGATCGATTACAGTTAGGCCTCTACTGATTTGCTGCGTTGATTTGACGTTAGCAGGGGTTTAAGGACAGATTAACGTAATTTCAAAATGTATTGAAAGAGGACGAGTATATGGAGCTTAAGCTTAGTGGTTCATAAATTTGCAAAGCTCGGTACTTCAGTCACAGAGAGATATACATTACATATATATCGTAGTTCGTATAATAGTGATTAACAGTACTTCAAGTGAAATGTGTTTCAACGTATATTCGTGCAAAAATATGTTTAGATCTTCAAAGAAAGAGGGTATTTGACTTTCAGATTCATACATTTTAATAACCATATATGATGGCCATTTTCATGAAAATTAGTTAGTGTGGGGATGTTATTTTGTGACGAAATTACTAAATTCCTTTTAAGTAATGTAATTTATTGTATATAAATATAAAATTACAGTAAAACAGAACGATTATGAAATGTAACTGTCAGTAAATTTCGATCAGTTGCGGATGATAATTAGATATTAACGACTTGTATTATTTTTCAATTTGTGTGTTTAGTTTTCCATAATCATTATTTCTATCCGAATCCTCGCGGTGCACCGTTTGATTACCAGTGGCCTAGAGGTTAAAGGGTCGTCATATTCCGAGCACATAACATGAAGTTCCCTCATGTCGATACTCAGGGCAATCTTCTGCATGATAAAGTTTGGTTAGAGTCGTCCATCATTGAGGACTCTCTAGAATACGTGACGTCATGTTTTAGATATTCTAATGACAAGATAGCGTACACATACATAAGATATCCGTGTGTGATATAACAATCATACGAAGTTTAATGGAAATCTCATAAGCCCAAGTGCATTATTTGCATGTCAGTACAAGTTGTGAACGGTGATAATATGACAACGATTATTCCTGCTCGGTTTTCTTGTGTGCGAATCATGAAAAGTGTTTTTTTTTACCCCACACACTTAGTATTTCTGTCTGTAACAACATGTTTTAAAATTTAAGTTAACTTTCATACCCAAGATTCTGTCTTTAAAAAAAAAAAATGAATGCCGTATCTCGTTGAAGAAACCATGTTTACTTTTCGGTACGGGCTAAATATCGTTAACTATTGTTTAGACGTGCCTCGGCTTTAAAGAGTTGATTCTAAAAGTATAAATCCTTGCCCGGGGGGGGGGGGGGGGGGGTGTCCGTCGGCCCATTCCAAGGCCTCAACTTATACAACATAAAACACGCGGAGTATATCCGTCCCTCGAGCGGTATTCAGACCCAGCACACAGCAACTCTGATCAGTGGTTACAAATATTGTCGCTTACCAATGGCTGCCTCGCTGTTACAATCGTTTTAATTCACTCAGAAAGAAACATACGAAGGCCAACGCTGTCTGAAGATGGCAGATGCCGCCATGTCTGCTCATCCGTGCGCCTAGCCTTCCAGATACTTCCATGCGTGTGTGCCCTACCTGCACGCCCATTCATCAGTCAGTCCATCCATTAATTTGTCTGTCCATCAGAAATCCCAGGCGTCCCCTGACACTCGTACACCCGTCAAATCTGTCGTAATGTACAATTCTTAACGACGCATCGGATCACCATTAGTAGAGCTGGTTGCTGGGTTACTCCTGCGTTACTTGGAAGGATCGTGCATTGACGTCATGAAAGGAAGTCAGCAGCCGGGATAAAACATCCATGGCGTCTTTTTGTCATAAATAATATTTCCAAACATTTACAAAAGAAAATATGTAGTTTACATGGTTAGAACGCTGGCCTTGTAATCCTGGGGTCTCGGGTTCGAATTTATAACTTGTGTTGGGCAAGGCCGTGGTCTAGGCATCACGGAGTTTTCCTCCGTGGCATCCCAACAATTACTCCATTCACACACAGAAGAAGGCAATGGCAAACCACTTCTGGATCATCTGCCAAGAACGTATATGAACAGGTCCCAGTCCGAGAAAAGGATGGAAGGATCCTGTTCATATGGACCTGTCGTCAGACAGAACACTAAATAATAATAATAAGTCATTTGTGTCTTACCAACTAAATCGTATGTAGAACATTTCTGTATTTGATCTACATTTAATGGGATAAACGTAACTCACTAATCGCCTGTTGTTGGACCCAGCTGATCGATCTATCTGCCTGAATAACCGATTATCAGAATTACCAACGAAGTGGTTAAATAATTAACAGACAAAGTAACTTCTGAGGTGGCACGCGTGTTTGGACGATACCGACAACATCGATCTTTTATCGCGAGGTTATAATTCGGGTGTTCCACAAAATCTGACAATGAAGTCGGTTGAATTATTCCGATAGTGGGACAAATTTCATGACGACGTGAGGACGGGGCGGGGCTTCGGTTTGCGCGTGATGTGAATGGAAAGAAGGCATATGGGACTGACTGGTCGTGTCCCTCCGTCCGTCTGTCCGCAGGATTCGACTCGAGAACCGCTGGACGGATTTGGATGACATGTGGCGACCGGAGAATAAGAATAGTCCCACCTTAGCCACGCGTGTCGTAAGAGGCGACTGAAATTGTGTACCCAGTGCCTGGAATATAACTGGGCCGCGCTGGCTCCGGGGATTTCAAATACGGAGGCCTGGTCCTCCAGGTTGGGGGTTAAGAAGCCCTCCTCGTTAAAGAAAAACCATCGTTCAGAAGCCCAGAGAGTTAAGCCGGAAACGAAATAAGGCGTTTGATTTGAATATTTTATCGTCCAGATGTTATTAATTACCCTGATTTAATACGATGTGTGTGTGTGAGTGTATTTATGTTTACTGTTTCTTATTTTTCTTAAGTCATACTTAATTTTAAAGCCTAGTGGTAAGTATATGTACCATCTGCTTCAATTATTAATAACCCTTCATTTCTTATTTATGAATTTCGTATGATTCTCGCTGTAAACATCGATTATTTCCTTAAACAGCGTTAACCAGTTGATCTTTGTAATGGTGAAGTGTCGTGTTTTCTTCGCGGTACGGACTGAATTCTTAAATACGTAATATTTAGACGAACTATGATCCTCGATGTTAACAGCGATTATTTCCTTAAACAGCGTTAACCAGTTGATCTTTTTAATGGTGAAGACTTGTGTTTTCTTCGCGGTACGGACTGAATTCTTAAATACGTAATATTTAGACGAGCTTTGACTTCAAAAGGTTAACCAGTTGATCTTTTTAATGGTGAAGAGTTGTGTTTTCTTCGCGGTACGGACTGAATTCTTAAATACGTAATATTTAGACGAGCTTTGACTTCAAAAGGTTAACCAGTTGATCTTTTTAATGGTGAAGAGTTGTGTTTTCTTCGCGGTACGGACTGAATTCTTAAATACGTAATATTTAGACGAGCTTTGACTTCAAAAGGTTAACCAGTTGATCTTTTTAATGGTGAAGAGTTGTGTTTTCTTCGCGGTACGGACTGAATTCTTAAATACGTAATATTTAGACGAGCTTTGACTTCAAAAGGTTAACCAGTTGATCTTTTTAATGGTGAAGTGTGGCGTTTTCTTTGCGGTACGGTCTGAATCCTTAAATATTTAGACGAACCTGGGCTTCGAGGGGTTAAGGCACATTCCGTGTTTAATCTCAGTTCATCAAAACGAGCTTATCCCTCCCTTAGGAAGGAAGTGCTTGGTTGCTCAGCTATCTGCAGGAAAGACATTAGCGTTCGAGTGACTAATTGTAGACATATTTCAACTCCAAGTAGCTTTTTTAAAGTTTTTGATGGTATTATTCATGAGCAGCATTCCTTTTATTTTAAACTGAAATGGCATGTAAATGCATTGCGACCAATTTAATCACGTACGTAAGCAGTGTGTCACGTGTTTGATCACAAGAGGAGATTCACTACATCTCAGGGAGAGAGAGATGCGATCGTATTTCCGTAAATGTTTGATTATTTATCACGTCGTTAAAGTGATAATGGGGTGATTATTAATGGAGTGACGTGTTCCATTCTATTGGCCATCTTCGGGATCGTGTTAGATGTGTTAGTCTGACGTAGAGCTTTGAGTTACTCCCAGTGGTTTAGGATAATATCACGCACGTACAATGGAGTGATATTATGAAGCCTGTGGTTGAGGCTGGTTGAAATTAACTTTGCATCTATAATGATCTCAGACACAGTGACAAAAGACATGTTCCTTCAGTATTTTGTGGGACTTATAAAAAGAAGACAGGAAGACAAAACTTTAGCTTAAAACTGTGAACTATAACTGTATACGATATCTTCTTGGGGAAATATAAACTGGAGTGCAAAATAACGTGTTTCCTAGCATGTTTTTGTCTTATTCTCTCCAAAGTGAGTTTTGTAGGTTTAGTAAGCACCGGTACCAACCTTTGAAGAAATAATACTCTAAAATGAGTTAGTCACGTGTTCTAAATGTGCGCTAAGGGGCTATAGAAGTGGGCGTATGGTACTTTAGAACTAAGAGACAGTTTCGAAATTCGATGGAATATTGTAAGGATAGACAGCGGTTTTGAGATTATTCCCTAAAACATATTTAAAAGTCAGTGATTAATTGTAAAGACATTTGCAAATTGATCAACATGAACTGAAGATTAGCAACGGCAGGAGATCGTGGGATATTGGAAAGTATTCCGAGCCATAAAACGATGACATTTTTCTGTGTTTCTCTGAATGGGGGTGGGGTTAACCTGTAACATTTTACTGCCCACTGCTGCTAATGACACGGCAGGGTTCTGGAAGGAAATTCGAGGACTACATAAAAATAAACACACGCTGTTTAAAATTCAATTCATATGTTTATTTTAACCGCAGTTGTCATAACATTTTGTATACCTTTATCCTCACGCACACATACACACACACGCACTCATGATCACCTCTCTCTTCGCTCGCAGGATTCCCCACATCTGCGACCTTCGCGCTCACAAAAATATTACTTAGCAACCATTTTACACTGGAATGAGTCCTTTGTTAATTTTAAATATGAGCAATGTCTGACCACTTTTTTTCCTCTTAATCACGACAGAATGTCCTCGTGTGTTGCGCAGGGGACGACGTTATTATATGACAATTACTTTCTCAGCATTTTCGTTTCGTAAATGAAAGATTCCTCGTGGCTTCTGCGATGACTTTCATTTAAAAAAATCTGCATGGATAAATGCTACTGAAGAAATATAGTTCTCTTCGTGGTTTTATTTTGCTCGGATTCCATATTCATTTGTTTCGCATCGTTAATTTCAAAACTGCGTAACTAGGCCATCACGTGTTGTTTATTTGTAAATTGCGTTGCTATTACAGTTTTCTGACTCTGTAAGGAACTGAAGAAAACACGAAAAATCTTTGTATTTGTGCTCGCTTCACCTGGTTAATTTCGTCTTAAAAGGAACATATATTTTTGGAATGAACTGTACTAATCAGAAGTTTATAAATATCCAACGTAGCCTTTTTATGTAACTTAAACATAAATTGAAGCAAAGTGATTTTTAATTATTTTTTTTAAAATTTGTTGTTTAATTTTTAATAACTGCTCGGTGAATCTAATGTCATGTTCGAAAGGATAGCTTCTTGATCAAAATACTCAGTTATCTTAATATTTACCTTTAATTAACCTCTTCATCTGGTTTATGCATGTCGTGGCCGATTTTTCGAGTCTCGGTTATTATCTGCGTGCAACTGGACCTGATGTGAGCGGATGAAGTTTCTTGTATCTGATCACAAAGGAAGTTGGCTCTTAACGTTGGAGTGATTTCAGCGAAATTAAAGAAAGTTAACTCAGAAGACAGACGTCTTGAAACATGAATCAATGTTAATAATGCTGTTGTTAAGGTCGCGTGTGTGTATGTAGGAACTTTATTAATTTGGATCGCTGTTAACTTTAAAAGAGCCGTAGAACCAGGTAAAAGTAAAGACTGCAAAGCCAACTAACATCTGTGACACATGTCAAAAACTTCGTTAATGCATAATGTTTCTTTTATCCACGATCTGACGTCACAGTTCGCGCGAACACGTGATTGCTATATTCTTATTGTGCGTCCTCATAAGTTATCTTAAGTAACCTCAGGGACTGAGGTACATGATTTCTTATGTTTAGGTAATCGAAACAAAAAGTTCTGTCTCAGAAGGAAACTTATTCTTCTGTTTACTCATAACAGAAAGAAAATGTTTGTTCTTAAGGACGTGTAAGTGCGGTAAACGACTTTGGTGCTAAATATAATTTTTTTTCTGTGTGTGTGAAAAGTTTCGAATTTGAAATGCGAGTGATGGAATCCGTCTGTTGTGCAGTTTTCATTCTTCATTGTAACTTCGAGGGAAAGTTAAATGTTTGATGTAGGCCACGTTATCATCGTAGTGTTAAGTAAACTTATTCCTTTCTGCCGTCAGTCATCTTGAGCAAAACATTTTTAATATTATACCCATATATATCTCGATTTATTGATAATTCTTTGGTCTTCTGTACGTATAGAACGATATCAGATCTTAATCCACTGAATACAAAATGTTATTTGTGTCTTGCTAGAGGGTTATCTTTTCATTGCAATATGGAATACTATGTTTTTATTTTATTTTATTTTTTTGAGAATCAACGTCTTCTGACACTTGTTACTCAGAGGAATACCGACGGTAACCACAATTTATTTAATTTGTAAAATTTAAAAGTACAGTTGTTCAACTTTTCTGCCAAATTCCAGCTCAGACTTACATTAAATACAGCACCGAACTTCACTCTGTGTGTGTGTGTCGCTCGCGGATTTCACACGTCAGTGGTGATCGTCTGGTGAGAGGACTTCTGTTTTTGTCACACACGCAGTTCCTCCATTTTGTTATTATGCGCAACCCCTTTCTTAGTTAGTGTCCCCCCACCCCCAGGTCCCGCGTTTAGTATTTGCATGTTATGGGGTGGTAACAGAGGTTGTGACTCGGGTCCACAGCTCTGCAACTGATTTGGATTAGGCAGTGCTGGTATGACTGGTTTCGGTGTTTTGGGGGGCGGTGGCGGTCTGGGCAGAGTGGATGTACCAGACGAGGAATTGTTTGACGGAGTCGGTGGTGGCAAATCCGCAAATTCTGGCGGTGGTAGTTGATGATGGTGGTGTGGGTGATGGTGATGTTGACCTAATATCCCACCGCCTCCGGGGTCAGATCCTTTGATATTTGTTGTGCTGCCCCCGTCGACAACATGAAGATCGCCGCATATGCTGTTCGGCATTTGCCCGTTCTCTGCTCGCTTCTTTCCGGCGCCTTCCTCCTGATGCAGTCTCGTCTTGTCCCTCTGGTAGTAAACGCCCGCGAAAATCAAGACGTTCAGTATCAGCAAGGAGCACCCGATCGCTATGGTGAGGCTCAGTGCCGTGGAATACGCGGCGAAACCGTCCTCCGGATGCTGAGGTGGCGACGCGGAAGCTGCAGCTGCAGCTGAGGACGCGTCATCGACGTTCCTCTCAGAGTCCGACGGCAACAGGCTTCGACTCGTCACGCCGGTCCCGGAAGTGTTGGCGTTGACCGCATCCGCTTTGCCGCCGGCCTGAGCCGCTGTTGAAGACGTGCTCGTGGTTTCGGACGGTGGCTTCTTGGACACGGCGACGCCTTCGCTGCTGGGGCCTGGAGGGCGGGCTCGTCCATCCAGGGTGACGTCACCACCCCCGGGGCCGATCGCTTGGTCGCCGTCCTCAAGCATGTGGTGGGAGGGTGGAACGTCGTCCCCGCCGGGACGGTGCAAGTCCGGAACCAGATTCAGCCAGAAAGACAGGCGATGCGCCCGGTAGTGAGTCTTGACCTTGGGTTTCGTATCTGCGGACAGAAATCAGCCGTCTTGAGTCTACTCGCTGCAGACTCTGTGAAACAGCCGATAACAAGACGAAAGCTAGAAATTAAATTTATAGGGTGACTGTAAACTAAATTAACAAAAGATAGTGTAGTTGCGTCATATTGCGACTTATTAAATTAAAATTAATTATTTGGTTTTCCGTCAAATCACAATGTATTTAAAATAAGATAATTAAAATAATTAAAATATAATGTTCCAATTGTAAATCGATTATTCGATACGGAACACAGAATGATATTTTAATTATTTTAATTATCTTATTTTAAATACATTGTGATTTGACGGAAAACCAAATAATTAATTTAAATTAACAAATTCAAAATTTTCTGCTTAGTCTGAATTAACGCTAAGAATGCTAAAACATTAATTAACTTGTGCATTATATCTCTAACTCTCGTTTAGTTGTACTTATAGAAGCGGGGTAGAGGCCTTGCGACGGGCCGATCCCTCATCCAAGGAGTCCTACCAACTGTCTATAGATGAAGCCAACGTAAAGTTGGGACCCCCAGTGCTCAGGCACTTGAAGAACGGGTCGTTCCCAGTATCCCAGTATAGAAGCGGACTTACGTTCCAGCTTTGAATGAGACCAGAGCAGTTCAAGTTCGAACATACGTCAGTCTGTAATCAAATTTTGATGATTTTACAACCTTGTTGAAGTCTGTCTTGAACTGATTTGGATTATGTAGTATTTTGTGGTATACAACAGTGCATCCATTTGCTCACAAGACAGAACCTCTTATATTTAGAGGTTGGTGTCTTGTGGACCGCGGTTTGAGTCCCACGTGAGTAATCGTGATATATTTCTTTACCACGTTCTAAAGGGCTCTGTGATCAGCCAAACTAGTATTAACTGGCAGCTGAAGGACTTTGCCCCACAGGAAAAAGAAGGCCCGGAGGAAGAAATCTGACCTGAGATTAGGAATGCGTGGATGTTTACCTCCATTTCGCAGAACACCTTCAGTTTGTCACGAGAGCACGGATAAGTTTTCTTTGCATCTCAGTTTCTCCTCCGTGGTGGTACGTCACGATTTTAATAACATCCAAGAAGCACCAAACACGAACCCAGTAAAATCGTATGGTGTGAAGTGGCGTAGCCCGAAACTGTAAGGTACAATATTTTCCTGTTTGCAGACAACACGCAGGCATCTGATAGTCACATTTGTCCGTCTGCAAGAAGGTTTTATTCGTAAAATAACGGACATAAATCTTCTGTGATGGGATGGGTGTGTCAGAGGAGGGAGTACACGCCATTTGAACAGACACCCATTGGCGCGAATATGGGAAGGGAGTAATATCAGACGAAACCGATTAAATTGTAATGTACGTGAGTTAAAGCACAGGACGTCGTGGGAGGGAAAACAAATTGGTAGGATTTGCTCCAGGCTTTCAGTTTAAAAAAGGGAGAAAAGAAATCAGGGCGTAGGGGTAAATCGGGGTTGACAGTAATGTGTGGTAGTAATAAGAGAAGTTTTAGAGACCTAAGTAGAGGTTTTATTTTCGCTGTAATTAGTGTGTCATTGTGCAGGTCTGTGGCACGGTGTGGTGGCGGTCTGGAAACCTAAGACCCGAAAGTCTGCAGGAGAGTGGCTTGTCATTGTCTTGGTGTGATATTGGGAAGAATGTGCTCCTCAGCTTTGAAGCTGTAAATTAAGTAACTAATAAATACTTTTGCGTACCACGATCGATACCCTGTTCCAATCTGTTAGTCCACCAAGTGACACTCTTCTTGAAAGATTCTGATTAAATTTTTCGTTCGGAATATTTCATGAAATCTTATGGTCCAAATTACACAAAATTGACTCTTATTCGATCATAAAACTGCGAGGTTTTCCACGCGCTGTATAATCTCCGCCATTGAGAACCTCAAACCTCAGTGGAAAAGTGTACCTCAAAATGGGAGTAGACTCGTAACAGTTAATTCTTTGCGGGTTTGCATAGCTCACTGATTCGTTTATTGCATAGCTCATGCGAGTTGTTATTTCGAGTGGAAAGACAATCGCATTTTCCTTGTGTTCTACGTGGAATTTCATCTAAATTTGATGTCCTTCGTCATTTTCTGTTCTTAAGGAAATTTAGAAAGCTTGAATAAAGTAGAACTTACATTTGATATACAACAAGTATCTCGCGTTCTTGTGTAGATCGTATCCAGTGGCAGTTCAACTTACATCCGTTCAGTCATTTAGAAAATGAAACAGATGGACAGATTAGCGGACCAGAGTAACTATAAAATTAACTGTTCGTTTGATATAGTTCTTTAAAATTACGCATAAAAATTGGCAAAGAACTAAGAAAGCGTTAACACTTAGGAAAATTTAGTATCAGAGGTGGAATACTTTGCGGAAATTTGTTCTTAATTTTGAGTCGTTTTGCGTCAGGTGTCATGTTGCTATATGAGCGGGGTAGCTCACAATTTTGACATTCACTACAAATTGTGATGTCCTCTCATCATGAATTGTATTGCCACAGGGGACAGGACAAGAGACGTGTATGTGTTTGGGAGGGGGGGGGGCTGTGTCTTCGGCCGTGTTGTTACAAGTTCTAATTTCCTCCTTTTCCAAGCAATTTGAATTATCCTTCAAAAGAGAATATTACCATTTATCACACGTGTTTAACAGACAGATGGAAAGTGGTTAATGGAAGATTAATTATTGTGAATATCGAGAAATAAATTATGTTACAAGTACATGGACGTATTTGAGAGTAACGGACTGTGTTATGTGCATCATTAAGTTGCTATGGAAACGTAACCACTCACTTCTCCCAGACGCGGTGTTCCGGAGTTTTAAGTTCCACATTTTCTTTGCTTAACTATTGTTCCAGGTTGCGTCAGTCAGTTGGAGTGCAGAAGGAAAATATGTTGTGTATACTCGCGCTAAACAGCGTATAACATTTATTGCCATGGGTTAGGAGTTCTGTATACACAGCTTTTCTGAGGCATTGCATAAAAATCTGACTGCTGTTACGTAAGTGAGTGGGCATGGTCGCATTTCTTTGCACGAGGATCGGTTTCGAGGGATTTGCCCCGTGAATTCTGTTGAACTTTCTCCATTTCTGTCTTGCCGGCCAAATTGAGTTGCTTGCCTTACCTCATTAGTTCTGCGTTTCATGTGTAGAATGAGAAAAAAATATGTATATTTGCACTAAAGTGGTTGTAAGATATTGCGTTGTTAGTATTATTAATATTTGTCCTCGAAATAATCTTCAATTGAAATTCTTTTAGCCTGTAAGACTGAAACAAAATTCGCCCTAAAGCTCTTCATAGTGTGATTCCTTATTAAAACACAAGTCGAAAATATTATACAGAGTATGTTCCATGCCGTGATATACGTCATCGTCGAATGACCAAACCTTGGGCGCCTCTTAGTTAAAAGAGGTGTTCAAAATCCTTTGAAAATACGAAGAAGCTGAATTTGGTCAAGAATCAGAATTATATTCACGAAGTAACGAGGAGATTAAGTTAGTACCCTACAGCAAATCCCGTGATTATTTCAATTATTTTACTGAGAAAAGAAGTCCCACAGATCTGTCTTAGATAGAGGACTTTGGTCTGTTTTGATACAAAGTGAATCCTGTCACGTGACGACCCAGGCTCCACACACCAATACATTCGGTTATAACGTCGCGTTAAAGTAATTTTGTTCAGTCTGATGCAAGTTGTCTGTTATTTATTAATGTAAGAGTTTAAACCCCGATTCACTGTCCAATACAATCTTAACACTATTAGAGGATTCAGGTTGAAGATGGAGACGGTACGTCTCTCCAGAATATCAATAATCACATACAAGACAACGCGGCGACGTAACCAAACCTAACCTAACCACAATCGACATCTTCACACTGATTTATCAATATAAAATTTGCAGTTTTGTTCGTGTGCATGAAAAAAAGGTGTAAATATGGCGTATAAACGGAAAGTGTAGCAGAGAGTGGAATAATTTATTTGTATTATTCGTGTCTTTTGTACTAAATGTTATTAATTTTATTTCCAAAACAGTTTTAATTCACAAAAATCTACTCGCCATGTTCTCCTCTCCAATGACAGATTTATGAAGTTGGCAACAATTGTCTTGTAGTGAACTTTCCACAACAAATGTAATAAATTTATACGTTAGAGATTGCATTACATGTACAAAATAATAATTCTGCCTGTTATTTTGTATGGGTGCGAAACTTGGTCTCTCACTCAGAGGGAGGAACACAGATTGCAGGTGTTTGAGAATCGGGTGTTGAGGAGGATATTTGGGCCTAGGAGAGAAGACGATGGGGCGTGGAGAAAACTTAAAAATCTGTACTCCTCCCCCAATATTGTCAGGGTGATTAAGTCGAGAAGAATGAGATGGGCTGGGCATGTAGCGCGCATGGATGGGACAAGAGGTGTGCACCGGGTGTTGGTTGGGAAGCCTGAGGGGAAGAGACCGCTGGGTAGACCTAGACGTAGATGGGAGGATAATCTCAGGCGGGATCTATGGGAGATAGGAGTTGAAGGAGACTGGATTTTGTTGGCCCAGGACAGGGTCCGGTGGAGGGCTTTGGTTAATTCGGTGATGAACCTTCGGGTTCGGTAAGGCATCTGGTTGGTTGGGTCCACTATTTGGGAGGCCTGAGGGGAAGAGACCTCTGGGGAGACCTAGACGTAGATGGGAGGATAATCTCAGGCGGGATCTATGGGAGACAGGAGTCGAAGGAGACTGGATTTTGTTGGTCTGGTGGAGGGCTTTGGTTAATTCGGTGATGAACCTTCGGGCTCCGTAAGCCATCTAGTTAGTTAGAGGTTGCGTTATGTCAGATTAATCGTAATGAAAAAATCGCAGGCCGCAACTCGGATAATTGTATCAGGAGTTTCCGTTACACGTGTTCAGGAAATTAAAACGAACGCGAAATTACTGGCTTAATCCAGGCAATTTCTAACGTAACGTTCAGTAGACAGAATTTCGATCCGTGTTAAATTGACGTCTTTCCATCTCGAGATGAAACGTAAGGGAATTAAATATCCAATCTTGTCAGCGATTTCATACTTGGAATGAGATTGCGTTTTATTTGGATTCCTACGAAACACCGCGGTGTAAGTTTGCCGACACTCGGGGGGTAAAAAGGTACATTTAGCCTTACCCACACCTTCTCTTTTCTGTTCCCATAATTGCGGCAGAGAAACGCAACAGGATTAAGAAATGTAGCTCAAATATTCATCTGCCCCAGGTCCTTACAGCTGATCTCTGCTGAGTCAAATCGGATCTTTAAAGTGCATTTTAATTTAATCGGTTTATCCGTTCTCTAGCTGGCAGTGAATACACGTGGAGACCGGCAATTTAAATTTGATTTTGGAGATTAATCTAATTATTTGTTCTCTTTTCTACTCTTTACGCGGTAAATGGAAGGTATTATTACGATATTTTGATCTTTCATTGTCCATTGCCTGTTTTCTAACGATTACTAAAGTTAAAAGAATTCAAATTTTAAAATCCAACTCTTTCCGGAGATGACCTGTCTACTTCAGTTGATCAATCGATGAAGTGCAGCTGTACCTGACGGCCCCACACAATAGATACATGAAGTGGGGGGGGGGGGGGGGGTAAAGTCCACTCTCAGATACGTAGTGAATGCTAGACTTTATTTTTTTAAAAAAAAAAACTTTAAAGGCCTGACGGTGGATTTTGCCCTAAGAAAGCGTCGTATCGGTTGTTGGACTACTTCGACTGTGTCTCTGCTCCCACAGCCAATGGACGACTTAGTGCATTTTCCTCTTATTAACAATTTAAAACGCCTACAGTAACCCAAGAAACATTATAATAATAATAAAAGTAATAATTTAAAAATAAGATGATTTGCATAAAGATCTGAAACAGACTGTGGTCAGTTTCATTAGCTCAAGTAATCTGGAAGAAGTTTGGTAATTAATTGTTACTGAACGGGCCCCACCGATATAAAAACATGTGTCAAATGAGGAAAATTAAAAATATGTGCAATGAATTTTTGCGCACTCTGGTACTATAGTTTTCGATTGAGTTCTTTAAAATATTTAAATTTATAAACGTTAAACTGTCATCAAAAATATTCTTTTGTTTATGAGTTTGTTACTTATTAGAGTCGATGAATGTATTTCCGCTATATTGAGCCACGAAGCCGCGTATGTCACGTACAATTAAATACTAATATATCATAAGTTGTTTGAAAGTTGAAATGTGTAATTACTTTTCTGTTAACTTGGATTAACATCTTTTTCTGGTTGTTAATAATTGTTAGTCGTTCTGAATGTGAATGTTTCGGTTGCGTAGCTACGAGCTTGCTTGTGGAGTATCACATCCGTTTTACCGTCATATTTCGCGGTTATTGTGTGTGAACTAATCCAACATCCACTGTCTGATGTAATCAGTTAGGTCTTTATTTCATGAACGGTAGTCGCTGTACTGATGTGAAGCTTGTAACACTCAGTGCATAGCTGGCCTGCCCCATTGTTTGACTAACAATTTACAGGGATTAAATAAACTTCGGTCCGCCTCAGTCAGCATGTTGGCAAGGATTGTTCAGTGACGAACTGGCACAGATTTCGGCCCATTAACAACTACATTACTCTTGTTACTTCCCGGTTACGACGCCGTGGTAACTGATGTTTCGGAGGAATATATCGCGTCCATCTTCAGGATGAATTGCGGTAATATTGGATGTGAGTCCGTTAAATTTGGGGGGGGGGGGTTATGGCCATTGGGAATGGAGGTAAAGGGTGTGGAGAGAGGGCTCTGAAAAGGGAAGCTGGCCCAAACTTTAAGGAAAATCCTTGTGTGAACCACAACGGTCTGAACTTCCTCGTAACTTCCTTTTCCTATTGTGAATCCCCCCCTCTCAAATAATCGACAAAGATCCCAGCTCGGCTGTTTGTCTCTTACCTCGTCAGAGAGGAGACGCTCCATGGCTGCAGTGGTCTGACGCGAGACAAAATATGGCGATTAGTACAAAGAGGACAGGAAGTAACGAGGAGTTGATGAAAAGTGTGCAACGAGGAGCTTCATACTTTGTACTTTTAAGTAAATAATTAAAGTAATTAAGTAAAGGAGTAGCATGCGAGGAAAAGATGAGAAATGCATACAAAATTTTGATCGGAATATCTGGGGGGGGGTGGGGGGGGAGAAACCACCCCCAGAGACTTACTATAAGAGCTAGTGAAAGAACAGAGTGGATGTTACATAAGTAACACCTCTGAAGCTCGGTTTCGCTTGTCTGAGGCTAAGACCCGTTTGATGGTCTCTTGTGACCTGAGGAATGAACTGAAATTCTCGTCTAGCAGAGCGACTACCAGATTCTCAACACGGGATGTGATCGAATGCAATAAAAGATAATCTAACATTCTTAAAGTTAAAAAGGTTTTATTTCCTCTCCCTAGATAAATATAATTTTATTACTTATGGGCCAAATAACATTTATTTAACCCAGGTTACAAAAATCATAAACCCTCTTTTCCCCTGATCTTGTACTAGTTTCCTGGCATCTTAATATTACTCGCTTCCAGCGTTTGAATTCGGATGAGCGGTTAAGTCCGTGCTCCATTTCCTTCGTGGCCTCTACAAAGCGAGAAGAGAGAGAGGAGGTCTTCACCGCATCCACTTAGTAGATACATCGCCTTGCTCTAAGAGCCGTTTCTTTGCACGGACTAGAAATTACAGAAGGAATAACAAGGGAACTTCAGCCATGTCTTGCGGTTTTAATGCTCTGCCGGGAAGGAATGGTTGCAGATGAAAAGGGAAATAAAAGTAGATTGTTTTACGAGCAGGCTAAACTGTGCGAGGTCGTTATGGTTGGACAAAGGCAGAACCGGAGCGCCAATATAAAGTTTCGGTTGCCCTGGAAACAAGTACGAAAGTGGGGGGAACGCGGAGGCTCGTCTTCCGCGTAGTCCCTAAAATGTTGAATGGCTTGAGGTCTGAAAGAAGACAAGGGAATAGTCTGTGTACTCTCATTAGAAGTGAACATTTCTTCGTGGAATAAAAAGAACGTAATGACTCTCGCTTTGAAATTGGGGGGACGTTTTTCCTGGCGTCAAGAACTCTGTACACGCTTATTGTACTTGAAGATGAGAGGTGATGCATTCCTATCGACTAGCGGCTGTATTTTTGTCAGAACCGCATTATTTGCTAGTCGCTCACGTAGTCACGAAGTTAATCCAGGAATCAGAAGGTTGAAGACAGAAATCTTCATATTCACCGCTGTGAGAACCTCAAGTCTTACAATCAGAAGGTTCATTATCGCATTCGCACTGGCCCGCCATTGGTCTAATCGTTTTCCGTTTTGTACGTAGTTTTAAGGGATCCAAGTTCCAGGCCTCGTGTGACATTTCGTTATGTGATGGTTCTTTATGGTGCGAGTTGTTAGTCTCATGACTAACCGCAAGCTAGGGGACCACCAATTGTCGGCTGTCCGCAACCCGTAGTGACAAGGGACCCGCTTAAGATTGGGGGGAGGGGGTAACTGGGAGGTCGAAATTAAAGATGTAATGGACTCAAATATTATCCGCGGCTTGTGGAAGGAGAACACGGGATAAAACATGAATATATATTACGTAATTATGTGTCTTATGAAATTTCATGTAACCTGGTGCAAGTTTACGTAAATTTCAGGGGTACTTTCTGCCTCCATCATCAGGATCTCACCTGTGATGGAGCCGGGAGGTATCTCTGAAATGTCGGTAAGCTTCTACCAGCAACCGGAGTGTCACGCAGTTCACATATTAAGAGTTCTGAATTGTTTATGCGAGCGTAAGGTAATGGTCACTCCCGGGTCACGTTACAAAAATTCATCCCCGGCAAAAATCACTTAAGAGCCAATATATTGAAGACTTAAAAGAGTGTGGGATTTCTTGTCTACCTAAGCGACGTTTCCATTGAGGTAAAGTAAGATTATTTTAGCTTAATCATAGCTTCACGTACAATGTCTTCTGCTGTCCTGGAGTCTACAAATCATTCCTTTGACTGTACACTGTTTTTCAACCGGTTATTATAGCAGATTTCTGATCCGTTTTGTTGCTGCAAATAAACGTCTGTGGAAAGTCATTTATGTTACACGCACAATACTACTGTCGGAGTTGTTGCCGTGCAGCACGGCGCTCCAGGATGCTAACTTCGATGTGCTTAGTCAACGCGAACCACGATCCACTTACTCAGGACGGAACGCCCTTGTTCTGTGCTGTCCAGGGAGACTTGAAAGCGAAATTATAAATCACGATGTTCGGCGATACAGGAGCCAGGCGCTGGTAATTAGGTTAGTCTACAAGGAGACGCAGTGTTCTCTGTTCGTATTCGGTCACACGAACGCAAGGCGAAGCCATGATATGAAGATAATTGATATAGTTTTAGAAAGTTAAAATGTTTGTGAACGCCACTGAAATCATTATTATTGTACGAATCATTTAATTATGGTGATACTTGTTATCATTCTTGCTTTATGTGAGGGCGGAACTTGGATTGAAGATGTTTGAGAATTCGATGCTGAGAAAAGTATTTCGAACTAAGAGAAAGAGAGAGAGAGAGAGAGAGAGAGAGACAGGAAAGAGGGAGAAATGCAGGAAATTGAAGAACGTATAGATCGAGGTGTTTCATAATTTATACTATTAATAACATATTATTACGGTTATCAAGTTGAATAATATTAAATGGACGGGGTACGTAGAAGGATTAGAAATGCATACAAAATTTTGGTTGAATTACCCGAATGAAAGTACCGCCTGAGAGACCTACGCGTAGATTGTAGGATAATATTAAAATAAATCTTGTAGAAAGAGGATTCGGAAGTCTGGATTTAAGTGATATGATTCAGGATAGGTTGCAGTGGCGTGTACTTATGAACAGATTAATAAATTATCGGGTTATGTAAAGGGGATATTTTTGCCACATGAACGACTGTCAGCTTCTCAAGAAGAGATCTGCTGCTTGCGGTTAGTCACAGCTGCAGTCACGAAGTGAAATTATTGAAGGCTGAGGAAGAAGTTAATCCCATTTCTTTACCTCGGTGTTACATTTTTTATGGCGACGGCGTGAAATGGGTGTGCTGTGAACTTTAACGTTATTCTTTTTTCTCAAGTTCGTAATATTCATTGCAATTTATGTCTTGCGTCAATGTGAAACACGTTCTGCTATTAACAGCGCCGGTGAAGGGAGGCAGACTGACGTAAGAAGTCATAATAAGCGGACGGACAACTGAGACGCAGATTTCGGTGCAGCGCTCGTTGAAACAGAAAGTCAGGAGACGTTGCGAGTAACGTGTTAAGGCACGCCCGAGACATGGCTGTCACACTGACCTAGGTTCAGGTACTTCTTGTGAACGGCCTCGTAAGCTGTCCACTCTATGTTCTTGAAGCGGTTCCTCTCCTGCCGCACACCGTGTACCAGGTCCGGCTCCTGTGGTTCATTCGGGTTCCTGCAGAGGAAGAAACTGTCATTGCGTCATGCGAAGTGCCGACTGTTCGGTTCTTATGACTGAGTGAGTGGGGGGGGGGGGGGGTTAATAGCGCCTGAGACACTCGACAGCCAATAATCCCCTCTCAGATTCTGAAATTTCAACACACATCTTTTGAGTGGCGTACAAATGCTGCATGCTTTTAAGTTTTAATCAGGGCTGTGGAGTCGGTACTGAAATCTCCGACTCCGGCTTCGACTCCGACTCCTTCATAAAAGCTCAATATGTATTAATAAAAAAGTAAATGACACCATGAGAGATTTCATCATCACCACGTGAATCATCAGGATACTTTTTAGAATTATAACCTATATTTAAATATACGCCTAATGGTTATTGCAGAAATCGTTTGATCTGTATTCTTAAGGTCCCGGAGCCAAAGTTACAAAGCATTATTCCCACACCACGTGGCTCAACGCGTCGTTGAATCTCCCTAAGCGTGAGGCGGACGGCGACTCACACGGCATAGAAACTGTCCCTAAGATTTTATATCGAGGTCGGAGTCGGTACATTTTTACAGACTCCGACTCCACAGACCTGGTCGTATCTGTGACATGACCGAGATTTGTACGCGACCTCAACGAAAGGCGAGTATGTTCACCAATATATATATATATATATATATATATATATATATATATATATATATATACAGGGTGAGTCAGAAGTATGTTTACAAACTTTGTGTGCGTGTTCCTGGATCAAAAGTATGAAAAAAAACTTATTTTTGGCTATTATTTCGAAAATTAAACATTTGCGACCCCATGTTCATAGGAACGTTTCTTATTATTTTTGATCCAGGAACACGCACACGAAGTTTATAAACATACTTCTGACTCACCCTGTACATACATACCTTCTGTTGTTGATGTTCATAGCGCGGCGTAGGGTGGCCGACGTACGTCTTTGCTATTAGCTCAATAAACACAGATTTAACTTATATTGTGAGGCAGAAGTTCATAGGTTTGAAGCCGATGAAGTTGCTCACTGCTGGATACAGCATGGAATCGTGTTTCTGAGGCGGAAACGCCTTTTACAGAGCCGAGAACTGAAAGGCTTCGGTTTCATAATTTATCCCTGAGGCAGCAGTTTCTCGCTCACTTACCCGGTCCGGGCGAAGTTGCTCCAATATATCATTGTCGCCTCAGAGAGGAGCATCTCCGACTTGGTATAATTGCGGGGGAAGTGAGCCAGCCCTCCCACGAGGGGCGCCCCGAAAGCATACGGCAGCTCCTCCCCATGGATACACCCTTGTCTCTGCAACACAGTTTATGGTCATGTTTATTGTTTACATTCTGTTGTCACAAAATAAATTTCAACGAGTCGGCTGAATAAATGTTTGCAATTTGGGATGAGCGAGTGTCTTCCGAACGTACGAAGCTCTTCTACATAACATCTAAGAATTCAGCGCGTACCTCAAAGAAAACACAACATTTAAATTAAATTCACAGTCGTTACACAACAGTTTAAACCTAATTATGATGACTGGATCGAAGCTTTGGTTGGTGCCAGTTGACTGTGAATCTCTCCTGAGATTGGTTGAAGTGTTAATTGTAAACTTAATATGTACTTAGGTAATTTGCTCTATAATATAACAATCCACTGGATACACGTGCGTCTCCGCTACATGTCGAACGCCAAGTGTGTTATCAAGAACAAAGTTCAGAAACCCTTGTCAAAGTATACAGTTTCTTCCATCTGATCCTGAAACATGAATTTTTTTGACTTTGCTGGTTACCCGTTCTGTTTCGGGATTGGTGGGCCAATTCAAATTTACGCCGAAACAACCCTTCCTCTCTCCGGCTGGAATCGACGCGCGAAGTTCGTCACTTCTGTCGGTTTGTCTCGTCATTCCCCCTGTCACTTAGGCCCCTTCTTGCATAAACTCAATTAACGCTGGACCGACGTCCTCAGGGTGAAATACTGACGTGGTCTGTCGAAGTATCGAGTTTGCAAGAAGTTTTGAACTTGTTGGGTGTGCAGGTTCTCCGATGACCATCGGATGACAGTGACAGATAAGATGTCTTAATTGAGATGGCCGAAGCCTGAGTTTAACCTCACCTGGCGAACCTCGCCTGCGTATGTGCGGGTGCTAATGAACTTCGTAATTAAGCAACAGCATCCCGACTTCATATTCGATGGGTAATTAAAATCTGGGTTCGATCTAAAGACTTTACGATGCCACTAATCGGACACAAGTGAGTTATGGAACAAAGAAAAATCAGTCGGTAAAGACATTCTGAGATTTTGAGGGGTATACTACGAGCATTTCTTATTATAGTGTAATTATCTTCAATCCAATGAAGGAAACAAGTCTCAAGGTGTGATAACTAAATTAACACAATGTAAAATTTTACTGCTGGGCAGATGTTCACTGTACTTTATTCTGTAATATTTGCCAATTAAAGTAGGCTACGACCGATTCCTCATACCCAGTTCACTGTACACTATCTCATATCATTTTGACTCTGATCAACATTCGGAATTACGAAAAAACTAACGACATGCCGAGTTTGATGGAAATCGGTTCAACCTTTCTCGAGATATAAGCTAACGAATAATTAAACACAGAATCTCACAATTTCAACTGTATAATGTACGATGAGATTGGTTGGTCTCAGTGAACTCATAGGATACTCATCTTCATAATTCATCAAAACATTTTAATGTTTAATTTCGTGACTATTGGTGGATCTCAAGTGAGACCACACTGGCCCAAATATTGTCGTAGTTTTACATACGTACACCCATACATATGAGTGAATGTAGTGTTCAGATGACATGACGTATTACCACGAGATGCTTTCAGCTGCAGCCGTCCCGTCAGCGAATTGAGTGCCCGTGCTGAGGAGGTCGCTGTGTTGACACGGAAAGTGGTTGTGGAAAGGAGGTCGGGGAAGAGGGGCCCTGGAGAGGCATCTTGTGAGACGGGGCACACACTTCACAAGTTCACTGCATCTCTTTCTTAAGAGGACAACGTTTAGAGACGGGAAGAATTATAGCCTTCGCCTTTCATAAAGACCCATATACTTACTTTGATACTTTGACGAACCGTTCTTCAAGTGCCTGAGCACTGGGGGTCCCAACTTTTCGTTGGCTTTGATCTATAGACATTTTGGTAGGACTCCTTGGACGAGGGATCGGCCCGTCGCAAGGCCTCTACCTGTACACAGGACAGAAAAACGCGGACAAACATCCATGGCTTGAGTGGGATTCGAACCCAAGTGGCACAAGGCCCACGTCTCAGACCGCGCGGCCGCTGTGACCCCCAAAGACCCAAATTAACAGACTATTTATAAATAATAGTTGGATAAGCGTGTAAAAATGGAAGTGTTGGAATTTTCGTATTGTTAAGACGATTTAATTAGCTGTGGTATATTTAACGACGCTCTCAGTAGATCATGCTTATAAAATTCTTTGTGGTAACGTCGACGTAACTATAAACTTTGTTGAATTAGAAGCATATAAGACGCAACCGAAGATGATTCCAGCACTTGGAACAGACACTGGATTCTCCGGTTGTCGTATCTGAAACATGATTTATCTCCTCCATAGGAGTTGTAGCAGTTTCACTTGGTCTTGAAGTTCGGGTGTCATGGAACCGCGAGATCAGTGACCATCAGACTGTGGCACAACCTTTTCTACTGTTCCACGAATTAGTTCACTGAAAGTTGCGTACGAAGAGGAGGACCGCAACATTTGCACACGTAATTAGACACGACGTTTCATCACGTAAGTCGAAGAGCGCATGAGAGGGACGGGGGGGGGGGGGGGGGGGGGTGAGAAGCTCTGACTTACTCCCGTCTCCCTGATGTTGGAGACATTAAGTACATCCGAAACGTTGGTAAATTTTTACCAGAACCAAAATACGAAGATTCCTAATACTGGAATTTCTACCTTTAAACTTTAAAGTTTCTGTTGTCTTCTGGACTTATTTTGACTAAAACAATGACACCCGTTTGTTTTAAGAACACATTCGTTTACGTTACAGAACTGCATCTTAAGTAGAAAAGATTATGAATTTTTCCAAAGTTTAAAGTTCCCATATTTGGCCCAGGTACCTCAGTCACTTGGTGTTATTAAGATGAAGGTATAAATGATGATATGGTTAGTACATGCACTGTTTACGTGAGAAATACGCAAGAAATTTTAGTCGGAAAACCTGAAGGCAAGACGTCACTTGGCAGAAACATGGATATGAGACAGGATAATATTAAAAAAAATAAAATGTATGGTGTGAGGAAGTGGTTCAGGTAGATTAAATAGCGAAATGTTCTCGCCAGATAAGCAAGTAGGAGCTTCCTAACAAGCTTTCTGCTTTACTAATTTAGTTAAATTAATTGGGACAGCGAGACGCCAAAGCGAATCCCAACATAATTCTCTTGTCTTGTCAGGATTTTAGTTAATTACGTTATCAATGAAAAGGATAACTTCCATGAAATCAAACATCACGATACACTCTTATTTGGTTCCAAAGTTTCTCTTCCGGTATCACAGAAAAGGCGAAAGTCTGTAAATACTTGTTTTTATGAAACTAAGCGCAGTTCTACTGGCTAAAATATTGCGTTAAAGCGTAGCTAAGCGTTTCCAAAGGTAATTTAAAGTTCATTATAATTATGTGCTAAAGCTTTAAGTAGGCCTATGTCACGTGAATGCAATATGGACCCTGTTGATTATTATCTGTGCTCCTCCTATATGTAGACTGGGAGAAGTTTACCGACGTTTCAGAGGAGTTTGAGTCCTCCATCATCAGGGCGATGATCCCTCTGGAACGTCAACAAACATCTACAAGTCTACACGGAGCAACAGATCAGAGGACAGCCATTTTTATCTTCGCGCCTTGAGAACCTCAGAGCTCACAGTGTGAATAATTTCTGTAGGGAAGTATCTTGTTACAATCAGGAACTTCAGGCTCAGTCATAATATGTATCCGGAACACATACCGCATTCTGTGTGATCGTCGCTGGAATTAACCGCGTGATGACGTAATTATATAAGTTCCAGGTACACATTTGTGTGGAAGTAATTACCTTTGTACCCAGGTACAAAGCACGCGTTCTTTTACTCAGATGGATATTCTGCGTGGCTGATTACCGACCTGTAAACGGGAAGCTGCAGTCCTTTTAAACTTGAACTTTACCTCTGTTTGTCCTTAAACAAGAAACTTGACAGTAATTACCGTCTACGGTGGTCTGAAGGACACGGAGTTATTAATTTTCAACTGAGAGGCATTTTGCTCGACTTGAAAGTTTATGTGTGATTTTCTGTTCAAATTATTTTAGTTTCGTGGAGGACTTAACCCGATCGGGCATAGTTGAAGTTCCTGAATTATGTGTTCGTGTTTATTACACTGATCTTTTACATCTGGATAAATGGATGGAGACGCACAGACATTTTTACTTTGATGTTTTAATGGGGTAATTGAGTCGTGAAGTGGGGATATTTGGAACGTAATATTTCTTTGAGGTTTGAAGTTTTGTGATTTCAATGTGTTAGCTGAAGCCCTTCAGTCTTCTGGGACTTTTGCAATGGAAGAATTGTGAAAAACAAAACATACCAACGTTGGTTATTAACGTGTTGCTTCCTTCTTCAGGATGATCTCGAACAAAGCCCGAAACATTTTTAACTAAAATTATTTTATATATATATTGTTTAAATCTTGTCCGTCTAATCACAATAAATTCTTATTAAATATTAAAATATTACAATAATTAACATTTAAAATATTTAAAATATTAAATGATGTTCTTTATCGAAATATTCGATTTACATTAGACCATCATTTTTCACGACCTGTTTCAGTTCCTAAAAGAACTATTATTATTATTTATTTATTATTTTATTTTTGTTTAATACATCCAGATAGGCTATAGTGCAGTCCCTTAAGCAGCGAAACGAATTGACTAGATCAGCGTTTCTCAACCTATGGTACGCGAGCCAGTGTTGAGTGGTAAGCGAACTAAGTAAGAACATCAAAAGATAATATTAACATAAATAAGTTTACCCTCAACGCATTTGGTTTGTGGTACATTTAATGTGTTAAATTGGAATTAGTGGTACGCCGGCGAAGAAGGGTGAGAACCCCTGGATTGGATTATATCTGGGTTGAAAAAAAATGTCACAATGAATGTTTTATATATGTAAATCGGTTCGATATCGATAATAGAAAAGTTCATGTCGATATCGGATCGTTTTACGTGTTTAGAGCTGTACGATTACGAAATAGGAGCAAATATTGCTGAACCGTTGGTAAATTTTTGTCAGGCGACTCAAGACAGCCATCTTTATCCTCGCCACCACGTGATCTCACTTAAATCACTTAAGTTAATTATTATTATTATTATTATTATTATTATTATTACTAAACCTTTTTTCCCACTTGAATATATATTTTGTCCTGTGAAACAGTAGGATGTGAGATAAAACAGCATTACTGTAGTGGCACTGAAGAAGACCACGATAGGTTTTACTCAGCATTTCCCAAACGAGAAGCATTTCTAACCTCAGGTTGTATACGCCGTATTTTGCAGTCTTTTTAAATTTTTTTATCCCCTGTGGCATTGTTAAGTTGCGCTGGGTACAGTTCAGTACATGTGTATTTACACTGGTTTGCAAAAAAATTAGTTTGCCAGTGCGTTTAGCATTTCTAAAGTAAGACACAGTTAGAAGGAGTACTGATTTTGGTATGAGAGGACAGCGTCGTTCTGGGACGAGAAACTGGTGGGTGGAGTCCGCAGCCCAGATGATTTTTGAGGCTGTTTTTTTTTGGCAGGAATTAATTGCCTCTGGTTTCTGGAGGCCACAGAGAGGCAACCAACGACTGGGGGGTAGACTGATTGTCTGTCGGAGACTTTGAGATTGGGAAAAAATCAAGTCAGAATCGCGGAAGTGGAGGGAATTGGGAACATCCAAGTAGTGAAGGAGATGTCTTCAAAGGAATCCCACAGAGACCCTTGCGAAGTTTATCCGAATTCTAAAATTTTGTGTTTAGAATCTAAAGTCTGCTTCTTTGCTCTGTCTGCAAGGTACAGAGCCCGATGAACGGATCGGATTGGTTTTGTCTCTTGAAACAAAAGAAATGCGACCACTGCTTTAGCCCCGCGGCTGTGTGCCTCATTTCAGAATACCTGAGACGAAACTTACGCGTGTAATGCAGATTTAAGGAACGAAATACGGAATGAAGTTGTCTGTCTCCTGGGTTGTAGCGCCGCAGAAGTTTACCGACGTTTCGGAGCTGCGTACTGCCTCGGTGATCAGGCCGATCGTCCTACCAACACAGAAGACATCCATCTTCGGACTCACAGCCGTGAAAACCTCAGATTATAGGGAATGCGTGTTTGAGTGTTATTTAACGAAATTGTGCTAAATGCCGATGTTACTAAGTTTTGGACGGAAGTTGCGAGGATGATCCTTAATGGCGAATCGACCGACGAAGCTGTCGGTAATTTGATAAATAAGTTCTGGCTAACAGTAACATGGAGTTCAGAGGAGATCTTCTGAGATGTGATTTGTAGTATCAGCAACTGTCTCGGAAACCAATTATGTCGAAGAGCGCGCAGTGCTGCGTAGAAAAGATACTGAATTTTTAAAACGTTCTGGCCAAGCAGTGACGTGATGGTATTTAAAACGTCGAACGCATAAATTCAGGATTTCATTTGATGGATCACAAACTAAGGAAACCTTACTTTTTTCCGTTCATTATTTTATGTGTAATTAAAATTCATTATTTGAAAATATTCTCTTACGTCACTTTGGTAGTTTGTGTAAGAAATAATGTAACCGGAAAAGGAACATAGACGCACGTGATAAAGCATCTAGTATAGGGCCAAGTTTCAATGAACGAATTTCTCTAAATATCACAAGATGAAATGCGCTGATGCTAAATGGGACCGCGTGCTGTATTTATAATCCCATCCTTGTGAAAGATACAGTTTTTGTGCGAAGACACACATTGGAACGTAGCCTTGAGACAGGTATGTACTGAGAAGTTCCTATCGATTTGATACATGCATATTGAATGGAGGCGTTCGCCCTGAGACGTGAGCCTGCGTGGTGGTTGCGTACGTGCGTATGACCGCGTAAATGTGACTGGTACATCCGTATTATTGCAAATTCATTGCATCGCGGTTGAAATAGTGACGAAGGTTTTCATTTTGCATGCCACTACAAGAATATGCTCTGGTGGTTGGAATTTGCATCACACAGACCGGTGAGGCCTCAGGGCAGGACAGGTCAGACTGTAGTGGGACAGCGGATTTATCTGCCGCATTTGTGTTAACTACGGAGAACGGAGATTAACTTTACCGCAAAACTTTTTTTTTTCCCCGTCTGTTCTATCTACTTTTTTTTTAAGCTAGAAAGAGAAAGACAGAAAAAGAGAGAGGAGGAGTGAAGCTGGCTGAGTTCATTTCAGACATTTTAAATTTCCTGGATGTCTGTCCATGCTTGCAAGTGATGGAGAATTGGTTTCCCTCACATCTGCTTCTAGCCTTCTGGCGAAGTCTTGTTCGCGTGCCCTTCTCTTCCCTCTTTCTGTCTCTCTCTCTCTCCTCATTCATATTCTCGTCATTTGTCACCCAGTGGCTTCGTCTCCAGACGTCGTGCCGCGGTGGCAAACGGCAGCTTCCCTCTCAGAGGACGTCTTTTTCTATGTAAGTGATAAAACACTATACCAGAGTCCAGATGGTTTATAGAGCTCAACTACTTCACTGACCGAGGCTTAAATATCGTACATCCTTAATATCCCTTTTGGTAACAAACATGAACATTACCTAAACGAACTGATCACGGAGTACTGTCAAATTAAATGATTTAAAATAAACCTGTGTGACCTAATCTAATAACGAAAATCTTGTCTATTCTGATGCAAACTACATAAATTTATAAGTAATCAACAGACAGATTCACGTTACGTTACGTCGCGGAAGTTTTAAGAAAATATTTCGTCCTTTTGCCCTGAAGGGATAACACAAATTCCAGATGTAGGAAAACAAAACACTAAAACCTCAGATGAAGTTAATAAAATATTCCTCATTGAGAAACTGTCGATAGATTACATACTTTTACTGAAGCTGACCTTACCCTGAACCAGCTGAATCAAGTTCTCCCCCTCACCTTATGCGTCTCAAAGTCCATTCCATGATTTTCCTCTCCCCTTTAGATTTTCCATGTCTTGAATCTCCGTCATGCGTGCTACATGTTTTGGTTTCTTCGCTCCCTGCTCTACAAAGTTTTCTTTCTGTCTTCCGGGATGAGAGGACACGTCTCGGAACTCTTGCTGCATTCTATCCTTCCACCCTATCTTAATTTCCTATCCATTTCCCATGGAAATTCCAATCCTTCCCCTTCTATAAACCACCCTCTCCTCAAGCCCATCCATTTCTCACGAGACCGCTTCGGGGCGCACCCCCTCCTCCCCTTCTGTGCTATTGCGATTGGCGGCATAAGATACCCGCTTCTTCAGGTTTTGAAAATACCTTCTTCATCGATCGATTTTAGGTTTTGATCAGCTGTTGGAAATATTCAGCGTGGAATCCTTGACGTGAGAACCTCGAGTCTAGATGCTCTGTCAAGTGACGTGAAAGGTAGTTTCCTCATTGAAAAGTCCTTTTACTGTCCATGAAAGGACAGAGCTCTTGGATGGCGTATTCTGAAGCAAAGTTGAATACGAGAGGTTACAAAGCATCTGTTTGTTGATTTCAGTGGCGTTCCTTGGTAATGTTACTTGTGTCTCTCGTATAAATGCGGTCAATAATTTGATTCCTTCTACTGCTATTACAATTTTTTCTTATTCCAACTGGAGTCACTTATCGGCCTGATGATGGAGGCAGCAAAGACCTCTGAAACGTTCTTAAACTTTTACTACACTACACGGCGCTACAACCCAGAAGACAGACGACTTCGTAGAATCAATAAGTTTATAGAACTCAGAACGTAATGTCGTATCTAACGCTTCGGTCAGTTCTGTTGGAGTTTAATGTATCAGGTGTGTGTATTTCTGCTTTCGAAACGATAATCACACGCATGCGCACCAGAAGGTAATTATCCGTTTAACATAACTTACCGAGTGAGATTTCAGGTTCTGAAGGCGACGAATATCAAGATGGATGCCTTTTGGTTTGTTGCGCCGTATAGTCTGATAGTTTACCGACGTTTCGGATGTACTTGGTGCTTACGTCATCAGGGCGATAAGCCCTCGCTTAACAACCTAGAAGACTTCCGGCTTCCTAACCTAACCCAACTTATGTTTTGATACACAGTGATCAGTTTTAAAATGGTAAATCTTCTGTCTTCGCCTCGTCTCGAGTTGTTATGCACTTCCGAATTCTGTGGTGTATAACGTCTGTATATGAAACAGCGTCGTTAAGTAATCGAATGATGTCACCACGTCTTTGTTTTTTGTTTTGAGGCACACAGATTGCCGCCATTGGTGGACACAGTCGTGACGTAAGATGACAGCGATCTTGTGGTGGTTTAAAACAATTTCGCTGAAGATAAAACACTTTCTGAAGAACCCCACTTTTCTTAAGTATCTGTTACGTTTGAAACCCTTCCGCCATGAATCCATACGGACACCCTCGCTTCTGTCTCATCATCCCTGCTGATATTTCATAAAAATAAGGGGCCAGGAAAAAAATTAAATGAAAGAACGGATTTCGCTCTTCTCTTGTTCGCATCTGCTGCCAACCGCATTATCTGACTTTCTTCCTTCCAGACGTCATCCGCCGGTTTCCTGCCCTCACCTTCTTTTTATCCGCATGAGCGGTGACACCATCGGAGGCGAAATCCTTCATTATTTTCATTTTTCATTTCTCTTTATTCTCTTATTAAAGTTTGAGGCATTTGTTCACGAATTTCTCCATCTTCGGTGTGGTCAGCAGGTGAATTTATTACTCGTTGAGATACGGTGTCAGAAACAGAGCTGGGAAGGTACAGTCCGTAGTCCGCCGGAAAACACAGAATTTCCTCATGCATTTTTTGACAAATTGCATTACCATTGCAACAGATCGCAGGCGATGTTAAAATTATAAGTGTTTTTCCAACATGATTTATTCATACAGGTTTATCTACTTATCTTCGTATTCAGAACGGTAGACTGGAGTGAAATGCGATTACAGTTATGTACTTTTATCCATTATCATTGCTATTATCATTAAAATTCATGGACACGAGCCTACATATTAAATATTGATTTATCTTCTCAGCTGATTCATTTGTTTATTAGAAAAGAACGGTGTCCATGACAGCATAATTTCAGACTGCTTTGACATTGTTTCTGTACGTCAGAAACTGACGAATAAATGCAATGTATAGACTACGAAATGTGTTGAAATAACTCTTGACCTAAAGACAAAAAATATTTCTGCTCGAGAAAGTCTCAAAAATTTTCTAAACAATTTTAATATCATCCTTTACATGTCATGTGTTCATAATGTTCTCTTTAAGCAACGTAATGCGATTTATTTCTGTAGTAGCCTATGATTTTAATGCAGTCATCAATAGTACAACGTCCACACTATATGTCATCAAAATCAGTCCAGCAGTTGTCGTGTGGACAGACACGGCCAGACCTGCGCGCGTTCGATTCTTGGGAAGACCGCGTAATTATGAGATCTCCATAATCGGAACACGTGGTAGGAGCCACCTCCTAATTCAGAAGGCGGTTTGCCACTGTCTTTTGTTCTCGACCAAAAAAAGTCACTGTCATGGCGACTGGCGAGTGCTGTGTGGCGAGCCGTCGGGAAATGTGATTCTTCCGTGGTTTTTGTCAAAATATGTTCCTCAGTGTCCAACTTGGCTTGGTCACGTGTTGCAAAGATCATTAAGAAATCACTTAGAGTCGTTTGTTTTATGGTAGTAATTAATGATTGTTTATTCGTGTCAGTTTCCAGTGATCGAATATTTGGAAACGATAATACAATTTCAGAATGCATTAATGGCACTTGGGAGGAACTACTCAGGCCATGATATATCTTGTGTACTAGCCATTAGAAAAACATGCGTTTTCTCTGCCGCACCCAAACCTAAGGGTTAAAATAAAGAACATTGTAATTTGGGTGTTACGTTATATGGGGGTGAAACTTGGTTTCTGACTCAACAAACCTCGTTGACTTGGGGCATCTGATGGGAAATACTTCCCAAAGCAAGACGGAAGAGGGCAGGAGGATGAAGACAACTGTGGAATGAGCAACTTAATGATCTGGATAATTAGGGATAATAAGGGGGAAACAATATTTGCGAACAAAGTTTTGGCCGGAAACCTAAATGGAAACGATTAATTCGAATACATAGGTGAAGATGGAAGGATAATATTAAAGTAGATGATAATGAATGAGATTGTGAGGGTTTGGTCAGCATCAAGTGTCGGACATTTGTGAAACCGTTAGTGAACCGTGAAAGGCGAAAGATTTTATAAAACTAGCGATGTATAACTTCTGAAAGGTACTGTACTCCACGGAGTTAGATTGATAGGTACTTGGTAACCAGTTGGAACATTACAGGATGTCACAAGCAAAATACCACAGTCGACGAGTTAGAAATGGTCCTATAAAAATATAGCTCTTCATGCCACAATGATACATCGCTGACGGTTATAAGATAACAATTTTCAAGTCATACTGTTTTTTTAAAACATACATCACAGGAACACTTTAATATCAGTATGATATTTCAGAGAATTTTATTTTATTTTATTTAGTGTTCTGTGTGACGACAGGTCCATATGAACAGGATCCTTCCATCCTTTTCTCGGACTGGGACCTGTTCATATACGTTCTTGGCAGATGATCCAGAAGTGGTTTGCCATTGCCTTCTTCTGTGTGTGAATGGAGTAATTGTTGGGATGCCACGGAGAAACCGGGGAAGCCCCCGGAGGAAACTCCACGGCCTTGCCCAACACAAGTTATAAATTCGGGCACCGCCGGGAATCGAACCCGAGACCCCAGGATTACAAGCCCAGCGTTCTAACAGCTAGACCAATATTCTGTCTCATTACTTCGCAATATCACTGTCCTGCATTCGGTGATTACTTTTCTCGACGTAATTCTTATGAACACCCTGTATTTTTATTAAGTTACATTGTATAACTATGATGAATTTACCCATACATTTTAAGAGCGGTTGTTAGGATAAAATCTATGTTTTATGTTCCGCACCACATGTTACTAGTATCTTTAAATAAAAAAAAAATGTCGTGTACAGTGCAAGTAGCATGCATGGGAAGATGAGAAATCCATAGAAAGTTTTGGTTGGTAAACCTGAAAGGAAGTTGGTAATACTAGGTTGGGCGTTGAAGAGGCGGGTCCAGTTAGGCCAACAAGTTAAGTGCGTAGGAGTATGAAAATGCCACGTGATTGTCTTTCAGCAGGCCTGTAATAATAACTCTACGTACTTCCATCCTCAGGGTCGAGAATCGAACCACCCCCCCCCCCCCCCCCCAACGTGCGGTCCAGAGCTATCGCGGTGTCCGCCCAGGACGTCGAGTTCGTAGCCAGCAACTTCATCGATCGAGCTGTCGCAACTTTTGTTCTTTATTAAGCCTATAAGATGGATAACACGAACTTGCTGTGTCATTAGGCCCTGTAAAATTTTCTCACCCTTAGGTTTCCTTTATAATGGCGGAGTGAGTTTTTACGCCACGTTATTAACCTTTGCTGTTTCCCAACTAATGTCATGCCGTGAAGTTCTGCCATTACGTCATATCTATTCGTAAGGAGTTTGGTGTCTCGAGGGTCAATATGGCATTCAGGGGCATCCGCATTGGGGAGTGGGGCACAGCATGGGGTATAACAATATGTGACTCGGGTTTTATTGCCCCCCCCCCCTACGAACCTACCCTCTCTACAGGCATCACCCTAGTTCAAGAAGCTTTTTCCTTCTATTTTCCCACATCTTCGTTTTATATAAGAGCAGCGTTGAGTGGAAAACTGTACTAAGTACAGTGGTTTCTTTTTTCCGGGTCCGTGACTCCGGACTCTTAGTCTACTCATTTACTAACTCAGTGGAGCAGAGTCTGCCTTGAGAAGCCAAATAAATCGTCCTCTTATGGGAGGTTCTTGACTGTGTTCAGAAGAGTCCGTAATTGGTCCCTGGGCCTGCCCTGAATCAGAAGAATCCATTTTTAACATTTACCTCCCGGCAACTCCTATGTTTTCCGAATTGTCACATTTCTTCAGGATTTTTTTTGTACAAAATTTTGCGTGCTACGTGCCCCGACAATCTCATGAACCTTAATTTGATCACTCTAATAATGTTTAATGAGAAGTGAAAATTACGTAGCTCCTGTAAGATTTGAGGTTTTCACAGCGGTGAGTATGAAGATTTCCGTCTTCTGGGTTGTTGCGCTGTGTAGTCTGGTCGATGTTAACCAACGTTTCAGAGGTCATACTGCCTCCATCATCAGAGTATGAAGATTTCTGTCTTCTGGGTTGTTGCGCTGTGTAGTCAGGCAGATGTTAGCCAACGTTTCGGAGGTCATACTGCCTCCGTCATCAGAGTATGAAGATTTCCGTCTTCTGGGTTGTTGCGCTGTGTAGTCTGGTAGATGTTAACCAACGTTTCAGAGGTCATACTGCCTCCATCATCAGGGCGATGAGTATGAAGATTTCTGTCTTCTGGGTTGTTGCGCTGTGTAGTCAGGCAGATGTTAGCCAACGTTTCGGAGGTCATACTGCCTCCGTCATCAGAGTATGAAGATTTCTGTCTTCTGGGTTGTTGCGCTGTGTAGTCAGGCAGATGTTTACCAACGTTTCAGAGGTTATACTGCCTCCATCTTCAGGGCCGTGTAGTCTGGTAGAAGTTTACCGACGTTTCAGAGGTCATACTGCCTCCATCATCAGGGCGATGAGTATGAAGATTTCCGTCTTCTGGGTTGTTGCGCTGTGTAGTCAGGCAGATGTTTACCAACGTTTCGGAGGTCCTTCCTGCTTCCATCATCAGGGCCGTATAGTCTGGTACAAGTTTACCGACGTTTCAGAGGTCCTTCCTGCTTTCATCATCAGGGCCGTTTAGTCTGGTAGACGTTTACCGACGTTTCAGTGGTCCTTCCTGCTTCCATCATCAGGGTGCCCTGATGATGAGGCAGCGAGGACGTACTGTTTTAGACCATTCTTGGCATGCGTATTCCTTGAGACCAGGATGAAAGCACAAGAGAGTAAAACTGGGATAAATTGCCCTAAGTTCGATTCCTGGCGAGGGCGGTTTCTGTAGCACGTAAATCAAATGCGGTGAAAGAGAGGCGACAAGACCAAAATTTGTTTTTGTTTGGGGAGAAATTTGGACTTGTGAGGGAGGATAAAAGGACATGCGCATGGAGGAATATCAGATGGGCCCAAGATGCAGCACGCAGAAATAGGCGAAAGTGGGTGGGCTCTGGCTCTTGTGAACGCAGTGATGACCTTGGGGTTGCATGAATGAAGGGAGGAATCTGTCGACGATCAGAGCGATTATCAGCTTATCCTAAACGACTCTTGTCCTTGGTGTTCGATAGTTCCGTATGAAATTGATCAATTGTAGCCACGGACAATAGCAAACCTTTCAGCTGATAAACCGGGCAGAGGTTTCGCTCTCTGTGTGCCTCTAGTTTAGAGATTCTGCCACCGGCTGGCGCCCCAGCACGGATAATCATTTAGGTCGGGTCAGCCTAGGCAAGTGATTCCGGGGGACACGCTGGAAAACTTTATAATGAAAAAGCGTACGGCGGATAACAAATGGTCGGCTTTCAGAGTGAATTTTTTGGAGGATGTTTTTAATCTGAAGTTTCCGAGTTCGCTCAGTCTCCTTAACCACGTTCCAGGATTTTTAACCAGCAGTTTCTTATCTGCTGACTCACTGCAGATGCAGTGGACTGGATTGATCAGGGCGGACGCATCGGGACGAGAACCAGCGACCTCAGCATTCGCCGATTAGTACATTTTTTCATATTGGTGTTGGATGAAATGGGATTTATTTATTTTTTTTAAATATAATTCATCGTATTCAGATACAAGTCAGACAGTTGTTCTAAGAACAAACGCAGACAAAAATTAGAAGGCCTGAAAGTTCAATGAAGGAAAGGTGAAATATTTGCATAAAGACAACCAATTAATTTATTTTTAAAAATTTTGACAGGGCTTACGTATTGGAGAACTGCAATAAAAATCTAAATTATTTCACAAAGTCGTTGATAGAAGGCTGTAAATTTTTCGGACAGCTGAGAGTCGGTCAGTTTCTCATTAAGGACTCTGTTCCATAAATTAATCTCTGTTCGTCTCCCGTACAAATATTTTCAGCGCAATTACAACAGTAGCCGATGGACTGAACAGGATGTGTCATGACAACGCCAACAAAATAGTTTCGAAGTAAATACGAAGCACGCTTCATTCCGAAATACATTTCGAGTAGGTCGCATTTGTATCTGTGGAAATGCAGCGCGTGTCCACGGAACAAGAAAGGAGTAATATACACTCGCCGCGTCAGTGAGGCGGTTACCTGCTTATACGCAATAACAAAAAATATTTTTCACCAAAATCATTGGCATAAAATCAGTGCCTTATTGTCCTCATGTTTCATCTACAAAAAAACTACTAAGGTCCTACACCAAAAGGTATCGATGAAATATCGTTTTGGACACTACCGATCAAGTCTAACCCTTGGTATAATTTTCATGAGGATGAAACGAATATTATAAATCTTCTCGAAGACAAAATGGTACGACATAAAATATATTTTTTTAAGATCTATAATTTTCTTTAACGTATTTTGAGATGTATTTAACTAACCAAGTAAGTAACTAAATTACTAAGATGGCTATCTTCTGGGTTTTAGGGTCATCTACTTTACGTCTATCAGGTGGTCTCTTTCTTGCAGGTTTGGGGTTCGCATTTTGTACATATTTGTCAATTCTGTATTACCTGCTGTCTCCTCCGTCTGTCTGCACCTCCTTGAGTTTTATGATCCTAATAACATTTGAGGAATATCATAGCATGTAATTTTCTCCATTATCCTTGTCACGTCCTATCTTAATCTCTCAGCACATTGTTCCGGGACATCGTCATTCTGTGTTTTTCCTCTTAGAGTGAGGTCACGTTTCACACCTGTACAAGAAATCTTTGATAATTTTATTCATCTCCTCTCTTGGTTATAAGTGGACTTTCTAGCAAGTGGAACTGACTTCACCATCAACAGTGGAGCAGAAATATGGTTAAGTCTGTTTGCTTCTGAAGCACCGCATTTGTGTCTGCACAACATGAACATTAGACACATTCGAACTCGCAAAAAGGCGTCTGTATAAAGTCTGGACCCAACTGAGTGTACACGTGTAACGAGAAACATCTGGCTCGGAACGTGTTTACTAATTATTTCTTTTACGAATGTAATGCCCGAGGTAAATCCACTAAAAGAAACGAAAAGTAATTAAATATCTTTGTCTAAACAAGTGAAAACTAACGGAGTTTAAACGTGTCACCCATTGGAGCACGTTTCCACAAATTCTTATTCTTTGAAAGCGAGGGCTTCAGAATTTTTAAAATGCTCCCGCCTCTAACAGAACACTGGAAACATGACTTGAACTTAGCGACCGGGAAATATGATCTCCAAGCAAAACGTCTGATGAAGATATTGCCATCCCCTCCCCTTCAGTTTCCTTCCCCTCTTCCTCGCCCACACCCTTAATTTCTCATCCCAACCCTCATGTCAGTCTTGAAGCCGATCTTAAGATCAGCAACCCCTTCAGAGTCCCAACCCTTACACACCCTGCACGGACAGCATTCGCACCCTAGGCAAACTTCGCACTTCAAATCACACCTGAATTTAAAGTTCTCGGTGGAGTGAGGGGTGGAATCAGGTCTCGTGACAGAGAGACAGAAATAAGGCCGTGGAGGACTTCGGCGTTAAAACTGCTGACTTTTTTAAGTTACTATTAAAAGGACGTTGGTGTCAGTTTTAGTCTAATGGGGTAAGAAAGGGACCACCAAATGTTAAAATAATACTGGCATGTTATGCGACAGTACTCCCAGGGGTAGATTGTTATATAAAGTCTTTTGGGTTGTGTAATGTGTTGGAAGGTGCAATTTAAGCATAAAACTTACTTTAAAGTGCAAAGTCTAATGAAAGCTTGCGTCTAATATATAAATTCCCAGATTTCGTTTAAATCCGAATGCGATTATTTTGAAAACGGAAATGAAAATCAGGTTCCATGAAAGGGTAGGTTAGTGACTGTCACTTCAGAGTAGGAATTCAAGTCCATGGAATGGGTTGTCTCCCCTGTGTGTGATGTGGGCGACCAACACAGCACGATGACTGGATCTTAGCTTAGCGTGTGAAGTAAGTGTTACGGACATTTTACCAATATTTTTTAAAAAAATTAATAACAGATCTAGAAGCTGAGAAGTAAATAAACTTTAAAGACTAAATTTTAAATTGGCTTTTTAATAGGTCACTGTATTCAAATCATTTTGTTATGTCAGAAGTCAGTTCGGACTGGTTACATCTATATTCGAGACAGCCCACTGAACGATCTCCCGAGTCGATTAGATTTGTGTTTCTGCAGAAGATACTCGGCTCGACACAGCCAGTAGGCAACGCGCCCGTACGAGGTCTTCGTTCGACCTAACCTCTGCAGACCGGCCTCACAATTGTCGCTGTTTTTAAGCAGACGAATTTTGCTTTGTGTAACTAATATAAATATCTGATAACATTCACTCGCAGACAAACATTACTTAAATTACCGTGGCTTTCATTTATGAATGTAAACGTCCATTACTGACAACACGACGTGGGGCAGTGTATATAAACATGGCGTGATGTGTTTCTGATTGCCTTGTGCAGAGATGTGTGAACGTTCGCTGGAGTCAGGAAAGCTGAGACTAATACATACACACTGCAGTCCTTATGCTATATATTTAAGTTAAACGTGTCAGGTGTTACGTAAATATTCCTTCTCGCCTGCTGTGATTAATGACTCTTCATTTCGTAAGTTTATATTTCGATCTATCTGTGCCCTTCTGCAGTTATATTTTACGATCACAAAGCGAACGTGGTAAGGCATTCTCGCTAGCTGCAAGTAATCTATTTGTCAGGATGCTCAGATTTTCGGAAGAGACGACGTCGCTTAGCGTAAGGTGTCTTAAACTCCAGTTAACATAGTTGTTTCTGACAGACGTTTGAATGTTTCCCAACTCTGTCCCTGTTGGTGACGACTTTGAGTTAACATTTCGTAACGTGCAGATAGATGGAGTTAGGTTAGCCCTTGTAGGGCGAAAGTGGAATATGGAGCATTTATATAAATTCTTGTAATTGTGGGGGGTCAGGGCGTGACGTCTTAAGCTTTAAGGCGTCTAACCTGAATTCTGCAAATAATCGATTCGATTTCCATTCGGAAACTAGATGTCCGTACAAAAGTTTTCGTGGTTTTTCTCAGGTCCTCAACAGTAAATTCAGGATACGATATTATATTGAAATTCTCATCTTCGGAGCAAAGGATTGTGCGCACCAGTAGAGGCTCATAGCAGATATTTAATTAAGAATGGCAGTATGATTGTGGGAATTGAAAGAGATGCAGGAGGAAGTGGTCGTGGCCTGTTTAAGGCATTCCGCTAGCAGCTACCTCAACATACTACAATAAATGAACGTTAATGTGAGATTTCAGGTTCTCAAGGCGGCGAGGATAATGCCGTTTGTCTTCTGGGTTGTTGCGCCGTGTAGTGTGGTATAAGTTTACCGACGTTTCGGAGGTACTTTGCTGTCCTGATGGGTGAAGATGATGGAGGCAGCGAGCACCTCTGAAACGTCGGTACAGTAATCCAGAAGTTAGCTTGCTTAAAATGATCACGAAGGCGACTGTAGTATGGAAAACTGGGAAGAATGCGTTTGAAAAATTGTTTACTGCACTCCTGCTGGATTACCCTGTTCCATTCCTATTTAAGACGCAAATTTCGGAGTAGGAGTTAACACAGAGCCGCAGGGACGTTGTTAAGAGTAGAATAAGACACACCAAATAAGTTCAAAAGGACTGTGGTTCGTATCCCGGTGGGGAGCCGTCTGAATCCAAGCATCGCACTGGCTAAAACCACCGATGATGTGACTTCATTACAGACAGATTTTGTTTTCGATGTTAAAAATTTTAAGTCGCTAATTAGGCCCAGTAATTTCTCATAAAACTTCATTTCACGACGTCACTTCGCTATTTAGGCATATGTAGTCAAATGTTTGAAACATTTCCACGATAATTCATTCCTTTACCTCCACTTCCCCCTACGTCTTCATGGAATGGTGCTTATGCACAAAGACAACTGTACCATTGCACTTAAGATTAGTAAATAGGCTAGTTTCTGTTTTGGGGATAAATTTTACACAGATGAAGTTTGATCTATTTTGTGTCTTGAGTCCCCTCCCCCCTCGAACCAGCAGGCGATGGAGTCACGTCATTTGTAGGTGTGGCACACAATGTTAAACCAATATTCCGACCGATGTAACAAGCGTAGGTACAAAAAGTACCAACATGGCGGGCGTATAGACTTGTGGGGTGGTAGCAGCTGCAGATAATGTAGCGTTCTGAAATGTCGGCTATTCTTGGAGAAGTTTAAATAATTTAATCTTCATGGAAAATAGCTCGCCTACCGTCAGAAATAACGCATGAATGACTTTGGATCATGCGATTAACATCTACCAGTATAACGCACCGAATATAGCCGTTTAGTGGTTGGCACTCCTGCTTCGTATTCGGGAGGATACAGGTTCAAATCTCGTCCTTAAAGCTCGGATATTTAGACTAAGATATTATGTGAATTTACTTAGTCCTTTAGGCGGATGCAATTAGCACCTACCGCTTCGTGGCATCCCAACAATTACTCCATTCACACACAGAAGAAGGCAATGGCAAACCACTTCTGGATCATCTGCCAAGAACGTGTATGAACAGGTCCCAGTCCGAGAAAAGGATGGAAGGATCCTGTTCATATGGACCTGTCGTCACACAGAACACTAAATAATAATAATAATCACCCTTTAATTCGACCCTGTGCATTCTGAGCAATTGAAGGCGCAGCTAATGAACCAAATAATTGAAGCAAAGTAAGTACTGCAGAACAAGTGGTTTCTAGATCTGTAAAGCCGTAATCCTGATGAACGTGAAAATTCATCAGTTCACGGTCACCTCCCTTCAATAGGTTACTTTACGTGCAGAAGTTAAAAATCTGCTGTGTGTCGCTCATTATACGTCACTTGAGACGCCCCAAATAACTAAATCCACGGGGCAGAGCCCCCTCTTCTTTACGCCCAGCTGACCTTTCACAGAAATTGAAAGTTCATTACCGTGTACACAACAGCCCGCCACCGGCCCCTGTCCTGAGCCTGACGAACCCCGATCACAACTCCCAACCATTTTTCCCCCCGAGGATACTTTTTAATATTATTCTCACATCCACGCATAAGTTTTACATTCCTGTAATTTCATCCCCCTTGGGGTCCAATTATTCTCCGAAGCACCCTGATCACAAACACCTTTCTTGTTCTCTGCTCTTACTTTAAAATTAGAAACCAAGTTTCTTACCCATACAAATCAGAAGGTAAAATTATAGATTTACGTTTTTAGATAGTAGCAACCTTTCCCCGAATTTGGTTTCTTCGTGTCATTCCAAAATATTTTAAGTTCCTCACAGTTTCAAAGGTTTTATTAGCGAATTTGTCCTTTACTCCGGTGACGTGACATGAACATGCATTTCGTTTTCTGCGTGTTTATTCCTAGACCAACGTCATTATCAGCACGTAATAGAGCTTCTGAGTTTTCACCCCAAAACTTACGTCATCAACATAGACCAGAAGGTACGATATGTGTCCCATTTAAGTGTAGCCTATCTTCTATTTTCCTTTGACTTTATGATAGTTTAGTCCGAAGTGGCGTTGAAAAGGAACGGTGATTAAGTATCTCATTGTTTCAGAAATTTGTGAATACGAAATACGGAAGACAAATGTTTACCTGCACAGAGCGTACTATGGGTTTAATTGAAACACTCTGAGTTACCCTATCTAGTAATTCCGTCGGTCTGTTTTCGAGGCGAGTGGCCCATGGAGACTTCAGACATTCCAAGTTCCGGGTCTCATTTCCGTAACATTCTGTTTTTTTTTGTTTTTTTTTTGCGGAGGGTTTCGCTAGGCCCCAGATAAACATATTTTAAGTCTATTATTGTCCCAAACGGGGAAAAATTGTCTACAGGTTATTCTGTGAGCTCGAGATTACAACTTCGATTCTTAGGTCACTATTCTTCGGGGAAACAGGCACGGAAAGTTTCGGAAGACGGTGATGGGAAATCAAGTTGCGGGAGTTTGGCAGCACTGACTGGTAGTGATGGCTCTGTTTTGACCATGTCTGAGTGGTTCTGACGTCACGGAATCCGCAGAGCAGGTGCCTCTACTTTTGCTTAGAGTTTCTAACAAGCAGGAGTGTCCAACTCTACTAGTATAATCTAATTTCTGCCTAGGGCCAGTTTATTTCGTTTCGAGACTTTGGATGCAGGGTTTAGAATTAGAATTTGAGGTTCGGCAGCGAGTCTGAAGATAACTGGCTTCAGGGATGTTGTGCCGTATAGTTTGGTAGACTTTACCGACGTTTCAGAGATGCTTGAGGAATCGTTAGCTCGCGCGCTGCTTACTTGTCGTCCGGATGTTAGGAGCGGCAAGGAACTGAGAGACGTCGGTAAACATCTACCAGACTACAAGTCGCAACAACCCAGAAGACGGCTATGTTCAAGGCTTATAGTTATTGAGGATGCGACGATGCATGATTAATCATCAGTGTTAGAGAGAGGGAGAGAGAGATCTGAAGGAAATCGCATGATGACCATTTCGCGAGGATTCACTCAGAAGTACGGAATACTGCAGACATAAAAAGAGTATCACTCAGACGGATATAACGTTTACCCTTGTGGGGGTGGTCTGTAGTTCTTGTGGCCTGGACTTGGGCGGTTTAGATGAAGGAGGTAACAGAGAGACATACGTAATCAGGTAATCACATCTAATAATTATCATCTTAAAATTTTTTGTCATCAGATTAGCGTAATTAAAAAAACCCTATTAATCATTTCGTCCTCATGGAAACAGCCAAAATGAAAAATCATAAGTATAATTAAATTAAAACAAATCATCATCCTTTAACAATAATCTTTATCATTATCATTGATCATTATTAATTCCACGAATACTTCATATAGCCACTGATATGTGACAGCACAATATCTTCGAGTGTTTGTTACGGACTGCTATTAACCACATGGCGTACATCCTCTCCTTATTCAATACATTCATAACTTCACTCCACATCTTCAGGTCTTATCTTCATGCCTGCCCCAAGCCCCTACCATGACGTGCTTACAAGCGACCCACTTAAGTGGAGTAACGATAATAATAATAGGACTAAAGACACTACAGAAACCTTGCAAGGCATAGGCCCTTCGTTGAAGACAATGACACGCAATGAATAGGCTGCTTAATGATTCTGACGCCTGAAACTGAAAGTCTCGTGATTACAGACTCATTGAAATTAAACTGGTACTTGCTAGGAAATTGGGAGATACTTTTTCAAGTGCGAAATTTATTTACCGTCATATCGTGTACGATTCACTGAAAATAACGAGGCGGAAGGAGTTATAACCTGTCATTTGCTGTAGAAGTATCCTAATGGACAGAATAAAGTTTACGACAGGGTAGCTTATCTTTAGGTCCAGGAACTTTCGTCTGATTGGAAGGTGGAAGTGCTAAACACTTGATGTTTTAAAAGAAATTGAAGTGACGACTGGAATAATTATTGTTTAGTTGAATAATACGTGAAGAACACAACCGATATGCTTAATTTTAAGATTTGAAGTTTGATGTATGTCTTTTGAATCCTTAGGCAGATTTCGATTGAACAGCATTTATGGTACTTCTGTTAAACGAGAGTTACCACGCAGATTGCGTTAATTCATTCCAAAGCTTACAGTTCTTATCGATTTAAATGAAATTTTGGATTCATTTCAGGAATCGTTAATTTATGATAAAAATAAAACTACAAAATATACGTAAATTATATACAGAATGATTTTCTCCTTAGAGCCACAGACGTCGGCATTAACCCTCCCCCGGACGACGATGAAACGTTGTAGGCACACGCCACAGTCATCGTCATCGTGATTTGTCGGCCTCGGCGCACACATCTGGACGCGACGCTCAAAATTAGCGAGTACACGTTTTCACATTCTCTTAGGAATGGCTGTGACATCCTGGCGAATGTTTTATTTGAGGTATAAATGGCGAGACGCATTGTTCATGCGCCGATGTTCACCTTTAGTATCATCAGGGTAAAAAGTTGTGGTGAAATGGTAAAATCTTTGAGTGTTTGTCGGCTGGAGGTAACCCGATCTCCAGAATGTTTGGAGCAACGGGTCGCAGTTTAGCTGAGACTGAGGGACGTACATTTTACGTCGATGGAAAATAATGTTTTTTTCCTTCTTCTGAAGTCAGGGGTCGCCATGGAGAGGACCACTCTGTATTTTACATATATTTGCCTAAAACTGATTTCGAAAATGTCGCCAATATAACAACACGTGTTCCCCTTCGAAAGTTTTACCTGACCTCCTGCTACTGTTCCAGCATGTCTGCTCCATGTGTAAATAAAGCACATCTAAGAGAATAGATGCATCTACGAAGTTGTCATCCAAATTTTTAATAAGAGGGAGTATTTCAGGCATTTGGCATGTGATGAGGCGTCTTACCTGCGGATAGTCTCCGAACTTCGTCTGGTAGTCGAAGACGTAGAGGTAGGAGTTTCTTCTCGCAGCGGAATGAAGGTCTGCTGTGTGGACAACAGGGGCCACGACTTGTGCGTCGCTTAGGGCCTCCAGAGTTTCATCTCTGATGTTTATCGGATGCTGCACTGGCCTCTCCCAGTCTGTGTACTCGTTCACAATTGTTGCTAGAATCTCCGAGAGGTGAAACCGGTATGTGTTTCTCACAAATGTCCTTAATATCCTGGAGCGTCTGTCCGCTTCGATGCCATATTGAACGTCCTCGCCAGAAAACGCGAAGTACGCCTCGGCCTTTACGACACCAAGAAGCATGTCGTACCTCGATAGCTTCGAGACGACAGACTTTCTCAAGAGAACGCTGTTCAGCGAGTTTATACCACCGGAAGCCGAACTACTACCACTGGCACTAATATAGTCACTGTATCTCGAGGAACTGTCTGCATTGCTGCTGGCCCCACCACCCCCACCGCTGGGGGGCTCTCCGTTGTCAATAACGACGCCGTCGATCGAGGGCCCGAAAGCAGAGGAAAACTCTGGGGCTTCTATGGGTGTGGCCAAAAGAGCGTCCAGCGGACGTTCGCGAAGGCATTTGAGCAGATGTGGCTGGGGTAGATCTGGCGAACAGTTGGCATGGCGAGCGACTTGCTGGGCATATCGAGCCGGATTCTCTACCAGGGCCCAAGGACTCAGCCCTGAGCCGCTCATCAAGACTGCTCGGTGGAACAGGAGACCTGAAAAGACGCAGGGAATTTAGCAGAGTAGAGCCGAGGTGGAGGTCTGGAACGACTCAGGGACTGGGACTGAGAGACATCAGACATGAAATGAATGCTGACTCCTCAGTACCATGATGGGTTAAAGATTTTGGTTGGAGCGTTCATCTGTATGTATTTTGATCTTCTCTCCAACATTAAAAGACGGTGTTTACTCACCCCTGTTACACAATTTTGCATCTGATAAAGAGAAAAACTGAGGAAGATAAAATGGCATTTCAGTTGCTCACAGTGGCGAGTATGAACATGACAGTTTTATGGGATATTAGGAGACTACACGGCGCAATATCCGATAAGGCTGCCATCTTCAGGAAGAAAGAATCATAAGGAAGGGCACAGAACAAAACACTGTCTGCATTTAAATACTGAGTTTGGTGTCTGATACTTTCAGTCAGTATGCAATAACTTATTATATATTTTTAATATAATTATATTAAAGTAAAAAGTAAAGCTGTCCCACTATACGCGATGTAGGCGCTTGGGGGGAGTGGAGGTATAGCTCTCACTCATTCTCGACCTCTGCACTAGATGGGGGTGAGTGGTCAGCTCCACGCCCCGGCCGGCTTTACCCCCCACGGGAATGGACCCGGTACCAATTGGATAGGAGGCTAGGTGGGCCCCAGAGCCGGTCTGGACTCAGAGGCTAGAGGAAATATCCTCTGCCCCCGTCGGGGATCGAACCTCGGAAGTCCAGTCCATAGCCAGTCACTGTACTGACTGAGCTAAAGAAGTTTTTAAGCAATTAGATATTTTCCATCTAATTTCCACTTTAACGGTCCTTGTGATTGGATTTTGTACGAAGACTGAGATTTATGTCTTGAGAATATAAAAGTGTTTCCTAAAGCCATTTGTTTTGCTGCCAATTAAAAGTTTTTGGTGCGGAGAAAGATAACCCGTTCTCTCTTTACATGGCGATGCCTCAAAGGAAGAATCACAGTTCAGAAAGTGCTACTTTCTAAGGTAGCAGGAACCTCCTGCCATGGCAACACACAATTTACTGGAGTCAACGAGTGGCCTGAAGCTCGTCGATTTCCTTTGAAACAGCGGCGTCTGTCCGAGGAACAGTTTTTGGTTTATCGACGTCGCTTCATAGTTCTGTTTTATTGGATCGGACATTTCGATACGCTGTAGGTGCGTTGTGACATTACGAAGGCTGGCAGGCTCTCCGCGCCTTGACCCATCTTCCCACACACTATCCACATTAATGGGACGTCTTGTGGATTTTCTTTTCCTTTATCGACTCTGAATGATCCTTGGTTTGTTATTAACTACATAAAATGCACATAATCGAATGATATGATCTTTGAGTCTGAATTGATGTGCAAAGTATTTGACGTCGCCTGGTTTAGATAATATTAAAATGTTTAATCGAATAAAAAATTTCTTGGATATTATCCATCGTCTAGTAAATATAAAACGTAAAACGACTAATCCCTATCTCCGGTCCGGAGATAGGGATTAGCTCTATCTAGTGGGCCCAACTGTGTAGGAACCTGAAGACGGAGATAGAATCCCATCTCCGAAACGTCGTTTTACGTTTTATATTTTACTAGACGATGGATAATATCCAAGAAAAGTTTTATTCAATTGACTCTTCACCATCGTCAAGAAGTTTTAGATTTGATATTAAAATGATTGTTTGTAGTGACTGAGGAAGACAACAAAACACGTATCTTGTGATAGTCGGCCGTGTGGTCTGGATTCGAATTCGTAATTTAATGAATACGAAGCAGGAGTGCAAACATTTCGACCGCGGATTACCTGTTCTATAAAAATTAAAAAAAATACCTTTTCTCTCGGAACGCAAATGAATAAATCTTATTTTGACAAGATATTCTTATGTTTTACGTTGCCTGCTGTTTAATAGTAATAATAAAATATGCCCCATCTAACCAATGCTTATATTTTGTATAGATAGATGTGAGTTGGTTCAGGTGCCTTGTAATTAGTGTAGTCAAATCAAGGGGTATAAGATGGTAGTACAAGAAATTGCAAGAGACGAAGTCAGAAATGCCTGCAACATTTTAGTCTAGAAGTATAAACGAGATCAATTGGGAATTGTAGACGTGGAAGGGAGAATAATATTAAAAAGAATCGTAAAAAAGTATCATAATTCGTTCTTCCTTTGTGTTGCTATAGTTGGGAATATTTTCTGCGCTGAATTTCCATTGTAGGAACAGTAGGCGGCGATTTAGCAAAAAAAAATGCCCGTAATTGCTACTCAAATTGTTTTGATTATTGTGCCCGCGACTCGTTCCGATTTCACATATGAGAATATATTTTTAAAATGGCATATGAACACTGCGCATGCGCGTTGTGTCTCAAACAGAGTGTGGTTATGACGCGGAATCAGAGGATTAGCATTTTGGATGACAGCAATCTGTGATATTTACACGATGAAATGAAATGTTTGTTTCGCTCTTTAATTTCGATAATTGCATGTGTATTATTTATTTAACGCACAGACGTGTCATTAAAATTCATTGTAGTTAATTTATATACTCTTCTGTACACTACGGTTTCTTACGTAATGGCCGGCATTGAACTCTCTTCCTGTCTACTGCCTCTGCGGTGAAAAGACGCTCGTTTTAAGACGATGATAATACAATAGCTGTATCTGACTCACTTTGCCACGGCTATTATTCAGAAATCTGACTAAATTTTTTCGTTTTTCGTCATTTTAATCCATTGTATAATTGTAGGCCCATAATCCTTAACCGCCTGTGAAATGAGATTAGGCAGTCTGATAGTGTTAACAGAGGATGGAGCTGGTGAATGCATTATTGGCCTATGACTCATGAAGATACCACACCTAATCCATTCTTATTATGTGCTGAATAGCGATCCTGAATTCTGTGGAATTTTGGGGGACATACGTATGCTAGGTTACATTTTATCGGATTTATCCTGTGTACGCGTGTGCTTATTTTATGATATCAGTGGTTGGGCAGTGATAATGCAATTGTCTGAGTAACTAAGCCCAGGGCTTACACCAAAAGATTTACAAAACTTTGTATTATTCTGGAGCAAAACGAGAGTCTTTGGGAGGGGCAGTTCTCAGGTGCAATGTTTGGGATAATGGAACACAGATAATTTTACAAATTACATCATTATTTTAACCTAAGGTAGCTACAAATTACTTCGAAATTATGAATATTTATCGCACTGAGAGATAAGACAAATGATAATAATAATACATGTAACACGTATTAAAAAACAAAATGTATTTTATAAATAGCTTCTGCACTGTGTACCTTAGGGACAAGGTTTTTCTCAGGTACTTAGAAGTAAATACTCTGCAGAATGACGAATAAACGGATTAATGGTAATAATTCAATTCAATTCCTTTATTAGAGTGTTTGCCAACAGCAAAGAGCCTATGACAGGCAAACACTAATAGCAAAGTACAACAAAAAATACTAAAATAATACAAGGAAACAAAATAAAAGCAATAATCAAATTAAAACAAATAACCAAGCTGGATCCAATCTAGACCACTCTCTAAATCATTGTTCTTAATGAGAAAGTGTCCTCTAAAGAAACAATGTTTATGCCAAACACGTCCAAAAATTTACATTCGTCATTTGCATGACTGAAGGACTATGTCTTAGTGCACTGCTCACACTAAACGTGGAAAATTCTCTTATTTGCCTCGCCGGCACACGTAAACCAACAGCGTCCATAATGCCCTTAAAAACATTAACAAGAAATAACGCATCGAGATGTCGTCGTCTGGAATAAAGTGTTCTAAAATTTATAGTAGATGGGATCAGCTCATATTTGCGGGGATATTAAACTGGAAAAATCGGTAATTGCATAAACTGGCAAATTTTCTTTGAATATTTTCTAATTTATTAGAATCTGTCTGTGTAAGATTATTCCATACGACCGAGGCATACTCAAGCTTTGAGCTAATTAAAGCATTATATAAAACAACAAGGCTGTCTAAAGAGGAAAAATTATATGTAATAAAACGAATAAGCCCTAAGGTCCTTAGTGCCTGGGAATGAACAAAATTTACATGACAGTGAAAATATAGCTTAGTGTCTAAGAAGACACCAAGATCTATTATACAGTCAGTACGGGAAATTAAAATATAACTGACAATATAATTAAAATGGATGCTGTTGGTTTTACGTGTGAACGATACAATTTTGGTTTTATCAATGTTAAGTTCCATATTGTTATTATCACACCACTCATGTACGGAATGGATATCTGCTTGAAGAAATTTGCAGTCATTCACCGATTTTATATCACAATAAAGTTTCAAGTCGTCAGCAAATAAGAGAAATTTTGAATACTTAATTTTGTCGCAAAGGTCGTTAATAAAAATATTAAATAAGAGAGGTCCCAAGGTAGAGCCTTGCGGCACTCCAGATAACACCGAGTAAGCAGAAGGAGACCGTCCTAAGATGAGAACAAGGGAAGATCTGGATGATAAATAACTTTGGACCCACTTAACGTAAGGAGAAGATAGTCCAAAATTATTAAGCTTTTTTAAAAGAATAGAATGCGGGACTGAATCAAAGGCCTGCCTAAGATCAAAATACACAGAGTCGATCTGTCCCTGTGAACAAACAGACGGCTGAACGTTTAGGTAGGTAACTAAATTGGTTACCGTAGATTTTGATTTACAAAAACCATGCTGACTGGGGTGTAACTTAAATTTAAAATAAAATGAAAGATGATCATGAACAATACTTTAAAAAAATTTGAAAAAATTATTTAAAATCGAAACAGGCCGATAGTTATAAACTAAAGCACTCAGTCGAAACATCACGTGACAACTGGGTTTATGGAGTACAGCGCTGTGTAGACTGAGTAAAAAGTATTGACATCTGATGGGGCATCTAACACAGCGGATGGTATAGAAAATACAGGGCTGCCAACATTGGCGAGAATAACAGCAGTATTATAATAAAAAATATCAATCGAAATTGTCAGAACATTACCGAAGAATGACTGAAACTGGACCTCGTAGCTGCTCTGTCAGTATAAATCGAGAAACAGAAGATGGCAGTGGAAAAGTTTTAATCCTCGTGCAAGGAACAAAGCAGGCGCTGGATTCTTAATGTTGCTGAAAACAGGAAAACGTGGCTTACCAAGGAATACGCCTGTCAGTGGCAAAAAGGTTCCCGCAGGGTTGCTGTTACGTGAAGTGAGGAGTCTTGTATTTCACATTCAAACAGAGCCAAACTGTCGTACCAATAATTGTGATTGGGTGGTTTTAGATTTCGTTTGATGCATTTTAAATTCCATTTCCAAGTTTGCCTTAGTCTTGACATTAATATGCCTTCTTATTTTTATTTTTTTTAATCTTATATTTTTGTATTCCGCTGACATTTGCAGTTATTTTGACGTAGGTTGTCCATTGATTGAGATCAACTCATTCGATGGGGCCCAACAGAGTAAGTGTCCTTGCCCCTCACAGATCGATTCCTCGAAACTTTGTATGGTTTTATAACGTCGGACGATGGGCGAAGTCCGAAAATCCATGAATCGAGGACCACACAAAACATTCCAATAAATTCTACAAGTGGCATTGTACAGAGACACTTGAAACAAATGAAGGCATTTGCAGCTGATGGACTAATGGATTTTGATTCGTAAAGCTGCTTCAAGTGATACTTGCCACACGTAAAACCATAATGGATCAATTCTAGTTGCCATGTCGAGTACTTCTTCAGTTAATCGACAGAGAATTACGACATTAACAAGTTAATAATAATTAATAATCCTCAAGTTGTAGCACCGCTGATAGTCTCATAGCTCGCCACTGTGCAGCATTCCGACACTCGCAACCTGCCTGTCTAAGGTACATCTTAATGTTATCATTCCATCTAATTCTATGTCATTCAAGTGGAGGTTTTCCAAACAATGTTCGGCGCGCGTTCTCTGTGAAGTACCGAGACCTTACAGGACTAAGGGCAGTGGGGCTATTATTTTGTGCGTTGAAGCCAATTTTTGTACAGTTTAATGAAAGACATTTCTGGAATTTATAATTTCCATAAAGTTTCATGAACGTCACTTATTAGTTTGATGATACTATTTTCGTTTAGGTTTAATGTTTTCTTATACCCTTTGTGCTTAGTTCAAGACTAAACAATAACAATTCAGTATTATAAACAAATAAAATGCTCGGTAATTGAAGTACGTTTATATTCTCTGTTTTGTGTCATAATATTGAAGCCCGAGCATTTGTTTTGCTGTACGAAGTTTTGGCTGCTCCCTGGACAATACTTTAGCCTCAAAACACGACGTTTCCATACGCGTGTGGCGCGTTGTCATGCTGATGACTGATGTGCTTGCAATACTCGATGGCGCCAGCAGCGAGGTTGGGTTTTCATGCCAACAAGCATAATAATTTATACAATTATCTTAGAAGGTCATGTCGCCAGGATTTATGTGTCAGATGGGCACTGAGAAATGTGGATGGAAGACTTCTTGGAAGATTAGAGAGACAGGTTGTGAGAATTTTAATTTGACTGACCTGTCCAAGGATTGATGTCTTTGGTGTTAAAACGTCTGGTTGAAATAATTGTACAAATAATTGAAGAAAAATATGCAAAATAATTATAACCTTCGAAGACTGAAATATGTAATATTTTCAAATTAATATCAATTTATGGTTTAATGACTTGTTATGTAAAACTATCACTCGCAAATGTCAAATATCGCCACTGATCAGCGAAATCAGCCAAGCGTTTTACACATACGCCACTGAACTTGATCACAGGCACTGCTTCTTACTTTACTCGATCTTTGCGTTTACAGAGCACTTGGATTTAATGGCATAGAATACTGAAACGCTTTTAATGTCGCGAATTTAAAGCGACGAATAAATTAGTGCAATAAAATGGATCCGCGTCAGATCAAATCAGCTCCGAAACAGTTCGGCACGTTTTATGTTTTCTTTGCTAACAAACTGTTTACGGTGTCAGAGACCAGCGTTTTCTGTCCCCAGGCTCGGTCTACGTTCAGTCGGAAATGACGTTTCTTTGTCGCACAGACGTGTCTACACCAGATGTGGAGAATGCACAAGGACACCGGTTGATGCCTGCAGCGTGGAGGAACGCCAGTCGAAACGTCGGATAAGATTTTCTACCTTAGAACTAAAATCTGGATCTCCACAAAATAAAGTCAGGACAATTAACCTCTTTAAAATGAGACAAAAGTACAAATCTTTCAACGTTGATGTTGATCCGTCGATCAATATTATACTACGTTTCGGTAGCTGGTTTTTCTGCCGTCTTCAGGAGAAAATACCTATACTGGTGGGTCCAATGGAGGGGGCTAATCCCTACTGAGACGATGGATGAAGTGAGATAAATAGCAATGTTGAACGTAATGCGCCATCGTTGAAACCATTTAGAAACATAGTTCGGATCTTTTTAACACAGGAGTGAAGTTTTTCAGCTTGTAATATAGCGCACCATGGGTTGGCAACCGGTGGCTCGTGGTTCAGTTTTGACCTAGGCAATTAGAAGCAAAAATATTAAAAATGAGAATTACGATCTGCTTGCAGATTCCACAATACTTTGCATAGATGGAAGTTACTTCTCTCAGGTTGGTGAGTTACCAGCGTTGGACAGACTGAAATATTGGAAGAAAGCTTGAGTCTTTAGTCCTTGAACGTAGTTGTTTTAAAGCTGAGATTCATATTGTAAAGTTGGAAAAGTGTTAAATCGCCAGATAAAACCTACTGATAAAATAGCGGTAGAATTTATGCAGGCAGAAACAAAATATTACATTTTGTAAAGCATCAGCTCTTCGCAGGAAGGAATGAATAAATTATTGTAGACGTATTTTGTATAAACGACGATAATATTGACTGCAGTAATCACGGACAATTATCAGTCGTACCAACTATATGACTAATTAACTCCAAGGAAAATTATTTCCTAATTTATTATTATTTATTTAATATAGTAACATTTCCTCACATTTCCGCGGGATATTGTTTAGACGTTTCATACTGATGCTTGTAGTAAATTCCAAGCTAGTTATCAGGGTGGTTTATTTTCCTGAAGTTCTGGAACGTTTATTTTTAATTCTGGACCCCGATCACATTATAAGAATGCCAACATTAAGGAGTGAAACAGTTCTTGGCTGTTAGCGTGAATTTTACTTCTCGGAAGATTAAATTGTGTGTAATTTATGTGGGCCAAGATAACTTCTCCTATAACTAGGCAATTGTTCCTGATCTGCTGGTTCTGCAGTAGGTAGCCGTAGGGACTTTCATGTTCCTGAAGTGTGTAGGCCTGCAGACATGTTGGCATTACAGTGCAAAACATGGTCGTATTACGTAAGTCTCCGCAGACGTATGATGTAACATATCATTGTGTCTAAATGTGTAGTGAAGTTTCAAATTAATTATGGCTGGACTGTTTAATGACTGGAAAACTGGCGAGCTCTTTTTGGGCAGAGCAATGGACCTGTCGTCAGACAGAACGCTCAATAATAATAAAATAATAATTTGAATACCTCAATATAATATTAAGTCTAGAGTCAGGTAATTTACAGGTTATTTTGGGAGTACTGAGACAAAGAGTTAAATTGAACTTACCACTTTTGAACGTTCCGTCACCAAATTACGTGCTTCAGGGTTACATCAAATTACGCAACGTTGCAACACGAACAGAGGAGCTCTGGCGAGTGAAGACAGCTCAGAACTTGCAGCGTAGCTGTACTGTTTAATTAGACCCGCGCTGTGAGGGGGTGGTGGTGGCCTTGAAGCATGGAATTTGGTGACGGCCGCTGCAGCCAAGGGTCTCATTGTATCACGAAATAGTTTATGTGGTAGAACCGAAATGACTCACCGTCAGGCACGGCGCTGGACGTCATTAGAAAATTGACGCAGGCCGCGCCAGTGCCGTGGCCAACGATGGTGACGTTGGTGGGGTCTCCCCCGAAAACGGCGATGTTCTCCTGCAGCCAGTGGAGTGCCGCTATCTGGTCCATGAGCCCGTAGTTCGCCGGCGACCGGAAGTACGCGTTCGAGTTGGCGTTCAGGAACCCTGAAAAGACGAGAGGAACGACTGAGTCCGCGTTCTTTTCAATTCTTTCTTCACAATAAACGTTGCACGTATTTTTATCTATTCAGTGCGTGCTACGCGGCACGTCCATTTCACCCTCTCAGTTTAGTCATCGGCTACGGACTGGACGACCGGGGTTCGATCCCCGACGGGGGCAGAGGATTTTTTTTTTCTCTGGCTTCTGAGTCTAGACCGGCTCTGGGGCCCACCCAGCCTCTTATCCGATGGGTACTGGGGTCCTTTCCCGGGGCGTGATGCTAACCACTCACCATCCAGAACCGGCATGGACGCAGAGGACAGAGGACAAGTACTCTGCCCCCGTCGGGGATCGAACCCCGGTGGTCCAGTCCGTGGCCAGTCACTATACTGACTGAGCTAAATAAAAAATATTATTTTTATTTCTTTCCGTTCATTTTTGATACGAGATTGTTGTACTTCGTACATACTTTGAGACAGATGATTCGTACAATGAAGTATAACAAAATTTCATTCGACACAGTCATTTTGTGTCTCTACTAATGGTCTGTTAGTGACAGTTTGCACCGAAGCTGTTCGATCAGTCTAGCCTGTTTGTCGATAAGTCCCAGGACAGCGGTCAGTACGGACGGATAATAATAGGTGGCACTGGTGGTGTGAGGCGGGTTGCATAATAATCGGGCACTTTCGCTCTGAATGCGCGCCCATACGAACGACTATTAGAACCAGATGTCCGCTGTGACTGTCTCTGTCTGTCCGTCAGCATGTTTTAACTCCCATTTTAATGACAGATTTAAATTAAATTTGGTACGGACTAAAATCTTAATTTAATGAAAATAAAGCACAATGTACTGTGTCTGACAAAACGACTTTATTAACTATTACGTAAATAATAGTTAATAATTCGGTTTCTGCTTCAAAGAAAACACATCTTATCGTCAGTAAAAAACACGGTCTTCTAATGATGTTTGGTGAGAGTGTTGCTGTTTATTTTGAGAATCAAATGAACCCACGAAGGTCCGATTCAGATTGGCAGTCGAATTACTAAGAATGGCACGTGTTTACTTGTAATCAGTGTTAAGTTTGAACGCAGGTCTGCTTAAAATTTACAGCGTTTGACTTTAAATAGACTTGGTGTGTAAAATTGCTGGTAACTGAACTGTGAAATGTGTGCACTGAAACTCGATGACTGTGCTTTCAGCGTGCGTTGTAGTGTGCATAGGCTGACAGGTATCCATTATGTGTACACCCAGTGACACTCGATTTCTGACTAAATGTCGTAACTCACGTCCACTCACTCACACTCATTTTTGCTGACAATCCACTCTTTTTCTGACACTCAGTTTCACTCACTGTCAGCCACTTACCATTCACTCATTTTTGTCACTCCACATTTCTTGAATTCATTCACTCTCACTCAACCTCTTCGCTCATATACTCACGCTCACACGTTGCAAAGTGACATTTCTACTTATTTAAGACAACTTAAATCTTTTTGTATCTTATATGCGTCATGTTTGTGTTTGATTAAATATATTTATTTTGTACAGTCTATACACAAACGTTTGAAGTTTATTGGTGTTGTAAAAATTATATAATATTAAAACATTTTGTTGTGTAAAATATTATATTAGCGCTCTTAATCGTAAATACGATTTTACATTATATTTTTTAGTGCTTTTATTAAAACGACATGTTTCGACGGGTAATACCGTCGTCTTCAGGTTTTTATAAATTTAAAATATTTTAAAAACTATTAGATATTTGATGCAATATATTATAATGATCCGTAGTTCTGTTTGTAGTTTTCCATTTTCATGGTAAGTTGCTTATTGTAGTCAGACGTTATATTTATCAAGAGATGTTGTGTAGAGTAACGAGCGTCTGACGGCTAGTGAAGAGAATCTGTGTTCAATTATCATTTAATATTAAAACATTTCAGGGCAAGGATATTTTGATGGGAAGTTTTGTTACTGCAGAAATTTATATAAATTTTATTTGCATAATTTCAGTCATGTGTAATGCCGACAATAATTTTATCCCTGACAGAATTCTAATTCTGAATTCAATTTTATTGTTCATTGCAGAACAGTTAATGTACGATATCCCTTCTGTAGTAAAATGCATTGATCTGATTGCATGCTGAAGTAGCCTTAAATTATGACCACGTTTATCATACGCGTGTTGCTTTAAATTATGTTGTAGTGACAACAAAGGTTAATTGTACTCCAGCACGACTAATCGGAAACATATTAACGTTATGTATTCCGATAATGATATTTATGGAAGCGCTTGACATATGATGAACCTTGCATTTCACATGTAGTGGCGCTGTTAACAATTAATGTTTCGTATCGAAACATTTGCTGGAACACATAATGCGCGCATGTAATTGTGCTGCAGCAGTTGGCAGGAACACTGCAACCAGAGTGATCAATCAAGATTATTCAGGGACTGTTCCGAAAACGTTTTCTAAATAACCCTCTTTATTTATATTTGGGACCCAGTGAAGTAGTAACAGCATCATAGTACTGACAAAGCTAATCAATCCTTCGAAAAAATGACAGGTTATCACCGGAAGAAATTAAGACGAGCTTAAATTCGATTAATAGACCCACGTCATAAAATTTAGTTCAGAATATTTCATCTTCCCGGCTAGCTTTACCACCTCTCACCCCCCAAGCGCCTGCATGGTGTATAGGAAGGCAGCTTAAATTTACTTAAACCTCCCGTGTTAATCCCGAAGAAATACTCTAAACGTGTGGTAAGATAAAACCAAGTTTCTCCTTTGTAGATAAATTTCTCTCTGTGGAAAGTTAGGGTAACGCTGTCCTAATCGAGCGTCTTCGCTCAAGGGCGCGTCTTTGTGATAGGAATGCAATGTGAAGAGTTTCGTAATTTTACCCTCCCTGTAGCTTAAAGGCTTTGAACCTGAAGCTTGTAAATTACTTTAAAGATAATGGATCACATCAAAGCACAGATAATTTTATGATGTAACTGGGATACGCAGAGTGTGAAGGTGGATTAAGTTACGAGATTTTATGAACTGTGCGTCTGATAAAGCAGGACTCTTCTTTACCTACAGCTTTTCAAAGGAGAACCCGTGCGTTGAAATCAGTTGTACTAGAACCTGACTGCCAGGAAGCTTGCACTGAGATTATGTTAAAAGTGTAAAAATTATTACCGTTACGTAAGTATTTGTGTGGTCCCGATCTCAATATGGAGCAGAAACTTGGACACAAACATCAAGGCGGATTTCAGTAGATTAACTGCAGCAGAGATGAGAATTTTGAGAAGGACAGGATAAAAACTCGTATAAGAGAGTATTAAGAAAGGGGGGAAAAAGGAATATAAAGAGGATTTTGAAGACGAAACCTTGCAAGGCAAATTTACAAATAATAGTACAAGGTTTTATGGAGATTTGAACGCAGAAATAATCCCAAAGAAGGTTTTGAAGGAGGAAATAACGAAAATCCCCGAAGAAGGACACTGAGATCAAGTTGGAAGCCACAGGTTGTCAGACGACCCACATGAAATGGAAACGTCTTCGGAAGGAAAATAAAGTTATCCGTCCAATGCAAATCGTAAAAAACTGATTTGTTCTGCCTGTAGTATTATGGCTTTTTTTAGCCGAAGAAGGCCGTCCTCTAATCTGCATTAAAGTAATGGCTTCGTAGAATAGAGTGAAAGATGGGAACTCAGTAGCACTGATCTGTGACCAGACATTTTAAGAATATTAAAGAAAATCATAATATACGTTTGATATTTCTGAATAATATAAGAGACTCAGCATTCTGTCAGCGGGTCTGAGAATTCTTGTGAAAGCGACAGGACCTTAAGCATTACCCAGACAATCGAGAACCCACAAGTTCCAAGCCCTCCCACCGCTCCTGAATCCACGCCGGCCTCATCCTTAACTTACGGGCCAGACACAATTTCTCATCCGCTTTATATAATACCAATTTGCTTTCGAGAAATGATGTAAGGAAACTTTACGGGCACACAATAATTAGTTGAGAGTTAAGTCTATGTTGACAAGGGGGTGGCGTGGTGAAGAAACCCTCCTGGGTGTGGGGACGACACTTCTCTAGCTATGTAATCCTGTTACCGGTACATGGTCTGTCTCGTTAGAAACCTGTTTCATAAAGTCGCCCAAGTGAAGGCATGGCGAAAGACTTTGATTGTCAGTCTTCTCGTCTGCATACGCGTCTCAGGATGGTTACGTTATCTGCGGTTTAACCTCGTTAATTGCGTAGCAGCCTCGCTCCGACCCGCAGTGCTTATGTTCGTTCCCCGAGGTACCAGTTACCATAGCAACGTTTTGCAGACTAAAATTTGTTTCTTTCAATGTCGTGAACATGTACTTAGGTTTTCCGTGGTTTTGCTACTAGAATAACTCTCTTACTAGCATATAACACGAGCTGTGTTAGTATCATAGGCTATTTACATTCTCACTCGGAACATTGTCAGGACGGACCATAAGCTGATATGTCCGGTTTCAGTTTTATTCCTAATTTGTTTTTTTAGCTTTCATAATGGCATATTATAAAGTAAAGTTTTTCAAAAAAAGTGCTAAAGCATCTTGATTCATGTGTTTTGAGTGGAAAATACATGAGACTAATATTTTTCTTATAAAAATAAGTATAGATTGTATCAGTCAGCTCAAGTCCAGAGCCTCACAGCGCCAGTTCTGCCGTCCTCGGACACCGAAAGTATGATTCAGCGATTTTCACGTGCGATTAATAAAAGTGCTTACTATATTTTTGTAATATTAGACATTTTGTTGCTGGCATATGCATACTTGCTGCTTATTGAAATGTTATTAATAAAATTACGAATTAACACTTTGGTTAGCATCTTTCTATAGGATATTTTGTAATGGTGTCAGATATTTCAGGAAAAAATACATAAGCCTCCAAGTGTACTTCGATTGAACTCTTGGTTTATCGAATTTAATAAAAAAAATGCTTTCCATAGTCTTCAAAATAAAAGAAGTGGACTGACTGACATCACTTGACAACCTCGTGTTCGTGTCATGCACTCCGGGAAAATAAAACGTAAATTTTAACCATCAATTCGAGTGATTCCGTATCCCCAGCAAGGATTACCGAAACGACGGATCGGTGAGTCTGATGTATCACGATTAAAATTGCAGAACAATCAACATAGAAGGAAAGTCCTTAATAGGACTAAGAAGACAAGCAACTGCCTTAACCACAGCTTCATTAAGCCAGCAGTTTCGAAACAAATTTCCGCTGCTCTCACTCTGTGGATGTAATTACCTTACAAAACACTGTCGAAAGCGCATTTCGCATGTGGCAGTGCATTTATTGGTTTCATTTCTTGTTTATATAACGACGCCGTCAGTATGACAGGAAGGCTAATCAACAGTAACATCAGTACCCACTCTACTGTGCGTTTGCTTTCAAAGTAAGTCTCATCCTGCGAGTAGAAGTTCGCTTCGTGTCTGAGCTTGTCCAGAGGAAAGCGACTTTTTAAGATTGCAGAAATAATTCGTGGTCCGCGAGAGTGGGTACACGAGTGGGACCAATGGAACATCGTCAAACAGCGTGCGATTATTTCCCGAATAGACTTTATTTTAACGGAGGCAAGTGTAAGGACGTCCACCGTTTGTGTTAACGTAAAATTTTTAAGATAAGCTGAAGAATTTAGGTAAAAATTGTGTATTGGAGTTTTCTTAAAGACTGTAATCATCGAATGTCATTAATACAAATAGGCTATAAAAGATTTTATCGCAAATATCAGTCAGGGCGTGGGGACGGTGTTGACGTCGTAAATGTGTTGGGCAAGGCCGTGGTCTAAGCATCACGGAGTTTTCCTCCGGGGGCTTCCCCGGTTTCTCCGTGGCATCCCAACAATTACTCCACTCACACACAGAAGAAGGCAATGGCAAACCACTTCTGATCATCTCTGCCAAGAATGTATATATGTATGAGCAGGTCCCTGACAACCTGAAGAGGTTGGAAGGATCCTGTTCATAATATATGGACCTGTCGTCAGAGAGAACACTACAAATAAAATAAATAAAAGAAACAGAGCTTTCAGTAAGGCTGGAGAGAATGTTGGAACATTTGTGTCGAAACACTGACAAGCTAACAATTAAAGTAGCCGGTCCGATGGAGGACGTGTACGTGAGGGTGCCCTGCGTTTGTAAACCAAGAGAGACGAGCCATCCGTGAAGTGTGATCTGGTTTCGTTCCACATATTACGACACTCAAGACGTCCGTCTTCTTTACACGAAGTTTCGTGTTTGTCATTTTTATTGGATAAATTTCTCTCGACCTTTCAGTAATCAACGGACCGTGACTTCAGACGGCCAGTCGTGTGGAAAATGACATTGAATCGATGGAAGGAGGGAGGTTCACATTCCGTGACCTCTTCGCTTCTCCGCGTACTTAATTAGTCTTACGTTATTTTAAGTAAACGGGTTAGCCGTTTTGCTATTAAGAAATATGTAATTCAATGAACAATATAAATGAGCCAATTCTTTGTCACCACGAAGTGGCGCGTTCTCGGATTGCACGTGGTGAAAAACAGTCTGCAAATATTGAGGGTAGTTGCGAATATAAGCACGAATGGACAGCCGTCAAGGGGTGGTCTTCTAGCTTGACGCTGACAACCCATCATCATGTAAAAGTGCAAAATGTCCCAAAGCCTTTGGGCGAGGTCTTCGTTACAAGTGTACACGAGGAATTAAGCTTAGAAATTCACCGGACCGATTCATCGCCATCAGTTACAAGGGGAATCGTGAAGTGTAACACGTATTTAATAGGACAGATTATGTTACATGGGACAAAGGTGGAAATTAACCTTTATTATACGACATTTTCACTGCTGACGGGAAACAAGACATGTATACAATATATTGGTCGGGGAATACGAAGGTAAGAGACCACGTGGGAGAACGAGACGTGGATAATATTAAAATGAGATAAACTCATAGGGCTCCAGGGATTACACCGCATTGAATAAGAACAAAAATTGGTGGATTCTTGTAAACGCCATAATGAATTTTGGGGCTTGGTTAAAAATACCAGCTAAACCACTGTCAGCGTCTTAATGTACGAAACATGTGACTCAAACCCCCTGAATAATCTCAGCGCATGTTAAAATTCTGATCGCCCTGTAAACTGTAGGAAGCAGAGGGGAATCTGATGAAGTACGATTTGATTCGATATTCATGAGGGGATCCTCCAGCGTCGTAGCCAACAGAAGTGATTGTTCTTACGTATGAGAAGAATCGATGGAACAGCAATATCGTTATGTTTAAGGACGCAGTGTCGTCGCCACCATTCGCCTACACAAAGAACCTCTGCACGTTTCTCAAGTGTTTGTCGTAGTCGGCGAGATATAACGAAGACGCCAAGGTGTGTTGTACTCTCGCCGAAAAATCAGGTTAGGTTAGACGCGACGCAAAACTTCTGACTTCAGCTCGGCCTAGTCGATTCGAATAAAAGGCCCCCGGGGATTGTTCCTCGTGAAGTTTCATCACTCGGGCTGTCAACATTGACTAAGAGACGACTGGTTCCTGACATCTTGCCATCCTGTCATCAGTTATGCCATGTCTTGGCTATCAGCTACACTGCTGGAAAAAGTAAAGTTAAGTAACGCTATCCCCTTATACGCCATGTTCGCGCTTGAGGGGAGAGACGCATAGCTCCTACTCATTATTAAGCTCGGCACTAGATGGGGATAAGTGAGTAGTTAGCTTCACGCCCGGAATGCTGGAATAAAGCAGATTGAACATCTAACGACATATTTCCGCAGGTTCGATAACATTTCTTGTTTTTCCCACTCGATAATAATGTCCAGCTCACAGTAACCGCCTCTGTCTCAGACACTGAAAGTGTCTTTAAGTAATCTATAAACAATGAAATAAATCACTTCTTATCTGACGGTACATGACATCATCGGTTGATACGTACTCGTGAAATAACCTGTTAGTTTTTATACCAAGAACTAACATGAATATATTTAGACTTTGCGTATTTATTCCTTTATTTCAAAGTTTCGCAAACTAAAATCTCCCTTTCTGCGGATGTTTTGAAGCCAAATATATTAGAACACATTTCTGTCGTCCTGAGTTTGTTCGTCGCTTGCAGAATCCTTTCTACGGTCACAAGAACCTTCCTGATTCTGCAAATAGTGATATCACGTGTCGTCACGGAAGCTTTGAAGACAGCTTCATATTCATCTGCCATCATGGCATGAGGTCAGAATAGGTTCGTATTGAAAATCGATTGTCTGAGTATCAAAATTGCTGTCTTTGCAGAAGTTTCGGAAGTGTTATATCGACTTCGACCCTGAGAAAGGCGGTAGACTCGGTCCAATACCGCTAATAATTTGAAAGTTGCGTATTTTGATTCTGTGTCCTGTAGTAAGGGTGTGCTTTCGAAAGAATACTCAAAAGTTTCCAAATAATGTCGTGTAACTAAAGCACGCAGTTTACTTGTAACAGTATTACGATTCGTTCTTTGACAGATGGGTACCATTGAAACAATGTAAACTATTTAATAATCAGTGGTCGACTGGGGACATCCCAAAGAATTTCCACAGTAACATAAAACATACAAAACACTCCTGCGAATTATTAAATGGAAACTTCAACAGTTCACACATAATCAGTTCCACACATTTCCGTCACGATCTGTTCTCTTGCGTCTGACGCCCCCGACATGTCTTCATGGCGCAGTGCTGACTTAACACGGCGTGAAGAGGTTAAAATTTTTTGAAGAGTCGTATTAGTCAAATGCCTGAATATAACCGCGATGTTACGTCTCTGACATTGGCCCTGGTACATCGAACGTTGGGTGGTCCTGCGTTACAGATTTCGGCCTGAACATGTAAGGAAATTGTCGCTAATGAGGGTGCGAGCTTCCTCCTGGAACTGAAGGCGACTTCCACTTCGCTGAGTAAGAATACGAATGGCCAATGCGGTCACGTGGAATCTTCAGTTCGGTCTGATTTTCTGTCTCGCAGCGAAGTCTCTTCGGCAGTGAACTTAAAAGAAGGGAAGTGAAGATTTGGGGAGTACATTTTGTGGCCTCGGAACTTCTAAGATTTAAATGATAGTGACGGATCATAAAAATTAAATTTGAGAATGTTTTTTCTGTGCCGGATTTACGAGAGCAATTTTCTCGATTTTCTTATCACAGATTCTCCGAATATCGGAATGTACAGTTTGAAGTTGGATTCTCATTTTGGCTGCAACATCCAATTTTCTGGTCTTCTGTCTTTGTGGCGGTGTACAATTCCGTACGGGCGTTATGGCGAAAGGGAATTCGCTTGAGAACGTCGAATTTTGTCCCGGATTTAGGTTGCCACGGAAACGAAACAAAGGAGGATCGCTGAGTCTTCCTTCAGTAGTGATTTAGATAGAATGGTTAATCCAACTGTAAGAATCTACAACCTGCACGCCATTTTGACGTCATTGCTGCTGACAAAAGAATTTCCCTCCTAGGAAATGAGGACCAAGATAAATGAATGTTTGAACGGGGATAGCTCAAGAACAGGAAAAGGTCTAGACAACCCGGCTTCTATTCCCGGCGGAGACAGGTCCAGTGCCTGGAATTAGCTCATTCTAAAGGACCCCATAGATTGGAGTCACTACTATTGAAGACGAGGATTGGTCCAGATCTTGAGGACAGAAAGTACTCTTATCTTATCTTTGTGTCTTCCTGTTAGATTTTTGAACGGTATGACCGATTTTTACGAAACGTGGCATGAAACATGTATCCTATCCCAACTGAATTCTTACATCATTTTAACAAGATACAAATACAAGGCGAACCTTTCGCGGGGACTGAGGTTGATGAAAGATTCTCGGGTTGTAAGCCTCGTCAGGTGGCTGAACGGTGAGCGAGCAACAAAGGATCAGATTAGTTACCCAGCAGCCCTGAGGATGACAGCAGAGATTGTTGTCGAAACGTTGGCACAATATGTGGTTTATTCACCGTTCAGCCAACTGACGAAGCTCATCAAGATACAAATAGTTTACAACATGAAAACGCTAACCATGGTAACAAGGGAATCTGAAGTAAGCATCCTGAGAATGTGATGAAATCTTCGTGAAGGCTTATCCTTAATCCTCACAAGTTTGAACATCCTTAACTTTGATATTACTGATTGAAGACTATTAAAATGCACAGGTTTAAAGCAGCGTGCAATGACATTTTGTCAGTATCAAATACCATGAAAATCTGTGAAGCCATTCTCGAATTATTATCCGCTTATGTGTGATGACGTCATGACGGACGATTACGTTATTAATAATCACAGAGGAGCATGGGTAATGGCGGAGAATCTTCATTCGACCTCAGGACTTTCTAAGCAGTGTCTTCGGTTATACCGATTGTAGAGAACTACTCTATCAGATGTTCTAGAATTGCAATGTACGTACCGGAGGAAAAGAGCGAACTTTGTGGGTCTTTTGCAAAGACGAGATTGCGCCGAAGGATGTACTGTCCCGCCCGGTTGGCTGTCTCACTTGTGAATGTTTCGTCATAATTAACAAAGACAGAAAAACGAGGTTAAAAGTGTGCGAAATTCCACATTAATTCGTATCATGCGGATGAGGGAAAACATTTGAAATTATTCAGAAGACGGAGGTCAGATTGGGGCCAATGACCCGGGGCCAGGCACTTTGTCACTGCAAGTGAAACGACCGATCGATGCCAAGAGTTGCTAACTTCAGACTTGTTTGTCCCAAACGCGGCAGATTACGAGACGCCCCATCCCACGGCTTATTATATAACCCGACAAAGCGCGTAACCAACCTGGGATGAAAGCAATCCGATCTGATGTTCTGAACTGCAAAACGCAGTACAAAGGTAAGGTCCGAACCGCGTGGAATCTGAGAAGCAAAACTACGCATAATTTCGAATTTAACTAATGTCATTTAGAACATAAAATCTCCGTGCTCAGTTCAGGACAGGACAGAATAGGATCAACGGCTCTCCTGGTATCCCGCGTGCTAGAAAATGATGATCTCCGGGTTGCAGCATGCAAGTTCTTAAGGGGAAACTACTTCACCCGTCGACATCTGCGTTGTCTCATTCGAGAATTGCTACGTTCTTGGAACAGGTCAGAAATTTCACAAATATCCGCTAACAGTGAAACAAACAAAAACCTAACTAGCGCAATTTCGCGTACAGAATGAGAGAGAAATGTGGTTTATCGGGGGGGGGGGGGTATGCGATTTTCGTCTTTTTTGCCAGTAAATAAGAATATTTTGAAGGGATCAGGAAGGAAAGCAAGCCACTTCTTATTCTCGTCGCTGTCTGTCATCGCAGTGGCTCTTCGTCTTATCTGCCCTCCCCCTCCAGCCACCCGAAGACCACGAAATGACTTGAACTCTTTCTTTACTTTGGAACTTTTCCTGTCTCATCCCTTCAGCTCTGTAATGTTCTTGAGAGTGCGGGGATGGGCTGAGTAAGGCGAGTAGCTTTTCGGGGCGGAAGCTTCAAGGTACATTAACCGGGACCAAAGCGCGCGCTCTGCCTACGTCACTAGCGTGCTGGTAGAAGGAAAACAGACGCGCGTACTGCGTGAATCAAAATATGTTACCGACACAGGAACTCAGACAGCGAGCTACAAAGTAGTAATGTTTTCAGTACGGACAGTATATGATTTCTTATATACTGCCCCTCCCGTCCCTCGTGCACCTTTGCCAATTACGTCTAACGAATCTCAGCGCACGGATTCGCCCCGACTACTGCACGGCGGGTCTGCGTGCCGAAAGGCGAAAAGACCCGTGTAAGCCCAGCGCCGCGCAGATAACACGGACTGAAACACGCGTTCAGCCAGCCGCCAGCTTTAAGGCTTTGACCGGGATGTTCTCTTGTTAAATCTTATGTGGTACCGCCTGATTCGACTTCTAATGGTTAAGTGAAGTGTTTTCTTCGCGGTACGGTCTGGATTCGTAAATATTATGAAGACGAGCTTCGGCTTCAAAGGGTTAACCAGCTGATTTTCGTAATGGTGAGGTGTAGTGTTTTCTTCGCGGTACGGACTGAATTCATAAATAATATTCAGACGATCTTCGGCTTCAAAGGGTTAATTTGTTCCTTCGTGCGACGAAACTGTTACCATTCTCATTATACGACTTCGGTCTGAAGGTACCGAGTTCAGAGACGGCCAAATTTCGCGATTTTCCTCATTCTCACAAAGTAAACGTCTCGTACCTTCTTACTTGAGGTCTTTGTGGGAGGGGCTCCAGGTTCAAACCGCTACTGACACGGCAAGAGTGTGTCTTATAAGTCATCATCCATCCGGACAGGCGCCAGATACTCCCCTGCATGCGAAGGTCTTTGCCCCAGGCAAATCTGACGTCATGTACGTCGTTTGCAAAAGTTCGAAGTCTTGTGAACGGGCCTTAAATATTATCTCCATGCATTCATATCCCAACTTGTTATTTTCGCCAATTATTTAAATCAACTGCAAAATGACAAGAAATAAAACCAATTTGAAGCTTAATGTTCCAATTTTTGTTTCGAATATGTTAAATAATTTAAGTAAACGAAGTGTGTCGTAACGAAGGCTAATTTGGTTCGTGCCATATGAAATGAGACGGTCTGTTGTGTGGAACGAATGTAATCGCGTTACACCATAGAACCAACACTAATGACGGTTACATGTGTAGAATTCTGCTGATGAATGCATTGGACGAGGATATGCGAACCGCGGTCCGCGAAATATTCGGTCTGGCCCGCGAAGTTATCCGTAACGCGGCCCTTTTTAATGTTTACTTTCTCATAACGTGTTTGGTGATTACAGTCCCAATATTCGTATTTAGTAATCTAAAGTTAATTACAGCACCGAAGACTTTGTGTGCCTTATTGGACATCTGTTTAATCCGCGAGGACACTTGTCAGAGGTCAGGGCACCCTGATTGAATTAAATATAATTAATGAAAGTCTTAAATGCTCTGCATATCAGCAAATTATATCCAGAAGTAACAAATTATTCGCGCCAGTCTTGAAGGGGTTGTGGTCACCAAGTTTCACACCCGTACTTTTAAATATATACGTAAACGTATAGCTCTGCATAGTTTAGTTTTCACGTTTTACGCAGCAGATGGAAACGAAAAGCGTTCTGAACAGAGTGCCAATAAGCCTGCCCTGAATTTAATCCGCTCTTAATGTCTTTACGAGTGTAATTTAATTACTGAAACTTTACGAGAGAGTAATGTTATCTGTTCCTTAACTGCCACATTTAACACTAAGTTCGCTGTCCCTCTGTAAGCCGCTTTGCTCTCCTCCAGAAGGCTTCGACCTCAAAGAGAATAATTTGTTGGCCGTGGTCAGTGACTCACACAGGACAGTTCGGGCGCCTCCCTCCTCTGTCGCTGACCTTGGCCTCAGCCAAGGTTCTCGCTGCACCGCGAATGGAAACCCGGCGTGTTAAATTTATAGAAACAAATTGTTACGATATTCCTGATTTCTGACTGCGTTTTTGATAGGTTAAAATTGAATTTGAACATAAGTTGGTTCCAGGAATTAACATAAGTCGTTGAACGACATTTAACAGCGCCTGAATGTATCACAGAAGGACATATTCACGTAGAATTAAAATTAGTCAGGCAGAATCGCAGATGGTGATTGACAGGCTGACAAAGAAATATTTCCAGGGATGCTTCCAGGCTTGGCAGCGGCGCTGGGATCGTTGTGTTCACTCGCAGGGGAACTACTTCGAGGGTGATGGATGAATTTAATACCTGAGATAAGTGTACGGGTTTTTATACGCGCAGTCTTGAAACTTTCCGATCGCACCTCGTATATCAGCAAATTTCCGTTCTTCTCTGCACCGTTCAGGATTTAGATGTATGCAAATTTGTATACATAAAACTGCGATAAGCTTTTTGTTCGTGAATTTCAGATGTGTTTCGTTTTATCGTATGCAATCACCAAATCACGCTCTGAACGACGTTTTTCTGTTGTAGTATGCACTGTTACTTCATATTCTGGGAGTCCCGGAATCAAATCCTGTCCCGGAGGTTAACTGTCCTGACTGACGTTCTTGTGGTTTTACTCAGTCCCTACAAGCAAGTACCAGTATAGTACCTTAAACTAGGCCACGACCGATTCCTTCCACATCCTTTCCAATTTATAATTCATAATCATCATTTCATTCGACGTGTTATGGTCTGAGCTACTGCAAAAGCGTCGTTAAATGAACTACAGATAATTAAAGCATTCGCCATGAAGACCTGTTTTCTGTTACAACAGCAAATTTTGTTGGTAATTGCGCTGATCCTTGGGTGGACCAGACAGACGCTGTCTCATAACACCATCTGGTGCGTAAGTAAAATGAGCAGAATCCTTCATTAGAAGCGCGTATTCGTCAGCTCGTAAAGAAATATAATTTTCTTGTTAACAAGAACGCGCTATTGGACGTGATGATGGAGTCGCATCCTGTTTATGTAAGATCCACTTTAATGTCGCTGTTCCACCGAAATCTCGATTTCTCGGTCGCTCTACTTTCTTGAGGTCCTTACACGGTTTTCACAACTCCATACGTGCGATATGCACCTCACTTTTCACCGTCTTGTATGAACCTGTTTCTCGCCTCTCTCAGGATCCATTCCTCTCATCTTCGCTTTGTTCTCACACACCTTCATACTTTATTTTTATTCTTATTCTTCTTCCCTTAGGGGAGAAGGGAAGTTTCACGCTCATATTAAACGGAAATAAAATTAAAGTTGCGCTAATATTAATGTTGAAGTTTTTGGATATCAGATGGGAATACAAGTCGTTACGAAGTGAGTTGCAGCAAACACTATACTGGGATACCGGGAACGACCCGTTCTTCAAGTTCCTGAGAACTGCGGGTCCCAAATTTTCGTTGGCTTTGATCTATAGACATTTTGGTAGGACTCCTTGGACGAGGGATCGGCCCGTCGCAAGGCCTCTACCTGTACACAGGACAGCAAAACACAGAAACATCCATGGTTTGAGTGGGATTCGAACCTAGTGGCACAAGGCCCACGCCTCAGACCGCGCGGCCACTGCAAACACTACTCAAACAGAATTTGCTCGTAATTTACTTGGGTCTAGCGAAGCGACCAGGCGGTACCTCGCCCTGTTTCTTGTCTCTTGGTGACCGCGATGTTCCGGAACACGAGCAAGTCAGAATGCCCGGCACAAGAACACTTTGTCTAGCCGAATGTAAAAACGTAATCAAGTTTTATTCCTTCCCACATTTGCCTTATTCCTCCTCAGTTCCTCTCCCATTTAAACGGATCTTATACTAAAGTTGGTATAAAAATACGTAAATTTGTCAATAAATTTTCTATAAAGTGCACTCAAATAACGAGAAGCTGTTGTCACTGATTTTAAAATGGGTTTTATTATACGAGGTCGAATAAAATTACGAGGGCTTGAATTTGGATTCCGTGTATAAATAAACTCACAAACTCAAAAAGAGTTATATTTCATATCTCGTCATTAACTTGCAAGACGGAATCTTGACATAAGACAGATTAATCTTTCGAAATGTGTCGCTGTTAAAGCAGGTTTGCTTTGGACTGACAGTAGGAATTACGATGTTTGCTGATTAAATAAGGGAAATATTTGCGAGCACTCAGATCAGAATCTTTACTGTTCTCATTCTCTGTCTAAATACCTATAATTTAAAGTTTGTATAAGCTAATAATCCACCTCGTTGTTTACGTGACTGCTCAACTTCGTCTCTGATTGTCTGAGGGGACAAAACAGATTGAGATTCCGGGCGAGGAAGTCGTCAAATGAATGAGGAATGGATGTACAATGCGTTTAGTGCTGACGGAGAAAACACGAAATCAAGAGAGGTCGTATTTCGATCTTTAGGCGCGCACCAGAGGATAATATTAAAGCTGATCTTACATAAATATAGCATGCAGATGAGACTGACCTGATAAAACTGTCTTAGGATAGGGTGCAATGGCGAACTTTGATGAACACGGGACATTTCTTGACTAGCTGAGTAACTATCAGATTTTTAAAGAATTCCGTGCGTTGTCCCTTTTTTCTCCTTGTTCGTTCTCTGTCTCTCTCATAACATTATTTCCCCTCTTCCTTCCCTCGTCGCCTTGCCAATCATCATCTCCCCCTCCTCTTTAACCCATTCTGAGTACAGTCTCAGCCGACAGGCGGTCTTCAAAGCCGAAACCGTTCTCCGCTATTAATTAACTACAAATTCACCCGAGCTGAACTGCGCTGCAAATTGTCGGCCCGTGTACCTGTCAGCCAAACTGTATTCGAATTAATTCTGATTGCGTTTCTACAGTAGCGTTCACCGATAAAGGCGAAAGCAACTGTCGCTCTCCGGCTCCCGGAAGGAACAGCATGACTCACCACCACGAGCTAACTGATGCTAAAATTATTCACACGTAAACGCAACTGTGCCCATCATCGTGTTAAGTGCTGGTTGGTGTTGTGGAGGCGGGTATAGCTCTGTCTTCTGTTCAAAGGCGTGTTTTCCTGAAATGTGGCCGATGGAAGTGAGAGACAAATGTCGTCCTATTTTCCGACATCGCAGACATTCGCTTATTTAAAGGCATGTCCGCTGGGTCACTTACGGACACTAAACGTGTTAAGACGCCGTGTGCTTCCTGAAGAAGTACTTGACGAAACAAGAGACTTGCGTCTGCAAACCGCCAGAGGACAGAAGCCACGAAGCCTCTTCGAACTTAGGCAGAACAAGGCGTACTTTGCAACCACGTGACCCGGATATCAGGCTTAATTTCTGCGACTGTTTTTGTACTCAGTTCAATGACGGCGAAGTTGAATTTCTCTTTCTGATAAAGCGGTGTTAAAATTTGCGCGGACGTGTTTCTCGCAAAATAATTGGCGCCGGAGATCTGTTAATCCACGTTTAATCCAAGAACTTCCTCCCCATGACGTAACAGTTGGCTTGTGGTTCACAGCGGACCCTAAAGACTTAACGGGCTCAATTTGTAACGTGTACAGAGATGCATCATTTTCAGCATCAATTACAAGGAAAGATAAAATAATTTTATTGTTTTATAGAGCGATGCTTGGCCGTCAGTCATGCTGCTCCTACTTGGAGCCTGGGAGTGACAGTTGCTTTCATCTTTATTAGTGATTGCACTGTGTATTATTATTTTAGAAAATAATTTGCAGGCCCCAATTGTTTCTATATCTCTTATGAATATAGCAATGCCAATTTGAAGCTTTAAGTAGCGAAAATGCACTACCAAGGTATACCAACTATTCTATGTGTTCAGGAGTCGTTATGACTCTGTGGAGTGCCAGGCCATAAAATGGGAGACCCAGATTCAACTTTCATTAAGGAGATAGGTACTTACTTGGATACTTAGGCCTTGAGCATCTGCTGGTCCCAACTCTCTTTGGCTTTGATCTATTTAGACATTTTGGTAGGACTCCTTGGACGAGGGATCGGCCCGTCACAAGGCCTCTACCTGTACACAGGACAGTACAACATCCATGGCTTGAGTGGGATTCGAACCCAAGTGGCACAAGGCCCACGCCTCAGACCACGCGGCCACCGTGACGGCTAAGGAGAGACCACTGTCGATCTGAAGACTATTCAGAAACGCTGAGACACAAATGCAGGCCTAGAACGTTCTATTTTGTTTGGTGGTACTTTTTTTTATATTTCGGACAGGTGTCTGTGTTATGTTCTTTCTGCTGAATCCATAAAGGAATTTTGGAACACGTCCGTGCCATATCATTAATCTTTATCAGCTTGGAATTTCTGACTCCGCAGTAAATATAATCTGCAGTTGATGCAGAGTTATAAAATTAGGGAATACCCAGTACCAGCGCATCATTAATAAATGGTTTCCTTTTCTATCGCTTACATATTCATGTCTCGTCACCAGAATACAGGAGAATATTGTAAAATGAAGGTGGATATTAAACCGTTGTAGAATGCAGTGAAGTTCGAATATTCTGTAACGATGATAATAAATCAAAATTACATTTGCAAAGAAGTGCGGAGAAAATTAAATTCTGAGCTTGGTGAATAGCATTCAGCTCAGAATTTTTGTCTCCTCAAACCCTGTCTAAGCATTAAAGATTAAAATACTAAAAAGTATTTTGTACTTTGTTTCTCCATTAATATAAATATTTAAGAGAACTATCTTCTATATATTATCCATCGTCAAGACTAAATACAACCAATAAAACACGACGTTTCGGAGATTTGAGTCTATTTCCGTCTTCAAGTAAAACCTAATCTGTTGAGCCCAATCAGATTTGAATATAAATCTTGGTCTTTTACATCAAGGACAGAAAACAGTCTGAGAGTTTCTGAGAGTCAGATGCTGAGGAGATTACTTGGACCTAAAAGGCAGCATCTGAGAGCACGAGGACTCCTTACCAAATGCTTTTGGTATCCGTGGGACATGTAGCACGGAGCAGGGGCTGAAAAAACACTTGTGGGGAGTAGACCACTGGAAAAGTTGGAATAATATTAAAATGATCTTAAATATTTTGAGTATGAGAATATGGATTGAATACAAGTGGTATAATGTTGGGTCCAATGGTTGGATTGTGTGAACAAGGTAATAAACACTTGTGAAAATATAAATGTCACGACATTTGTTGGCCAGTGGAGCACCAGTCAGCTTCTCAGGAAGAACTGTGCTCTACGATCCTGTCTGCAGGTATTTCTGTCATACCATTAATCTGCCATCCACTGTATATTAAGCTCGCCTGTCTGCAGTTTCGATTTTATTAGACAGTGGGCCCTTACATGGTTGACCGCCGACGCGCCTGCACGCTCGCAGACATTAATTATATGTTAACAGCTGTTAATAGACTAATTGTGGGCTTGTACATACGCGGAATGAGTTTAATTTTAAAATGGTTTCCACGGAAATCTGTTAGCTTTTTTAAAATTGATCCTAACTCAGCTCACGTTATTATTATTATTATTATTCCATTATGGAATTACAGTATAATCGTATAAAATTGCAAAATTATTCACGTATATTAATCGGCAAATGAAAATTTCTGTTCTAACACGTAAAATAAAATGGATTTTCTTCATTTGATTTTATGCAGTGCATTTGGAAGTTTCCAGTTTCTCTGTGCTTGAGAAAAATATAATTGCTCTAAACTGAAATATTTCTTAAAAGAAAAAGAAAACATACTGGAGAAAAATACACATTGAGAAGCTTCATAATTTGTATTCTTCAGTAATAATATGGCGGACGCACGAAAACTACTGCCTGACAATTTTTGTCGAATTATAACTGTATTATTGTTAAGATAAGAAAAGGTACTGAACCCTGTCTCTGTGTTTAAAATAGCAATTACTTATTTACTGCTTACAAGTTTAAATCTCGGTTAAATTCACTAAAAATATAAATATATGAATATACAGACTGTATTTATCAGAACAATGAACGTGTGGTAAGAACAGAAACCAGCCGCCACTGATTGCATGATCCGGATTCCCGGCTCGGTTGAAGCTCTAATCCATCTGTAACATTCATTTGCATGATCTGTCAGACTCCGAATAAAAAAATGTGAAATGCTATATGCGTGACACGTACAATATATTAATCCCTGGGAAAATAAAATCCGGCATTTGTCTTTAAGCTGGAGTAAAATCTTCTGTTTTTTTCTGTGATTTTTCAAGAAACCACGTACATTTCGCGCATTAAAACATTTCCAGAACTGCGAAGCCGATGCATTTTTCTCTGTTCCGTCCGTTTTAACTTACTTGGCAAGTCTCTGTTATGAATCCACCTCGGCCCTAGACCAAGGCCTATTCTACAGGATGATTCAAAAGTCTCCATACACAGGGAAAATGTTGAGTTTTTTGAACAAATTGCCACTTTATTCACAAAACATGCTCTACATGGTTGCCAGTCCTTTGAAAAAACATACCGATGCGTCTCTCCCACTCACTGTGAACTCGCGTTAACACATCTCTTGTTATGCGCGTAATTGCGTTTAGAATGCGTTCCTTTAGGTGATTTCCCTATGTATGGAGACTTTTGAATTACCCTGTACAATGAGCTTTCTCTCCTGCTTAGTATTCGGGAGGATCCAGGTTTAAATCTCGACCCGGACACCGGAAGTCCCAACTGAGATTATTCGCGTGTTTCCTCAGTTCGTCAAGGAAAATTCATGATTGGTACCATATTCAATATCCTTTCCAGTTAATTATTAATTAATCGTCCCTTCATTCGTCGTCTGAGATAATTACGGAGTTAATAAATAGACTTCAAATAAACAAATACGTACGGCGACCTCGCGTTCTTAAGCTGGACGCACGCCGATCCCTGAAGACAAGACAGTCCTTGAGGTCGCAGTACCCTTTGCACGGACACGCGCAGAAGTCAGACAAGCGTGCGGGCTGCATAAGAACATCTCGAGACCCTTCTCCCTGCTTCCATCATCAGGGCGAAATGATCACCCTGGCGGTCGCTTGTATTCACTTTCGGAAACCCGGGTTCGCTCCTATGAAAGTCCATTTTGGAATTTTGATGGACGGATCAGCACTGAGACAGGTTCCTCTCCGATTCCTTCGATTTTCGCCTGTCAGTATATGGGTTTAGACAAAGGGGCCGTTAGCGGTCACAGAGGCATTGTGTCCCCCATCGCTACGATATCAAATTGTCTACGCAAGCGTAGTTTAGAATAATATAAATTTGTTTTAAAAGATTGCAATTTGAGGATGATAATCCGTTTGCATCTCGTGTTCACGAGAGGCCTCCGCTACTACTACACCTTATCCAACGCATAAATCGATCTATGCCAACGCCGTATCGTTACTAAGCAACCATTTGCGGATTAATGTACAAAGTAATCTATTTGGTACAAAACTTAAGCCATAACGCAGCGCCACGGTGGCGAACAACGAAAACGTTGTATGACGTCACAGCGTTTCGCGTAAATATTCTGTTCCACACTGAAGTGTTTGGACTGTGTCTCTCTCTGTTAAAAATATTTCAGTGCTACCAAAAATTACTTTCGAGGAAGTCGGCCATCTTTCTTTTGTTGATTTATTTGTTCTTTGAAATATAGACTGTCATTTTGTGGTTGAAGATGTTTGAACTCACTGTACCTAGTTTCTGGACGAGAGCTGTGCTCCGTGGAGCTCCTTTGTTTCTGGACATGTGGGAGGACGGTGGACGTCTCGATTCCACCGACGCCCAGATGGAAGGTTGGGAACCTTTCTCTACCAGAAAACGAAGAAATATCATTGTCCCCGGCTCCTCTCTGGCTGTGGGTCTCTGTTGAGCTACAAACAAACTGTCCTAGCTACTTGCTAAGACTCCTCACTTAGGATGTATTCTCTGTCAGTGATATCTTAACGTCGGGGTTGTACGTCACTGAATTCTTATATAAATTTACGATATTAAAAACTTCTTCGCTTGGATAAATGCGTCTTCACGGAATTCTGAATGCAGATTACGATCTGTCGTCTAGAAATTTAGCTCTGATCAACGTTTATTTATTGACGCTGTCCTGTGGATAATTCGAGCAGTTCGTAGCCAATAAGAAACCAGGATTGCGTCATGCTCCTGGCGCGTGCGCATAAGCTCCCGATATTCATCGTGAATGAAGTGTAGAACTGCAAAAAATAGCCTTATAATGTCTTTAAGTTCCGACCAGCTGCGACTTTTTATGTGTAAACTTTTCCCATTCTGATCTTCATTATTTCTTGTTTGTATTCTCTAGTTTTCTTGTAGAGAGCTTTGTGTTTTTTCTTAATTTTGTTTTTCCTCCCCAACTTCGATCCATAATTGGCACAGCCTCTTCCAGCTCGAGCCAAGTTTCCTCACGACGACAAGGTTCGCTCCGTGCAGCCATATTGCCCAGCCATCCCTGGACTCCAATCTGTGCCGTCAACAAGGGCATAAGAATCAACTCATGCGTCTTCGACTAGGGAAGCTGCTCTTTTAAAACCTTTGCCAGTTAAAACAAAAACTTTAAATTTGAATTCAATGTATGAGTAGCAAAGTGTTTGCAGGGAAATTCGACAAATGCTTGCGATCCTTATCAGTATGTATTTCCCGAAACCTTATCATAAGACTGATTATTCGATACGTGTAATTGAATATCATGAAGTATTAATATTATAAAAAATAAATAATTGAATTTAATCGTCCACAAAGTAATCGTATTCCGGAAAACTGAAAGCTTATAACGTTTCATACGATTCGTTGTGTCTTAATTAACAAGAATCATCGTTATAAAATGAAGTGTACTTCACTTTATTCGTATACGCCAAGTTTTTTTTAAAACTCTGTCGACTTAAGTACTCGATTAATCGTCTAGCGATTGTTCCAAGTTGTGACAAAATCTTTTGCCGTCTTCTGCACACTTTTTAATTTCTAAGTTAAGTCTGAAGTGACCGAAACATGGCTGTCATCACATTTCGAGATTCGTAATCTGGAAATTCTTTGTACGCTAATTGGTGTTTCATACACATTTACAGATTCATAGTAAGAACATACTCATTAAATTCTCTGTAACCTCATGTACCATGGCGGTGGGCAAGTCACAAAGACGCCAGCTGTTTGTGTGGCAAACTGGCGACCTATAACATTATTAAATACAGATTACAAGCTTATAAAGCGCGTTTTGTCCAGCAGAATATCTGCAGTCTCCCATTAGCACTGATAAAAGTTATTGCGTTCGAACTTGCGTCTCATAGATTCTGTAAACCAAAAGGACATTCATGTTTCTTGATCAGGCTTCAGACTGTGACAGTGTTGAGCACCCTAACACCCGTCACGTCATCAATAGGAATGGTGTTGGCCCCAATTTCATACGACACATTCAGACTCTGTACCACAAAGCACGAGGCCTTATTAAGGTTCAAGAAAAACCTACAGATTCCTTCACTTACGAGAGAGTAGTGCATGAAGGTAGCTCCTTTTTGCGCTCAATGTTGAACACTTCCTGGAGGTGTGATATTTATCTACAAGAACACGGATTCATTTACTTACAAAAGGCGAAGGTTTCCAGTACCTGCTGTATGCCTTGATGATTTTTACGGAGCGGAATTTGGAGCCATTCTGGGTGCCTGGAAGTCAACAGGCTTCTTTGTAGGCCGATGGAACCCCTAGGGTTTCGATGGAATGATCAAGGTAAAATATACCTTTGGATCTATCTTGGCAAACTCCATCGTATGGCACAGAGTAAGACTGGACTAAACTGGCAATTAAAGTTACAGCCGTGCTAACTAAGTGGAAGGGAGTTCCATAAGCCAGCTCTTACCAGGATCGCAAACAAATTGTGGGCGTCAAATTAATACGTCATCACTGTTTTGACATGGCCCACTGTCACAGTCAGCTTTGTCTACTGGAAATATAAAATTTCGAAAGCTTGTTCAGCTCTAATTGGTCTCTCATCAGCCCACATTTGTCTTCAGTCACTACAGACAGGAATTTCCCAGGACTTTCTTAGTGAGACCACTGTACAAGAAAGATGTCATAACCACAGGGTAATTATGCTATTTACTACGCCTTCTGTTTTCTATTGTAAATAATTAAGAACATTTTCGAACTAATTCTGTTATACACAATGTCAACGCAAGGAATAATAATCAGCATCATAAGCTATTTTGCCAACATCTTATGTTTTCAGAAGAGTGCGTATTATGCAGAGATCAAAATTAAGTCTATAATGAGAGCAAACTTTTTTGAGTAGCGTGTCAGGCACGTTAGACTATTATTGTGATTGTCAATTTATATACGAAATGGGAAATAGAAAATTCAACATAACAAGCCAATTTATTTCCTCGTTTGCAATGAAAAGAAGCAGATCTTGAACTTCGTAGCATTTTCCAGTCGTCCTTCGAGTACTCTTCCGCTCGTCTGCCGAGGACTTGTCAGAATCGTTACTGGAATTTCTGTCCGAGCGGTCACAGCCGTTCAAGAGCGACGTCGAAGTAAAAAACGCCACAACCCGGAAAAGGCGGAGGATCAGATGAAAAAGTCATTTACATTTCCTGTTCCAAATGATGTCCCCCTAAAAACCTCTTCACAGTACTAGAACTTTGAATCGCTCTATATACGTACGTCTAATATAAATTACGTGTGTGATACGGGTTTATAGCCGATAACACTATTGGCTACTGCTATAAAATACAAAATTTATTTTTTTACGTTCGACAGCAGAGGCATAATTAAATATTTAAGAAAAATGACGATTTTAGAATGACTTAGAAACAACGTAAGTTACAGTAATCACAGAAGTTTATTGTGAAGGATTAAGAATTTAAATTAATATGAGCGACATTCATATTACTTTAAAGAATGTACGCATTACAGTCTTGTAATTAGAAGTTTTTATAATAATAAAATATCGCTCAGAATTAAAAATATTTCATTGTTTCTGACATCATATATTAAGATCTCAGTTTTCTACATAACTACACGGGGTAGACTCCGTGAGAAGATGATAGTTGCTTAGATTTAACTTGCCTAATTTCATGGATCAGACTGATTCTTGAAAAGCTAATTGTCTCTAATCTAATCAAGAAATTTAACATCTTTTATGGAATCAAAAGGACCTTATTGTGAGGCAACATATCCTCACGCCATATTTTTATAAGATCACTTTTAATATTATATCTTCGGTATTTTCTCCGAATTAGTCCATTCCCTTCAGGTTTTATGATTAGTTTTGTATAAAATTGTCATCGCATCCTCCGTAAGACGTATAGAAATTATGAAATCAACTACGAGGGTGCACCGTCTTAAAGTGTTTAGTTAATCTCGATATTTTGGGGTGGCAAAATAATTATTATACTCCAGCTAACTCAACCCCCCTCCCCCCGGCAGAATTTTGAGACCGCATTGTGCTGGACGGACTGGGTAAGTTATACGGAGAGAGCAGAGTTGCTTTGCCAAAGATTACTACTCGAGAAAGACACGCACATTTGCGTTGTTGCTGAATTTGACTAGGTTTTCTCGGGCTACAAGCAGCGTTTGATCAGGTCACTTTTATCTCTCGTCCCATTCACACGCCAGTGAATAAGGAAGAATCCAGTCACCAGGAAAATGTTACACTTCAGTATTCTTTACGTTTCGAAAAAGAAGTTATGAAATCCGGAGCATTTGATGTTCCATTTTTGCCGGACGATGTTCGCACGTTCTTAGAGCTGCACGAAAGCGAAACTTTTACCATGTCTGCGTAGATCTTATCGCACGCTGATTTTTATTTAAAAAGAAAAAAAAATTGTAAGTTAAATCGAACATTCGAACATGGCAGCAGCTAAATTACATTCCGGATGTCTTCCGAGCTACAAACGATGGGGATGGGGGGGGGGGTGGGGGTAGCGAGGCTGTCATTTTCAATTCACAACTTGTTTTGTTTTTATGTTCCACCGCATTCAATATGAATTTACATGTAAAATAGAGGATAATTTTAACAAACACCTTTTTGGACGTGTCTGCACCACTGCAGTATGACCATTGAAATCTTTTTGTCTGTCCTTCCATCCGTCCGTCTACACACACACACACACACACACACATATATATATATATATATATATATATATATATATATATAAACTCGGAAAAGACTGAACGAATTTTCATTAAATTTGGGATGGAATTTATGCCACTGAAAGCTTCTCGAAACTTGAAAATTTTTAATTTCCCGCAACTGCTAATACCAACGTGACGGATTAAGATCCTCATTGATGACGTCAGCACCCAACCAGTCAAGTACGACATTCACCACAAAAGTAAATGTCAGTGACATTTTGTGGGATTTAGACGTGATTTTTAAAAGGCTTAGAAATACGAGGCTAACGCAGTCCGGCTATTAACAAATGTCAAATTTCGAGGGATTAGGAAAGATATAATGAATTGTTATGAATGTGATTATTGGACGAACAACTCGAGGTAAAATGATGCTGTGTCAATTTTAACAAGCATCTTGCGTAAAAGCATTTTCGTGATGCAAACTTATCGGAGCAGTTAAGAAATAAAAACGGAAATATTAATGCGCAATTTGTGTCCCTTTTCAATGTTTTCCGAGCTAAGAACAGTTTTCTTCTAGTATTTTATCTGACAAGAGTCAAATCTTAGCGTAGGCCAAAGAATTGTCGCACTGTGCGTACATTTACTAACTTTTGCTTAATAAGGCCGATGCTGTAATCCGAAAGCAAATTGCAACGACTTGAGTTAGTCAGTGGACATTCTTTGGACCACTCTTGTTCCACAGAAGCCGCGTATCCAAGGTTACAGTGAGGTCAGGTTACTTCTAAAATGTGAAGTAGGTGGTGCTTCTATCCGAAGTTCTTTGGTATGACCCGAAGGTGTAAGCTGTCTTCTGTTTAACTTGCATAATATTATCAACAGACCCGATCTCTTTGGAGATGAAAACTTCACAACAGGTTAAATCTGAGGTTAACCGAGTTATGGCTCGTCCAATCCGGTTAATCTAATCGGAATACTGATCTTGCAGTCCGTATTCTCATACCTGCGGAGTAACTATGGGAATGTGGTAACAACACTTTTCGCGTAACTACACACACGTTCATGACAAGGTGGCTTACAGTCACTAAATTGTTACACTCAACTCACAGACCAATTGGAACCCATTTTAATAATATCCTACTAATGTACACCCTGAGTTAACCTAAAATCTCACTGTGTTCTGAGCAGATTCTTGTGGAATCGCCGCTGGAGATATATTTTCAAGGGAACCAGTTCGAATCTTGGTCGAGTCATTTTGGCGAGGCCGTTGTTTGCCTGTCTAGTCGAGTCAGAGATACAACATTCAAATAGGCCACGACGTCAGTAATTGTAGTGACGAGGCTAAGGGCTGTACAACCGGGGTTCGATCCCCGTCAACACTGTATCTTGACGGGATGAGACCATCTTCATACTTTTCGCCACCGTGAGAACCTGATATCTCACAACAGACAATGCGTACGGATGTACGAGATATCGGACTTTCGGGGAAAAACGTCGGAAGTGCGGGTACGGTCTAAAACTTTGAGATTTTGTCTGACAAATGAAACCTGAAATGCCTGAGGAAATTAGGCTTCTTTGGTTCTCCCACGTAATTTTCCTTTTTTTAAGTTTGTACAGTGAATTGAGGTCGGAGCAACGAGAGACAACTTGTCTTACTGTGAGGACGTACTGGACCGGATGCACCACTGAGCAGCGATGTTGAATGGAATCCCTAGGGTCCGAATGAGGGGGGGGGGGGGGTGTCCCGATCCTGCTATTTGCTGTGGATTCCTGCATTTACTCGCAGGAAATGCGCGAGATTGCGCGCGTATGTGTTTATGTGTAGGCTGTAGTTGCTTCTCTTTCTAAAACCCATCATTCCTCCGACTGTACTGTCTAGTGACCAGCTCCGCGATCAACTACCGGCCCATGCGCGCCGTCACCAGGAAATTCAACTACAATTGATAATGAGTCTCCAAATCGTTTTGCCAATATTGACGTGAAGTATTATAGAAGGCAAGCTACAAGTAGCTGGAAGTTGAAACACCCTTCATCCCTTCTCTTCGCACTCCTCGCCCCATTGGAAGTCTCTCCTACTATCCCAGAGCTGGGTCACTCGCATTTGCTCTGAATTTCACTCCAGAATCCGTGTCGATTGGACGCACGTACTGATCTATCAACATGGTCGTTCAGGCGACTTAAGGCCCCTCAACAAACTCCTCACGGCGAAAGTTAGATTCTACGACAATGTTTTAATGTCTGTGCTTTCCCATGAATCGAACTCAGGTTCCTGCCGTCCTCACAGTCCTACAGAGATTCGGAAATGTACAATGGCTGTAACATGAACTGAAACACTCAAAATCGATTTGTGAAGCGGTAATTTTTAATTTCCTGAAGTTGGTAATACCAGATGGGACAGTGACGACCATAATCATCGGCGTTCTTTATGACGTCATCTCCTAAGATATCCGTCTGCATTTATGGAAAATTCGAGAGTGGCTGAAGGATTTTAATAACATTTGTTATGGACATTATGCTGTGTTGATGATATTACAAAATCTTATATTTTAATTTCGTACAGATGGTAATACCAACGTAACGAATGTGCATAATAGGGAGATGAGACGATAATAAAGACGTAGCCTGTAACCTTCAGCGCATGCGTAATGACATCATGGCCAATGATGACGTCATTAACCTTTAGATGTCATTTGTAGATTACGTTAAAAGGTGTATACATGGAATGCAGCGTTCATATGTTGAAGAACGTGACCTTTCTTGGGAATAGGTACACTGGTCGACGCCCTTTTGTAATCGCGTGGAAATTGTTTAAATTTACATTTTTATTACGTTAATGGCACTTAGTGTGTGACTGTAGTGTATTGGCTTCTGTTCGTAATTTTGAAATTTTGGCAGGAGAATTAAAGATGCTTAAATTTTGGAGGAAAAACGCTACAAATTTTAAGTATCCCAAACACCTTTGCACATAAAGAAAGTGTAGTAAATTCTTTTAGAAGCTTCTCGTAAATTTCCTCTCGTGTGTTAGTGTTTTCACAGTCTGGTTATAGGACCGTAGAGTTCAGGACAGGTCGAATTATCCTGTGCAGATACAAGCCTCATCTATTTCAGATGAATCCTACCAAATGCTTAAAAGATTAGCGATGTCAGAACAATTCCGAATTGAAAGATGCTTATTCTTGAATGCTGGAAAAGAGAAAACTAAGAAGTCTAGATGTTTTAACGACGGAATTAGCGGTAAACAATATGAAACGCGGCCGACACTTCGAGTAAGCGGATTCCTTGCAAAGGATCTGAGTTTGATGCAGACCGCAGAGGCTCGCTACTCACCTAGAACGCCCAGCCTGTAGTTGATGGTGACCACAACGACTCCTCCGTAGCTCGCCAAGACACTGCCGTCGTACGGGTTTCCGGAATTCCACTCGTAGGATTCGCCATGCACGAAAACCAAGACGGGGTATCGGCTCAGGCCCCCGCTCTCCCGGGTTCCGGCTGTGGACAGAAACAGCAGTTAGAAACAGGGCTACACCTCAGTCTCTTTACTTCACCCGTTAACACAACGAACAAACCTCGTAAATATTTTAATTTTAATTTTAATATCTTGGTCTTTTATGGAACTGAAAGGCTTTTTCCACGTTACTGATGAACAAAAACTGGGGTCTGTTCTGTTCGAGATGACCCCCCCAGTCCGCATACACCCAGAAAATAAGATACCTTAAAGGTCACTTACCTTAACTATCACTTTGACTCTCATATTTGCTGAGTCCCCATTACCAAAAGACAGTGACTTAGTTTCTAGCCCTAAAACGTATTTTTTCCAAATTCCTAAATTAAGGAATGAGTTGGTTTAACTGTAAGCATTGCCAAGTGTCACATAATTATTTCGATGTGGGCACTGAAATTTGAAGGCTTTGAGCATTTAAAATGTATTTCAAAAGTTATGCACAGATATTATTTTTGAACAGTGTGAAAAAGATATCTAAGACTTGTTATTGTCTCGTGTATTTTCAGTTTGAACCTCGGTGGTGATTCCACTCAGCCGCGGTGTGTGATTGGTGGCGACCTCGGACTGCGTGATGGCCGATGAAAGTAGTAAGTGCTAGAATTGGCGTATCAGTATCCATCTTCTATTGTCTTTAATTTCCAATCGATATCTGGTGTATGGGGGGAGAAGGAGTGGGGTTGTCTGTTCCATGAATTTCAGACACACGCTTGTCTTGGCCATCGGCCCAAGGTAATTTTTCTTATTTATTCCGACGTGTCTCTTGTCTGACGACTGGTTGTCTAAGGATATTACAGGGAACAAGTGAATTGGTTTGCGAATAAGCCTAGTCTACGAGAGGGGGCGGCAGGTTTCGGGACGAACGGATTGTTTTGGGATTTGAGACTTTCGCGGCGAGTACAAACAATAAAATCTTCTCGGGCAATCAGCTGGTTACCGTAATAAACCGACGTTTCTGGAACAAACTCCTCGGATCCAGTCACGCCAGAACCCTGAAGATGGGGGACGGAGTTTGTTCCCGAAACGTCGGTTTACTACGGTAACCAGCTGATTGCCCGAGAAGATTTTATTGGAACGGATTGTTTGTTTACGAGAGTGAAGATTCAACTTTCTGTTAATGCCAATCGCAAATATTCGAGAAACTGTTTGAATTGTTATCGGACGCTCACTTTGTCCACCTCCAGTACCCGGACTATGAAGCATTCCCTTGCTTTCCGTTTCATCCTCCTTCACTATTGTCGGATGCACTGCAGTTTATCCCCGTCAGCTGTTAGACTCCCGAATCGTCCCAGCCATTACATTTGATTAGTCCCGAATCAATCGTGTTTAGAAATCCGTGTTGTAACGACATGCTATTCCGACAAGGGCCCTGGGGGGGGGGGAGTGTGGATTAGGGAGGGGATTTCTAGTGTGGGGCTGTTAGTGGAGAGACTTCGGTTGTGTTATGTGTTAGTGCAGGCTGTTAATAAATCGTTCTGGCACTGAACATGCACAGATTCCGTCCTGACTGGTTCCAGTCCTGTTCTGACCTCTGACCACTTCCATCCCGAAGGCCAAGTATTTATTCAGGTGGCAAAGTTTATAATACGGTTTTGATTGACATAAAAATTACCAATTAATCATTCAGTCACAGGTTTTTTTTTATATTCTAATGGAGGTCACATGTCATTCCTCTGAGAGTTGACATCTAACCTCTTCTAACCTGACCTGAATTAGGATTGCAGGTTTTTTTCGGTTTTGAAAAGTTTAAAAATTATCAAACATCTTAAAGAGTTCCAAATGGTTTAAAAATTTAAAAAAAAAGTAAAAAAAATTGAAATTTCAATAATTCAAAAAAAATTTGAATCTCAAGATTTATATAATATTTAATGTTTGAAATTTTTAAAATTTATAAATACTTAAAACGTTGTTTGAAATTTTTAAAATTCTCTAAGCAATTAAATGGAATATTCAACATTTTCTAAAAAAAATTAATTTATATAAAAATTCGTAATTTTTATGAAATTTTCGGCTATATATTTTTGTCAAGCTTTAGGTATGAATAATAAGTGGTATTTACTGTAAGGATAATCTGCGAAGAAGGAAAAAGTCAATTAACAGCAGGGAAGAAATCGATTTTTTTTAAATGACTGCGGTCCAAACAGTAATATTATTTCCTCGGTGTGGGAACAAAGATGATGTGACTGATTATGCCAATAAACTCTCCTGAAACAATTAACCTTTCTTATATCATCTCGCCCATGATTTAAACCACAATTTAACTCTGCAATATTGCAGTTTCATGCGCCATAGATTGTCCTGTTTTGTTTTCAGAACAAATGTCTGCCACGTTCCTGTACAAGAACAGTGCAGATTTCAGTCCCTTTTTTCTGTATTTCAGGCTGACTTTACATGACTAATTAATTAATTTATGAATTTGAACAAACGTACAGCATTGTGTTTCGGTTTGCTAAAATTAGTTCCATTGTAAATGTGTAGAGGCAGCTTCGGACATGTTGTAGCGTCCTTATATTAAAATAAAATTAAGGGAACTGATTACAACGTTGTGATTTCGGTTTCATTCAGCCATCTTTTGTGGCTAGGTACATACAGCCTGTTGCACATTAGCGGTAGAGGTTAGAGGTGACAACAATAAATGCTGGATTAAGTATTAAAAGAACATTTTGTTATTATTTTAAATATTTGTACTTTATGTAATGAGGGAATGTTTTGTTGTCTTTGTCGTTAGTTCCCTCAAAATATTAATTATTGTTTATTCATTAGCCCTTTGAAGGTCAACCTATTTCAGAAGTCATTATTTCTGTGTTTTGTATTTATGGAATTAACAGGAATAATTTACAAAATTTCTGTTTTTTTTTTTACTTTTAAATTTTCAGAAATTGTTGTGCGTCTTTTATTTGGAGGCGTCTAAGCGTTCCTCTTCCTGAAAACATATCCCTAAATGAGGGTTGCGTCTTCCAGTCGATTGCATCTCAAAATCGAGGATATACGGCGACATTAACGAGTTGATCCTGTCGAAACGAAGCTTGAGAAGTTTCTTTGCGGCGCGGACTGAATTGTCAGATATTATTTAGGCGAGCCTCGGCTTCAAAGGGTAAAGACTTTGTCATTGTGATTATTGGTTGGAAAATTATGAAACCACGTGAGGTCTGAGATCCACTTCCTATCCGAGAATTAACTCAGTTCTCATTATTTTTAACGCCTGGAAGCGGGAATCCGTAATGAGCTTCCCACAGCGTAGACACGGGGGGGGGGGGGGGGGGGGTCCTTGTGCCCTGCATTCTCTCGTGATTTATTCCTTCATTACCTTTGTCCCTCGTTCCTTTGTGGATATTTCTTCCTACGTTGTTCTATTTAGAATTTGGGATCATATTTTCCTCGCAACAGTTGGCACACACCCCTGATAATTTTACAGAATTGGCGAGCGCAGATCTTAGAATATGGAGATATGAATCAGTTCTCTGGACCATAGCAACACAACATTTTGAAAACAGAAGGAGCGACAAAATGTGTCTAGTCTCTTATGAAACGTGCGACAACTTGTGGATCGCGTACCCTTTTTATAATTACGCGCGTGTGCAGGCAAATGTCATATGTGGGTAAGTACGTGTTGTGTGCGTTGAACGTTGCCATGCGAGGAATCTGTCCGGAGATATTCCTTCTCAAATTACCCAGTCATTTGTGCGAAATTGCGCATTACGTCACTTACAGTGGGAAGTGACTGGTGACGCCAGAAACTAAGAAGGCTGAAAAGGGGTGGTCCGGTCCGGAACGCACATTCTCCACGGCATCTCGGCATTATGAATGTCCCCAGCTTGAGTTAAATATTTAAAGTAATTGCTGTGATAAGAACCTTTCGAAATTAATAGATAATTACTATATACGCCTATTCAGCACCGTGAAGATAAAATAGAATTCAACCGGCCAATTTACAACTCGAAAACAGAGGAATTCCTGCCCCTGACAAGAGTCGAACCCTGGTCATCGAGCCAATAGCCTGTAACAATTCTGACTGAACTATCTCGGATCATGAAATATGTGGAGATAAGGAACCATTACTATTAATTAAAGCAACTTAATTTTCTTGACTGTTGCACAGCTCAGGCAATTCAGACGAGGCTTTCCAAACATAATCTGTGCATCATCCGAAGTTTCAGGACTCCGCGTGTATTAATATATTTATTTTCACGTCGTGGCACTTCAATCTCAGTCATCTCAGTTTATGTAATCATTGTCAGGCGTTTTAAAGATCATACTTTTTGGGACACCCGATAAACTGGGTGGGAGGGGGGGGCATATGCATAGCCCAATTTGGTGCCTCTTCTACGCGACCTCAGTTATGTTGAACGTTTGAAGTCGAAGCTCGTCTAAACGATATTTAAGAATTTAGTTCGTACAGAAAGGCCGGTTTCCGGATGCTGTTTAAGGAAATGATCTCTTTTTTTGCAGTTAAAGTCATACGAAGCTCACATATAAAAAATACACAGTCACAGGTTTTAGAGTAGACGGTACACATAGTTCCCACCGGGCAATAAAGGGATAATCACAAACGTAATTAATTTCACTAAAGTTTATCTCAGCAACAGAGATAAGTTGAGCTCCCATGTTGCGACAGCAGTATGTTATTTGGTCACCAGATAGCAGCAGCAGCAGCGGCTAGAGTAGGATATTTTTATTGTCTTAATTTCTGGTTGCGAGTCTAGCATTTAATTGTAACTGGAGGTAACCTCAAGGCGAATTCTTCGTTGTCTGAATAAATATGGCAGCGTACAGCGACCCGTTCAACTTTCATGTTCCTACTCTGCTTAATAAACGCATTTCTTCTTTTCTTATCCTCAGTTCTCACTTATTTTATGCTTAGGAAAAAATTTATATTTACTGTCAAATTCAAAATTTGACCTAAAATATTAATCTATTCTCTTTTCATCTTACATGCTTCGCACGTTAAGACGTGTGATTGGTTCACATTATAACATCAGATTAGAAAATTCATAATGCATAAAGCGATCTGTGTCAATCGCTGTTCTCCAGTAAGGAATCATAAATAAATTAATGCATAAAGAGATGCAACTGGTATGAACGAGGTTTATGATCACGCAATTTTTCAGAGCATAACAATGCAAAGATACGTCATGTCACATCCTTGCATTGTTAAATCAGCGTTTGTTTCTCTAACTTTAAAGCACAAATTTAAAAAAAAAAGTGTCCTGTAACTGAAGATGGATGTATTTTGGATTGTTTCGCCGTGTAGTCTGGTAGAAATATACCGACGTTACAGAGGTTCTAGCCGCTGCCATCATCAGGGCGACGAGAAGACCGCACATGGCTTGTGTTTAGTAACTATATCAGGTTTTTGAATCAGAGGGAAAATAATGGTTTCCAGTCAGAAGTTTGAAACAGCGTTGAGTCAGGATTTCAACGCGTTCACATTCCCGACAAAATTCCAAAATAAACCTACTTTTAAAATTGCGATCCCCGTGCGATATGACAATGCTTCGCTTCAACGCATTTTGTTAACACGCCAGGATCAGGAAGGAAAGCGGTGTAAGTACACAATAGGATTTTATAGTCCGTGGAACAAACACTGTCACGAAAATTAAAATTGTAATTATGAGATCTCAGGTCTCATTGTTTTGTCAACGTGTTTCGGCAATGGACAGGCATGGACGGTGCCATAATGTTTTATTTCATTCATTACATGTCATAAAATACGACGATAATATAATAACAAAATTGTATATCAACAAAATGTCCACTTTCGAAAGTGTTATCCAAATTCTTACGCTCAGTTTGTTACATCTGGAACTGCGTAATTTCACAAAACTAATTCCAAAAAAGTAAAGATTTCTTGAGGTCCTAAAAGTCTCTCAGGATGTCAAAATATGTTTCGATGTTTATTTAACTACACGGTTCATTGATCAACTGAATACACATACAACATTTATCAAAAAATCCATTTTAATATTATCATCAGCTCCACTTCGTGTTCTATCAGATGGTCTCTTTCCTTCATGTATCATGATGATCATATATCAAAGGGGATACAGACCGAATATTTCATTGTGTTACCATATGCAAATTCACAATATTTTCGTTTAGAAGGCTTCGTTTTATGAAAACGCCTGTCAGCCTACAAGCTGCTGCTTACATGCGTAATGTGGCAGACCTTTGTCTAGTTCTAATTGGCTGAAATTTGTGCTTTATATATCATTAATATGTAGTTGTCGCCCGTGTCTTCTGACAGCAGAAAGTACAGCACTTAAAATAATAACTGGGAAACAGATCTATCATTTTTATTGCACGCAAATTCTAACCTCCTGAAGACGTCTTTAAACTCCAATTTTCCTCCCCTAGGAGCTACGTTTAAAGAGAAGGAGATATAATCACGTGAGAAATAATTATTTTAACTGCGATTACATAACACGTTCTTTTTGGAATGTGGCATTTCTTATGAAGCTGACTGTACTGTAAGTAATAAATGCCACCGGTACCACGAGATAACGTGGGAAAATAAACATAACCATAAAAACATGCAAAGAAATCAGAGGATACTTTTGAACTTCTGTAAATGTTAATTCTCATACAGGGGCGAAACTTGGGCAATGTTTAAAGCTTCAAATTTGATTTTTAAGAAGTAAACAAAGAGACGTAGGCTTACCAGGTTCTATAAACTTTAACATTACGGTCAACGGCGGAAAATAAGCAGTCACTGGGTAAATATAAGAACAGATGGTCGCAAAGAGAAATTTCGAATCTGCCCTAAACCAATTTGCACACAGCATAAACTACAAATTTTCCAAAGGCCTTATTTACGGAAATGTCTGATAGCGAGCGAATAGTAACTGAAATAGTATCGATTTTAATTTGGGATTATGTTAGTTTAATGTACGTTTGTGTTGACAATAACAGAATACGAACCATTTTAGTTTAAATTCCTGCTGTGTGCGTAAATTAAAAACATTTTTTTACGTGCAGGATGGGCTTAAGGAACATTGTTACTTCCATCTTGTAACCGATTGCAAGCTCCGAAAATTAAGTTACTCGCTTGAATATACTTTAGAACGAATACTTAATCTCTTAATGCGAATATAACGAAAATGTTTAATTATTCTTTTTGTAGTGCCGTATTTCATATCTTCTTCATTGAACTATCAAGTAATATTACTAAAATGGCGAACTGCCTTATTGAGAAGTTAAGCGATCAAGAAGCAACCCGCCTTTCACGTATAGAAAATTCGTGCTTAAGATAGTATTTGGACACCCCTGTACCAAATTTTTGAAAGTTAAACAAATCTGTTATTAGATGTTCTTTACGCTCTAGCGAGAGCGATAAGCTCCTGTCTGTGTCTGTCTGTCCATAGGAACTAAGGGCGTAAGGTCATCGTTGGGGTCACTGTTACGAAACCGTGAGAAATGAGGTCATTGTACAAAAACAGTTACAATAATGTGAATCGAGGTCATCGTAGGCTCATAACAGTGACCTCCGGTCAGATTATTAGAACATTCTGTATACGTAGACGCCTTGCGACGAGCTGACCACTCCTACCAAATGTCTAGGTAGCTTAAGCAACCTGCAACACGTGAGGCGGACGCGGTCCGTCAAGGAATTTAGAGCCACGAAGTACGAACCTGTGCTATTCCTGATTCTTTAATATTTTCGTTACGTTTGTGGTACGCCATTTGTAGCTCTGAGGAACGTTTTCCTCCTTTGTTACTTTGTTTACATCCAAGAGTCTGACTCATACAAAGCGTATTCAAGGTTTGTTTTGGGGTCTCCTATAGTCTCATTGAAGCGCTAATATTTATTGAATTTTGTATTACCACGATTATTTCTCTCCTAACCCTTAAGGCAGTGCCTCACGTTTTAACGTGTACCTAAATTAACATTTTATTTTCTCAGATGTTACATGAATTCGCGTATGTGGTTCTGAGGTTTGTTTTAACGCGTTCAAAAATTATTTCATTGTGTGTCGTGTCCCGCTAAATTATTTTCTGCCTTCGTCAACAGTGCAAAATTAAGGCTTTCCGCATTTTTAGATAGGCTGAATGGATTTGTCAATATTTTCTTTGCATTCAATATTCGGAACGTGGAGACCTTGGCATATTTTAACACTCGAGTATAAAAATTCAATTTCCCTTGAACGTAAAGACAACAGATTCATTTTATATGAGTGTAGGATTACTACGCTGTAATTTACAAGAGAAATTTTTGAAAAGAGAGGGAAATTCAACTTATATTAACATAAATTTTGGCAGAACTGATGCTGTAGTAAATATATATACCATATGATCCTTCTCTCCTTTCATCTACTTAATTTGCATTTTATTTTGAGTAATGAGTTTTTCTGACATTGCTGCTCGATTGGTTAAATAGATCGAAGTCGGAGAACGATGTGTGATATTATTTTTGCGGTCAGAGGGCGAGACACGTGGGGAAATTTACGAAAAAATGACAATTGAGTGTCGTGACAGTAGGAGGAGAGTTTACAAGTTACAGGAAAGAGCAAAGCACTGTGGATGACGGGCATCGTCTGTAACCTTTATTATGCTTTAAAAGACGTGTTCCTGAGGCGATGTTCAAAGCACCAACGATTTGACTTTTTAAATTCAGGTTTATTTTTCAGCAGTTTATGAAACGATAATATCTTTCATAATTTTTTTAAAAAAAATAATAGGCCAAAGGCTCTTCATTTACTAAGTTTAAAAATGGAAACCAAAATGATTACGTTGTGTGTTTCTTCCATCTTCACGCAAGAAAAATCCTTGTGTTTGTGACATGAATTTGACGCCAAATTCTGAAACATCCTTAAAATATTAAGCACAAAATTTAGTCAACAGATGTCGGAGTCCATAAGCGCTTACCGCAGGGCGATACTTTGAATATCAGAGCTGTTTCGTTTGTAGAAGTCTCAGGTTCAGTTCTTGGCCCGCAGACCGGCTGTCTGGACGAGGCTTATCGTCGTGTTACTCGGCTCCTACAATCAGCTTCCGAGATAGTAAATTAAATTAGGTCACGACAGTTTCCTTCCAAATCCTTCACAACTCTGTATTCGATAATGGACCTAATGTTCGGTGCCTCATAATTTCAACGTCACTTAACCTGTGATTTCCTCGGTACATCTGCGGCTCAGGTATCTGAAGCCTTCGTTTGCTGTCTCTTAAAACACTTGTTAAAAAACCCATCTGTTATGCATTAGCAATACAGCGATGCAGATTCTCCACGTCACGTAAGTTATAAGACGTAGATAACGATGCGACTTCTGTTCTCGGCAACAATTTGAGTAACGTTCATCCCTTAAGCTCGTTAATATTTGCTTTGTCGTTCTCATTATTAAAACTTTCTCTCTTGATTTTCAAGTTGATCATTATCGGAGTTCTAGGCACACCAGGTCCGTCTCCTTTATATGCGGACCCAGACTTTCGACAAGTTCTGTGAACACGTTGTCTGAGGTGGATGCATCGTAACTGAGAACTGTTACAATATTAAAAAAATAATTGATTTAATGTAGATATGCTAACAAATACAATTAACCGCTGTTGTTTTATCCGTCTTTGTATTCAGAAGTTTTACCTCCGAACTTCTGTGTTGAAAAAAGACGTATTTTTCCTGCTCGTAATGCTACTTATATGGTTTCTGATTTGCCGTGATCTGTTATTAAATATCAGGTGACAGACATTGGCATTGCCTCTGTAGCTACAGGACGCAAAATCCGCTTGGTGTAGACCCTTCTTTCAACAACAGATTCTGGTTTCAGAAGAATCGCGCATCGATTCATATTCATTTATGACGATAAAAGTAACTGAAGTTAGGTCAAGCCCGGATTACCTTTTAATCCTGCAACGCAAAGACTTTAATCCGATAATCAGATTATAGGGCGGGCCTTGTAGTCGTGTAGTTTCGCTGTCCGTGGCATCGAAAGGGCTAAGTGACGACACAGGGTTCACATCCTTCTCCTTCGCTCTTTGGAGCCGAACATCTTCTAAATAATATTTAAGAATTCAGTCCGTACCGGGAGATAAAAAAACCGGACCACGCACTGACTATAAAATTGGCATACGTTTCTGATGTCTCAACGAAATTAATCACAGCTCATGACGAGGTTACTAGCTTACTTAGTAAGTTCCAGCTTCATCGAAGTAGACTTGAGATGTTTTTCACTCATAAAAAAAATTTCATCTTTGACGTGTTTTAATTTTCCTTAATAACGAACGAATCGGCGTTGAATTTTGTTCGACATGCCTGAGGAAAACGAAGTTCACTAAAACATTATTAACATTACTTTTTCTGTATTGCTGTGGTTTTTAACCTCTTTGACTGTATTTTTAAAAAAATGGGGGGGTTAATTTTGGGGTTTATGTTGAGTTAACTTGACTTAAAAGTTTGGAATGGTGAAGGAAATATCCCTAAACATCTTTCCAATTTTAATGTAGCAGAGAAAGGCGAGGTTCTGCAAGTCTGTGCTCCAAGGAAGAAAATAGATCGAATTGCTTCAATTAGGTTCTGAGAATGGTCCCTTCATGCTTTACGAAACAGGGAGAGTTTACGAAGGTAGTGTTGAGAAGGGAATAATAATAAAGCGTGTGGAGACGGAATAAAGGAGAAAATGACGTACAAAGAGAGGAATGAATTTTGCGCCACGAATGTAATTTTTATGAAAGACGAAATAATAATATTAAAACAGCTCATTACAAATGCACTCGGGCAGTTTCATGCATCGTCACGTGACAGCCTGTGACCACTATTTCGCTCTTTGCAACTCGTTATGATTAACCCAACACCAGATGAACACTATATTATTTCCACACACCTGCGTATATAAAATTCAACTGGACGCATCACATTGTGACAATATGCAGTGTTAAAATACATGATGAGAGAGAATTTATTATTATATTACTTAGGCATATTATTTAGCTAATTTACTTGTTAATTAGTCCAGACCGGCTCTGGGGCCCACCCAGCCTCCTCTACAAAGGGTACCGGGGTCCTTTCCCGGGGGTACAGCGCGGCCGGGGCGTGACGCTGACCACTCACCCCATCTAGTGCAGAGATCAAGAATGAGTAGGAGCTATACCGCCTCTCCCCCCAAGCGCCTACTTGGCGTGTAGTGGGATAGACTTTACTTTACTTGTTAATTATTTTGCAATAAATTAATGAATTGAATTATTATGATTATTAATGTTGTACATTTGTATCTTTAGTTCATTGTTTGTTTGTTTTTGTATTGTAATGTTTACTTTTATTAGTGTTCTGTATTGTTCCTAGTGCTTGGCTGTTATTGGCCTTTGAATTATCATCATCCTGGTAGCTGCCGATTAAGTGCCTCTTGTGGCAAAAATGGACTGGATTGTTTTGTTGTGTGTGTAAACGAATCATTATCGGAGAATGATGTACTGCAAAAGTAACAGATAACATTTTATCTGGAGGCACAGGGCACACAATTTTAAAACTGTGATGTGTTTTATGGCCTCTCTCGTGCAGTTACATTGTAACTTCCGGACCATTACAGGGAGAATGCGTGTAGGCTTCATTCCTCACAGGGAGGGAAGGTTTTGTCTAAATTTCCGCCTGGGTTAGTGGAATTTTATCATAAAACCAAAGGACTAATAGTTAGCTCGCAGTTTTAAAGCGGGGGGAAAAAAAGATCAGGGCGATGAGTCGTCGCCCTGATGATGGAGGCAGCAAACACCGCCGAAACGTTTGTAAACTTCTGCCATACTACAACCCAGAAGACAGCCATCTTCATACTCGCTGCCGTGAAAACCTCAAATCCTGCTTTGTCAAACATGACTTAGCACTGGGAAGGATCTACGAATATCTCATAAATCTGTTGTCAGTTGTTTTCATCTCAAAGGACAGATGGCGTGACGGGAAATAGTAATTCAAAATCGCAGTGACCTAAAAGTTGTGGAACAAGAAGTTTCGCGACGCCGCCATATTCAAGGCTTCGATCACACTTCAGGTTGCAAATGGGAATTCCGTCTCACGCTCGATTAAGCCCACTGACGTGACTTGTATTTCTGTATTCCCGTTCGCTATCCCAAAAATTTCACAACTCTGATTTTATCTCTTGTTTCGTATGGGCTTTCAGAACATGGCCTCTTACATTTAGGGAAAAACACAGATTGAGGATGAGATTTGAGGTTTTCACTGCGGTAGTTATGAAAACTGTCTCCTGGGTTAACGCGCCATATAGCATGGTATAAATGGGCAGGCGTTTAGGAGGTACTCGCTGCCTCCATCATCAGGGCGATTTCTTATAACCCTGACGATAAAGAAAGCAAGCATCTTTTAACTTCTATAAGACTACCTGGCACAACAAGGCAGAAGACTGCCATTCTCAGATTGACAGTATTTGAAACGGGGGTGCTGAGGGGAGTATGGTGTTAAGACACTTGTGAAAGCAAAATGGTGGGATTAAGTAGCCTGCAATTAATGTAGCTTAGGACAGACGCCAGTGGACGTTCCATAAACGGCAACGCAGCGACTGTCAGCGTCTGCCCTGTGAAGTGAGTTGTGCTGACTGCATTTAAGGTCGTGTTAAACGATGTCTGAATATCCCACAGAGCGCTCGCCGATCTACGCCGATCACACAGTTCGTGGCCTATGGGAAACGCACCGGCTGGCGCGCGGTGCAGCTGACCTGCTCGCCTCAACGGATTGATGTTCCGTTATCGTGTCCTGGCGCCGAGCCCTAGTTTTGTGTGACGGATCAGAGGGTAAATCAGAGGGGTTGAAAGGTTATGAGGGATGGGGGTGTTTCGACGGTGAGATCACAGTGTGGTAGGAGCGGGTGCTAACTTGCTTTTTCAGTGGTCATGCAATCACGATTTTTCGATTCTCTCTCTCTCTCTCTCTCTCTCTCTCTCTCCCCCCTCGCTCGGGGAAACTGGACGAGAAGCAGTTGGGGCCATAATAAAGATGAGTCTGTACTGAAAATACAGTCCGGTGCCGTCCGCTGGGTGACCACCCCTCGCTAGCTTCCCCTCCCCTCCCCCATTTACCCATTCACCAGTGTTTCGGACGAGATATGAAGTAAAATGACGGGCACTCATGTTGATGTGGCAACTTAAAAATAACTCTTCTATTCTGCTTTATATTACAACGCATAAAATTATCGGCGCTTTAATCCCGATTAAGGTCTACGAATTGCAGAACCCAACGTAATTTTGGGTGAATGTCGCCAGCTATTTAGCTGTGTGTCTAAATAATAAGTAGATGAATAATCAGTCCTCTAATTTAATTGATAGGCTTGTGATATGTGTAAATAATAAACTAAATATGAGATTGGCGTGTTCTTTTTGTGTAGAACTCATTGCAGTGTTAAAATGGAGTCGAGTGATTACCGTATCAGTTTAGACCACGTGGTCCAACTGGCGGCCCGCGAAAGTATTTGTTAATTTGTTACTAGTTAGTAAAACCCTTTTTGAAAGTTGATATTCCGTCATTGGTAAAAGAACATTCTGCTCAGAGCTCTCACTAAAGCCATTGACTTTAAAAGGGTAAGATGTACGTTCTACTGGTAAAAATTGTTACTGTATCAGATACAATCTGTTAAAAGTAGCGGAATTTAAATAATTTGAGTAAGTTTTCCAGGCAAAAATTGTGAGAGATACAAGCTGTTGCACGAGCAAATTTAAAAATAATATACAACTCCGTAGTAGTTTGTGCGCATTTAAACAAAATTAATATTTCAGCATATTCGATGATAATTTATATTTTCTGAATAAGTGTTATTAAACATAACTACAATGCAAAAATAGTGACAGTTGGGGTTTCTTGGCCCTCGGGTTTAGACAATTCAAACTAAACATGTGACATGTGTTAATTACGTAGTAAATAATTTTAATGAAATTCTTAGAAATATTTAGAAAATATCCTCAGATAAACTCTCACGTAAGCCGTAAGGTGCATTGCTTCTGTCAATCAGATGGGTCGATATTTCGTTCATTTAACGACGTTTATGTTAGGATGATTGCGAAATATCGTGTGGAATAAAGCGGTCGTGGATTTTTAACTCGCTGCTAAACATCCCTCTGCTTGGGTGGCGACAATCCCCCGAACACTGAGAGTTCCTATCGCAGAATACTGGAACGAGACTGAGGACGAACTGCAGGTGAAGAACATCCCACGTGGTGGTTGTGTGCCACGTGTCAGTTCACTGCGTCAGCCCTGGTTGGGTTGGGGGGGGGGGGGAGGCAATTAGAAATGGCTGGCTGGTGCAGATTATGAACATTTAGTCGGAAGCAATTTACTGTTGACACATAATTGCGGCAGTCGTAAATGTTAGTTTGATGTAATCGTAGCAAATGATCTATAAGGATTGTAGGGGCCACGGAACAGAACGATAATAGGAAGGCCTGCATCTGATAACTACATAATGGTAGAGATTAGACAAACGTTGACGGGACGCTGTCGTCTAGAAAGTTTGTGTTCAAGATGCATTTTAATATTATCCTCCCATAAACCTTTGCGTCTTCCAAGTGGTCTCTTCCTTCAAGGTTTCCGACCAAAATTCTGCAAACATGTCTTATCTCTCTCATCCCGTTCGGCGTAATACGGCTGATGAAGGGCGCTGATCGCGTGGTTTCGTCCCCAGTGGGTCCAGATATTCCACAGAGCACCCTGTTCTCACGCACCCCCAGAGCTCAGTTTCACGCCGACAGGAGCTGGTGTGACGGGACGCCAGGAAACTAGGCAGACCGTGAAACACCGCAGATAGCGAGCCATGTCTGACGTCACTTTCAGGGTGACAGCAGATGTCTAGGGAGGTCACGTCATGGAATTGACCAGATACGAGGTCATTAAGGGCGCACGACACGCGGAGGTTCTACACCAGTGTAACGCATGTCGGCAGGCAAAGGAACAATTTAGATTCGCCTCTTACCATTCTAGTGGAATGGCTCGTCAGCACATGAGGTGTTCTGAAATGAAAGCGTTCAGACAATGACGTCACAGTAGATTAGTTGGCATTACTGCTTATTCAGGAGGTATTGGGTTCAAATCTCGACACACAAAACTTCTGTTATAGTCTCTTCATCCTGTCCTTAATTAATCATCGACACTCGTGAAGTGTCCGAAACGTCCATGCCATATCGTTAGCCGCCGGCTCCGCACCGCGGAGTACTCGGTTCGTGTCCGGGACAGTCCCTCTAGTATCCGTGTTGGACGAAGAGGCCTCCGGTTTACCCCTGTCAGTATCACTCCACAGCTGCTCGATATTCACTCGTGTCCTCTGGGGAATGGGCAAAGGTCACTTTAGCGGCCGGAGTTCAGCACTGACCGTGTGTGACCCCACCGTTTCGGCCCAGTGCTTAGTGCAAAATAATATTTTACATGTATTCTTATGTCACAAAAAGGAACCAAGGTTTCAGCATCGTAAGCATATTGTGTGTTAAAAAAATGGGATTTGGAGCGCTTTATGCATTATGTCATGAACTGTGCGTGGTTTTTCAGTCAGCTAATAACGATAGATATACGCATTTCTCAGAGCTGAAGTGTTATAAGTCAATTTTTTTAATGCTATATAAAATGAGGCTTCTTGTTAATGTCGAATAAAAAATACGGTAACTTCTTGTGATTGATAGAATTTTTTTATAAAGTATAATACAAATTATTGTAATCGATTGCAGTGAGTTAATTAAATACGGCTAAAACACTCCCTTATGCCTTTATTAACTTGTGCTATCTTAGCTCTGATCGGCAGATGCGTAGGATTTTTTTTTGTTTTGGAAATGTTGGCTATTTTCCAGTTGTATGACGGGACTTTGGTCTTTATTGGTACCACTCGTGTAAAAATGACTTTGAATGCTACTCTGATCTTATTACGTTTGTGAGCTCAAGAAACTGGGTATAGAATTCCTAGTAAATGTTCTTCTTCTATGTTGCGACAGCCCGAAATCGAGCCTCGGCCCCCTCCCATGTGTGAGGTTTCTTTGTCTTTTAAAGTGTTCATTTATGAGTAGTGAGTGACCAGCCCACTGCCTCTGGTCAGTTTCTACTCAATCCTGATTTGACTGCTAGAGTCATCTATAGTAGTGAATCAGGCGAGACTTGAGTGAGAAATGGCCGCTGAATTTTGCTTACGAAACATCTCGTTCATGCTCGCAAGTTTATTTTACATGCCGTAAATCTACGACATACGGATTTTTATCGCCCTTAAAAATCTATCCACCTCGGCCGGGTTTGACCCCTCGAACCTTGAGTCCAGTGGCGAGCACGCTAACCATCCTAATAAATATTATTACACTTAAACCGAACTAACATCTTCTTTACCTTCGGTTTACGAGACACAAGGGGACTTTAAAATGAATTAACTTTTCTTCGCAAGGGGTCTAAGTCCCGAACAATAACTAACTTAGTGTAACATTTTGCCAAGATACTTAAATTTGTGTGACAAAGAAACAGGAATTGTGTAGCGAAGTTTATAATAGAGGTCCCTTCCATCGATTTAGTAGTTTAAAATACTTTACTTTGATAAGTTTAATACCAGTTTGGTTCCAGATTGTTCCTGTAATTTTTGAACTCAAAGTAAACGTTAATCTGAAGTTTGAGCTTTGATTTAGTGAACGTATGAAGGGGCGAGAGGCAGTTCAGTATGCTAATTGATAGGTATTTACGACAAGCTGTGTCACGGTTCCTGCAAACAATGTCCATACAAGCGACACTGTAATTACGTTGCGTTTGCTTTGCATGTTGTAACGCACCCACAAAAATAGTCCCACCTACGTCACGCTACGCTCATCGTGGAGAGGTAACAGATGACACTGTAGTCATCCAGTGTCACGTGTTGCGTGGAGCGTAACTTTGTACTGGAAAACATTTTTTTCAATTTATACAAAGATATTACATCGTCCCCTGGTCTTCAACTTACGTTGGTCAATGCCTGTACTGTAGCTAAACCACGTATTTACAATAATTCATAAAAAGGTGTTAATATATAAGCGGCATTCGTGGCTTCCTCATTTATAATCATACAGATATATTTTGTAGTTCAATTTATTATCAAACACATGCTACAAGTTCGTGCAACCCAGAAGATAGCCATCTTCAGACTCACCTCCTGGAAAATCTCAGATCTTACTGATGAAAGATTGTTCTGAATTTGGATGTACCAGCCGAAGATAAGTGTGAAGTCACAAAGGACACTTTTTATGAAAAACTACGGGATGTAGGCTTATTCGACAATTTTCCTGGTCTATATTCTAGTGTAAGTTGCGTCAGAGCGTAGATATTTTTTATCTGTATAAGTTATTGTCTCAATGATTTAAATGTCAGTAGAATTTTTATTTAATTCGTAGCAGGTAAAGAGTCACTATAAACTTCCAGACAGACGGCACAGATAATCCTAGAACCCTGATGATTTGCATAGGCCTAGATCTCTTAAAATGCGAATCTTCTGTGGGCTTCATTTTTTTTTTAAAAAACTATCCCGTTAAACCTCGAAAATACATAGTAGATTATAAGTGTGGTTGACGAATATAAACATACTTAGAATTTGTATTTAATGTTTTTCATGAAACCCTTTAAAGTGCCAACATGGTGACGGCGCGTAACATTTACACTTTTCCCATCTGATGGTCTGTCTTCAGTCAATGTAACCTTTGCAACCAATCAAAGAAGATTCTTTTGTTTTCAATGGTTTGTGTCACATGACATCGTTTCCTCTGTTAGTATTTTGTTGTTGTTGTTGTTGTTGTTGTTGTTGTTGCTGATCGGTGCTTGTTCTGTTTTTGTTTTTTTCACTCTAATGTCGTAAAAACAAACGAGCCGATGAAGGCGCCTGCAGAGGGACTAGGGTATTTCAGTGATGTATGAGAGTCATATCCTGGTAAAGATGGTGGCCGGTCAGTTTTCCATTCATGTGACATCGCTATTAATGACCATTATGAAGTTGGGGGCTTGCATTTGTTCAAAATTCTAGTCGTGCAAAATTTATATGAGGAGCTCTTAAAATTACAGGACCCGTTTCGCCCAACTGAATAAATCGAAATATAGTCGCTGGTGGTACTTTTATGTTGCGCTGTAATGTTGGAAAACCGCCAGTTTACTCAGTGAGAAGTGCACACATTGAAATTGTTAAATTCATCAGGCGAAGTCCTTTTTGAGGTAATGAAAGTCGTTCAGTCGCCCGATAGTTTTTCTGTCTTTTATGGAAGTCGAAATGCCATTATTGTGTTCACAAGAGGCAGCCACTGTACCCCCATCCTAAGCCAGATTAATCCAATTCATACTCTCTCACACCATCTTATTAATATCCGTTTTAATAGAGGATAATATTTCTGACCTCCCTGTTTTGATATCGATTAGTTCACTATTTATAATTCCTTCAAAGGCACCGCGTTCACACGCATATTATATATAAACAGTAGGTTATTTATAAAAAAAGTAATTTCGAGTAAAATTATACAGGCCCTTCAAAATTAATTGTGGCTTTATACTTCGACTGAAATAATTTTAATATTATGCCCCCGTCTACACCTGGGTCTACTAAGTATTCATTTCGCTTCAAGTTTTCGTACTAATAATTTGTACGTGTCTCTCATTTCCCTCATGCTACATGTCCGGCCAATCTCATCATATAATTTAATGGAAATCGTAATCGTGGAAAGATTAATCATTTAAGTCGTAGTAGTAACTATACGTACCACCTGCTTCAACAATCAGTAACTCTTCATTTTGTATTTACGTGTTTCGTATGATTCCCTCTGTAAACAGCGATTATTTCCTTAAACAGCGTTAATCAGTTGATCTTTGTAATGGTGAAGAGTTGTGTTTTCTTCGCGGTACGGACTGAATTCTTAAATACGTAATATTTAGACGAGCTTTGACTTAAACAGCGTTAACCAGTTGATCTTTCTAATGGTGAAGAGTTGTGTTTTCTTCGCGGTACGGACTGAATTCTTAAACAGCATTCTACTTCAAAGAGTTATTGTAGTATATTTACACAGACAGAGCCAATTTGTTCTAGACTTAGAGTGCTTTTAGCTTATTTGAAACACAGTTGTGATTCAAAGCGTCTACTACCAGGTGTGTCTACCAGAAGTAGCGGCGATGCCTAATTCTGCCGGTAGATGAAAGCTGACAAACAGCGCTAATAACGGTGATGGTACGGTGGATGAGTAGTTGCCCTGATGATGGAGGCAGCAAGGACTTTTGAAACGTTGGTAAACTTATACCAAAGTATACGTCGCTACAACCCGGAAGACCGCCATCTTCGAACTCGCCGCCGTGGTAATTTACAATTCTTGACCCGGGGGCAGTCTATCGTGATTGAGGTTTATAACGTTTTCCTCAGTTACTCCAGAGAAATGACATGATTGTGGCTTAAAGTAAACCACGACCCACTTCGTTAAGAATTCGTTCCTCACAGTCATCTTCCATTAATCGCCACACAACATACGCAGATGAGACGGCGTTGTTAAACGGCACGAGAATATGGTTTTTTTATGTTTTTATTAATATTTTCCTTTTTGTTTTATCCTTTCGGTTTAGTTATTTGTGCAGAATATTACAACTCGCCGAATATTTTAGGTAATATTAGGAATCCTTGCATGGGGGATCGGCCATACCCAAGAGGGCAACATAAAAACACGGATATTCAGCCGGATGTCCACAGCAGAACTGAGTGTTTGCAGTGCGGCCCCGGAGATTCGTAAAACAGACCAGAGAGAGACATAAAAAGTAGAAAAATTGAACATGACGAGGATAGAGAAACAGATTGACATTACGAAATGTAATTAGAGAGAATAAATACTGTAAAAGATGAGGGGAAAAAAATGAAAATGATCGTGGCGTATGGGAAGGAAAGAACAAACGTAATGCGATGTAATGTACTAAAAGAATTTAGGGGGTACATAAAAGTTTGCAGTCCACAAGTTACGTTGTATCACTCAGATATTTTTCGGTGCGTTGCTAGACCAGAGCAGACCAATTAAAGGCATATTAGTAAATGCCTTAACGTTTAGATGCGACTCTTGTAGAGATTTAATAATATTTTATATCTGCACGACCTGAGCTACAAACCAGGATTTGCTACTGATTTGCAGTAAATTGAATGGAAAAGGTAAATAATGGATCTCGAAACTTAATACAAACAACAGAGATACTTGAGTTGGTGGGCTTAACGTACAAATGTGGAGATAAATACGGAAACAGAGGAGGGAACGATAAAAATAAATAAGAAAAAGTAGCCTAAAAGAATGACCTACGGGGATAAATAAAAATATCAGTAATTCTTAGGATAAGGGCATGAAAAAGTAAGAAGATTCGAGAAAAAATAATATATTATTCATTTACGTAAGGTCTTTCTAAAGTAGCGCGTGTCTGAATTTACTTATAAGATAGTGTAATTGCGTCATATTGTGAATATTCTTATGGAACATCAATGATATTTTATTATCTTAATTATAAGAAATTTTAAATATTGTGATAAGTCGGATTAAAATAAATAATTGTTAGAATATTCACAATATGACGCAATTACACTATCTTATGAATGACTGTCAAGTAAAATGCGTATACCAATATATAAACTTAAAACGAAAATTATTAAATCATATTTGAGTTTTAAGTTCGTAAATATTTTACACCTGATGATGGTTTTATAAAAACTGAAACATGTTGTGTAAAAGATGTTCCAAAATGTAAATCGATCAATCGATATGGAACATCAATGATATTTTATTATCTTAATTATAAGAAATTTTAAATATTGTGATAAGACGGATTAAAATAAATAATTGTTTGTATTTACTTACTTTAAATATTTTAGCTCCGATAGGATATGTTCCATAATTTGTTATAGGAACATAAGAGAAGCGATGGTTAATTTAAAGTACGGGGTTATTGGCTGCGATTCTGAAGCGAGTTGCTCCAACTCCGCCATCTCAGACTCGCTGAGAAAAGAATATCTCTTTCCAGTCTGTCCACATTCGCCATTTCTCGTTTCAGACGACGAAAAAGCCAAAAACTTTGTCCTTTTATTCTCCTCCGTCCGCAAGGTTTGTTGTTCGAAAAGTAGTTCCGTTCCACTGTATGTGTAGGCAGTCCCGCGGACGAATACAAAGACATTTTATCTCGACATTACCAATAGTTCGGCGTCGTTTTCTCCACGACGTAGTCATAGAAACCCCAAGCTATGGGATTGAAAATAACGCTTAAGATTTATGACTTAACCTCTTTTTGAATGTTTCAAAGAAGAGTTGAATGGGACAGAAAGAAAAGTTATCTTCGTCAACTTCTGCTGTTTGTTCTCGCGGCCATGTTTTAAAAGTTGCGGGTAAGTATGCTCTTGGCGCTTTGTTACGTCACTGTATGTCCTCAACAGGAGCTTGGAGCAAGTCCTCTGCGGAATTTTGCCTTGGCATTTAGAAGTACAGTGTGACACGGAAATATGTAACAGATTGACAGTGCATTGGGAACCTGACAGTGTAAAATTCGGACGCTTGTGTAAATATACCATAAAAATTTTACTTCGTCGTCATAATCGCACATTTGAGTACGATCCGAGTTACTAAAAACATACAGAAGTACAGAGTTTCATCATTATATTGTGATAAAACAGCGTTCAATAGTCATAAGTTTTTACACGTCTGTTCACCTGACTTGTTAGCTGCAGAGAACTGTCAGTCGCTCATATAGTCAAGAAATTACCACATTTTTTTTTTGGAGCAGTCAGTTTCTATATTCGAACAAGCCTTGGTTCGAATCCAAACAAAAAGAAGGTCTTAAAATTCTTGGTCCTTACGTAGAAACGCCTACGCGGAAGTGAGGAGATGCGATTTGTGCAGACAAGTGGCGTCCTCTCCCTCAAAGGGCTTCAGCCCTTCAGCAAATGTGGGGAAGGGACTGTTAGGTTAAGTTATTAAAAGCCAAGAGAGTGGATTATGAAGTCCTGCATTGTCGGTCTTTTTCATAGCCGGGGTAGATTTTGGTAACGAGAACGTTCATGAGTTCGGCACAAAATCTGTGGCGTTTATAAGGAAAAGGTTTTTGATCTTACAGTTTGGTCATTTTATGATAATATTTTTGATGTAACGAAGCTATTGATCAGCCAGTCACAGTCGAGTTGATGTTGGCTAACCAACAGGAAACAACATTTCGTATTTCGAGTCTGGTAACTCGGGTACGACCTTCTGATTCACCCTTATCAAATTAATATTTACGTTTTCTATCGCGTGTAAGACTTTCGCCTTCGGCAGAAAGTGTTGTGACGAATAAATCAAACGTCTCCAAACCATGTAATCTGTGGAACACACCAAATGTGTTCTTGAGGCCGCGCTACGTAGGTCGTTGTTACGCCACTGTTGCGCAGCAATAGGTTCTGACGGTAGGAGAAACGCGATATACAGACAGACAGACGGACGAATCCCATATATGTTTGTCGCTGACGGTAGAGCATTAAGAACACCTAACACTTACGAGCACTGATACAGTGCATCGATAGTGTAAAATGAATATGGGTCGGGCTTTTGTTGGGAAACAGGAGTAACACGAGAAAAACATTATGAAATATGCAGTAAGAGAGAGTGAAATAAGGAAGGTTTTGCAAACGTCACGGTCATAGAGAGGGCAAATGTGGTTAATTTAATGTAAAATGTCATTTATTATGAATCTGCCTGTGACAACGCACGCCTGTATCAGGGAGTGTGGGGGTGGGGGCGGTAGCCTAAGGAAAGGGACGGACGCAACTTTTACAGGGCCATGGCGTCTGGGTTACACGACGGCAACATTCAGGAAGCGGAAATTGAGTAAACGGAAGGTCTGGATTATACGAAATTAAATATGGAAAAAAATTCGGAAGTACCCGGCTAATTAAACATTTAGTTGGCAACTGTAATTAAAAGAGAGGTCGACTCCAGGCAAAATGGACAACATTAGACTCACAGAACTTTCCCTGCGAAGCGTCACACTCGAATTTGTACTGCATTTTCCCTTTTGCCATCGTTTGAATTTATTGGACACCCCTGTGCAAAATTATTCGAAATATACGCAGGGTCTGAGGAAGTTTTAAAAATTAAATTGGGAACGCAATAGTTGTGCAGATTTCAGGTTATCATGGCGGGGAAGAAGTCAGTGTTGTTCTGGGATGTGACGACGTGTGGACTTACAGATACATAAAATCGTTTCGGAGAAACATACTGCCTCCATCTTCAGGGATTAAATTACAACACAGAATAAAATATGACATTTTCTTACGACACAACCGGAATTGCATTTATGGACTCTTACTGGGTCAGTGAGCCCAAGAGCTGTGGAATTGAAGGAGGGGAAATCTGACTCATTTCTCCCTATAGAAATTGTTTCGTTATTTATTTAATGACGCCATTTGTGTTTCGCATGTTATGAACCCAAATGAGAGAATATTATAATACATGGTGAAAACGTAACGACCGAAAGGAAGTGTCCGTGGCCTATTTTGGTGTTAGATTAAACATTTAGATTATGATACAGCAGCACAAGGTGTAACCGTGCCGGAATTCAAACCCGGTCCTTCCAGGGCCCAGTCGCTACAGCTCAGATGGACGATGCTTGAATCTCCAGGCCTCTTATACGCTTTTCTGGTGTATAAAATAATTAAGTTCATTAGTAACACTATATTTACCATCTTTAATAATGCTGTGGGCCCATATGTGCTATAGATTTGTCTGGAATGCCCCGTTCTCACCCCGAAGTTGTTTCGCTATGTCGAATCACACTTCGCTTCTCCTCTGCTGTTAGGCTACCAGGCAGTTCCATTTGAGGATGTTTAAGGCTTTGATCGGGATGTTCTTTTGTTAAATCTTATGTGGTACCGCCTGATTCGACTTCTAATGGTTAAGTGAAGTGTTTTCTTCGCGGTACGGTCTGGATTCGTAAATATTATGAAGACGAGCTTCGGCTTCAAAGGATTAACCAGCTGATTTTCGTAATGGTGAGGTGAAGTGTTTTCTTCGCGGTACGGTCTGGATTCGTAAATATTATGAAGACGAGCTTCGGCTTCAAAGGGTTAACCATCTCTCGCCCTTGTTTATCTCCTCCTTTCACCTCCGTCCAGTACCAACATTCAGAATGTTGCCTGTCTCGTAAATTTTTCATACCGCGCGTTAATCCGATTTCGTATTTCGCTCTTCTTTTGTTTATTTCTGTCGAGACAGGATACGGCCGAGAGTTGAACCAGGTACGTCGCTAATGAAAGACTGAGCTTTGCAATTGGGGTCGGTGTTTGTTATTTAATTACGGAATTACGTCAGCAGTGACCTTACTGTTTAAATTAATGATAATCGATGCCATTCAATAAACAAGAGTACAATTTCCGATTAAACAAATTATTTATATGCAACGGTTCAAGGTCGCTGAAAAGCCCGTGGTTTGCGCACGAAACCTGATTTGAATGCAACTCTTTTACTGGATATGGAGTCCGCAGTGGAACGATCCTCTGCCCGCGGTGCCGATGTCTGCCAGACAGAGCTGTTGAGAACAAGAACTTTGAAAATGACGCGGAGTTTTACGTGCAAGGCGATCATTCGGTCCAATTTCGAAAATCCGCTAGCCCGTCGTCGATACTGGAGCGGGGGTTCCCCCCAGTCATTTTAAGTATCTTAGTTCTTGTATAAGTAGGAATAGTGCTTAAAATAGGGCACGAATGATTCTCATCAAGAATTTTTCATTTGGCATCTGTAGCTAAAGCTTTTCTGAAAGCGCCAGGGAACATTCACAGACATCCAGACCGTCTATACAATTTTGACAACCGCTGAAGAAATGTTAATTTGTAAGGCACCGAGATTATTTGGACACAAGCTGAAAGGGGCAGTGGGCATTTTGTACCCTTGGTGCAGAGTCGTAAAATACCTTGTTGGCTGCGTCCTGTGACCTTTGGACGCTGGTCCTCTCTTAACTCCGGAAGCAGAGAAGACGCAATGGATTTGTGACGTAATGAAAATAGATCTGTAGCTCATGTAGAAGGCTTTTCCGCTTGTATGTCACTCGGACTAAAAGTTATGATACAAATATAAATCGGCGAGAAATTCACTCGCAAATGAAAAAATTAAGGCCAATGAATGAAAAATCTGTGATTTCTTTCGGTAATATTTTCTTTTGTTCTCTCTCTTTATTTCTCAGCGTATATCAGATGGTTAGTTAATTTATAAATGGCTTCGTAGACACTTATGTGCTTTCTTTATTCATTTAAACTGTCTGGCACCTCACCTGTCCACTGTTTAGGTCAGCCGAAATCGGTCGTCTGCCTGCTTCATACGACTTAACTTGTTATCGGGTGATGGGTTGACGATTTTTCTGTTGCGGAGGAAATGTCTGGCGAGTAGAAACGTTGGTATCAGTGGTGAGGAACCGAACCAACATTCATTATCACTTGTGTATATACAGGGTGTCCCACAAATTCCCAGTCATAGGAGAACACTGTTATTTGGCAAACCACATTTAAAGCCGGAGAAATTTCAAATCGCGTAATCACGGGTCTCTAAGCGTTGGTAATTTTTACATAAACAACAGTAAAATGTTACGGCAGTGTTGCCACATTGCGTTTTCAGAGTGAGGGAATAGGCGTTGGAGGAGACACGTGGAGAACGAAATTAGGCAAACGGCCGGCGAACTGTCATGTCGGCGTGGTAAAATGAACGTAAATTTATACTGCTGATGATTCCAGGTTAGAAATTCTAACAGTTGCTATAAGAAACACGTAATTTACAACTTAATCACTTGTATTTTTCTGAATTTTGGATAATAACAGTTCTATAATGTCCTCGGATTCTTAAACGCTTTGTACCTTCTATACAGCGTCATTAAACACAGGAATAATTTAAGAAGAAAAAGATAGTCCCTTATTTCCATACAATGACCAGGCATGCAAGTCCATAAGCAATCAATCAGTTTCATTTTACCGAATTTTCCTTTCGAAATTCATAATCCGAATAATTTCACCTCTCTCCATTCAAGGCTTTGTTACGTGACCATTTTGTGAACCAAATGAATGTAACTGCAATGTTTGCGTTTTGAGTGGGAGCTTTTGTAAGGGGCAGATACAGGCCGAGGCTTGCAGGGATGGGTGACGCTTGTTGTGTAGGGTGAGAATGTAAAATGAGGAGAGTGAGGGGGGGGGGGAGGGCAAGCCTAGCGATGGTGTGGCCTAAATTGAAGGTTTAGAATTTAATTTATTACAATGGCAGTAAATTCTCTCACTATCCAGCAACAACCCTGCAACACTATCGGCCGCCCGACGAGATTCTGTGTAACTCGCTAATCGGCCGATCTACGTAAATCAATCTAACATCCTGTTTCAATAACAGTAACGGACCAGGGGCCAATTGTAATTATTCTGATTAGAATGTTCGTGTAAAGGTTTGGATATTGGAAGGGTCGGTCAGGCAGTGAGACGAGCTTAATAAATTTGTGTTAGACTTTGTCGCGATGATCCCGGGGCTCCAGCACGGTCGATGCGAGCAACCAGACGCTACTGGGCTACAAATTATTTTGCATTAAATTTTGGCACAGCAAATTTAAACGTAATATCTACAAATTATACGTTAGACAGTAGAAGGAGAGGAAGAGAGGAAGAGAGCTGTCGTGGATGGTATTTCAATTAGTTTCCTATGATTAATTTGGTCATAAAACGAATTTCGAAGGCGACAAAAACATATGAACCTAACCTAACCATTGAACTGGTATCAGAGCTGGGACGAACACTGGACTTCCTTTCTCTTGTAAAATGGCTACTGTTCACTCCCATAATGCATTTTCAGTTTATGTTTCCTTTTTTCATTCACTGGAACGGAAGTAAAAATAATAATAATTACAGTAAGAACAAAAACTGTTCTGCACACGCCCCTCACTTGCCTGCGTTGTCAAAAATTCTTAGTTTTGGTCGAAAAACATTCGTTCTCATGTACCACGCACTGGCCTTGTCTGTCAGCCGCGACAAGGTGGCTGACAACAGGGTGACCTAGTAAAGAAACTCATATTTTAAATACTTGCTCAATTTTATCAGTATAATCACAATAAAATATTATTATTAAATATTAAAATATTATTACAATTAACATTTAAATATTTAAAATATATTAAAATGATGCTGTCTATCGAAATGTTCGATTTACATTAGAACATCACTTTAATATATTTTAAATATTTAAATGTTAATTGTAATAATATTTTAATATTTTAATATTTAATAATAATATTTTATTGTGATTAGACTGATAAAATTGAGCAAGTATATATTCAACACAATATGACGCAACATTATCATCTCATATTTTAAAGGCAATTTTGTTATAAAATTGTAAACAACAACAAAACATTACTTTAACGTGAGATAGATGTGTGGGCACTGAGTAATGTCTGGCGCGAAACTTATAGTTGCCTATCGAACTTCAAGGCTGCACTGGAAATGTCCACGGAGAGAAACCATCCGTTGCCTGTGACATTAGAAACAGAAGTTAGGAATAAATTTGTAAGCACAATGTCTGAACCAGTGGCCACCAAATGGAGTAGAGCCAATTCTTGAAGCGTCTTGACGTCAGACAGTTAACAGTAGCCAAAATAATGGACCCAGTAGTACAAGGAATTAACCATTTTAAGAAACCTTTCGAGAACCATCAGACGCATGCTTTGATTGAACTTTGTCCAACTTTCTACAGACCCTTATTTTATGTGGGAGCAAATTATATGCGTGCGAGTTCGAGACCAATCTTTCCACGGTCGATCCTACGATCAGACACTGGCCGTGTTAAAGGCGCTCCAGCGATCACCGGTCACAAACATCGAAAATTACGAAAGAATTTTGTTGTTAATGTCTGACAGTATTTTTAATACATCTGAAGAATTTATTATATTTTTGCGTACAAAAACCGCACTGTGTTACCAAACAAAGAATACACGATTCGAGGTTCACTGGCGTGTCCAGTGACATTATAGACAGGCAGCTGACAGTCCACAGAAGTTCAGTTTAAAAATAGAAAGGACACCGAAAAGTATTTTATCGATGGATAAGGGAGATGCTTTGGAGGAGACCTTTCGGAAGACTTAATCGTACACTGGAGGAGAATATTAAAATGGACCTCGGGGAAATGTATATGGTTAGGAAATGATGGTGGGTTCTTATTAACTTCACAAAGAACCTTCGAATTTCGTAAAAAGTTGAGAATATTTTGACCAACTCAGCGTATCATTAGAATCTCAAGAAGGACTCTGGTCCATGCAGTTGTTACCAGATTGGGTTGTGTGGGATGCGACTGTTTTCTGTGTGAGGTCACTGAGCTGACTGGGCCCGCGCGTCTCAATTTGGGTAAATCATTCTCCAGGTGGGACTTGAACCCGGAGCCTTTAGAAGCCATGTCAAATGTTTTACCGTCAGCCGACCGCCCGGTTTCTCTCATGCCCTTGAAGAGGACTTTGGGCATTATCCTGATGCATCTAATGTGTAATTCCTTCCAAGTACTCGCTCTTCTAAATTGCTTCCTTAACATTGCAACTTGTAAGGAGATGCTGTGGGTATTTCGAGGTCCTAGTGCTGAATTAGTCTCGTGCTATTTGCTTTTGCGTTAGTTCTTTAACGACGTCGATATCCTCTTGTAGTAACCTCAGTTGTGTCTTGTTCGTATTAATGCCGCTCAACCACTCCCCCCTCTCTCTGTCTCTTTCTCTTTCTCATTATTTGTTTCTGTTCTGTCTCGTCTTCTTGTTCGGTTGTTAATTTCTCCCGCCTTTCCTAGATTTTTTTTTTAATTTTCAGTTTCGTAATTTTCAGTCGCATTTCTCCGTTCTTGTCTCTGCCGTGTTTCTTCCACAATTCCTTTTTAACTAATATTTTCGTACCTCTGTCATCTTTTTTTTTTTGGAAATTTTACGTATTTCTGTATTTATCATTGTTTCTTCTTTGATATTTTTCAATAATAATACGCTAACTTTTATTTCGTTTGTTCTGACCAGTTAGTTATTAATTTATTTGTTATTTTATATGTTTTAAATTCAATCATTCTCTCCATTAATTGCTGCACACCTGTTTGCTTTACGCATAAATCATTTCAGCTGCTGTCATTATTTAAGTTCTTTTAAAACCATTTTATTAATTTCCTAGATATTTTGTAGGCTTTGTTATCGTCTGCTGTTGTGTTTATCCGTACTTCTGCCTTCTCCGTCCTATTTATATTTTATTCTCTCAGTTATTACTTACTTTGTATATGTATCAATTTATTTTCTCTTGGAAAATTGTAAGGCACTTTCATGCAGTTACTCTGTTAATCGTGTCGTCTTTCAGTCATAAATCGGGATAAATTTTTGCTACATTTATATTTCAGAACCAAATTAAAATTAAGATGTTTTGCTATTTCTTCCATCTTGGAATATCGGGCTTTGTGACTCTACAGAAGTATTATAATTATTTGTGTGTGACGAAAGGACAGTTTAGTTTATCGTTTGATACAGAAGCTCTTATCAACACAATAACTTCTATATTTGTTTTTAAATCGAAATTATCAGTAGGATTACCGTGAAAGTGGAATGTTTCATAATGTATCTTTATAAATTTCGGTAGGGGATTCTTGTATTAGATATTAAAACTCCTCTTGTTAGACAGAGCCTTCTTATAATTATTGACACTGATGATGATAAAATATTAAAAAATCAGCGAATACCCGTTCGTGTTTCGCTTCAACCAATAAATATTCTTTAAGATAAATTAATTAACCTTTTCATGACGTATATTCGAGTTGCTAAGATTAAACAAATTTATAACAAACGCCATATCGTTAACTCCCTTCGATAAATTCTCTGATGAAGAATTATTACGAACTGCCTTACTAATCACGTCTTCACAGGCACTACATATTTTACCTTCCAAATCTACCAAAATTCGTGGTTGAGTGGCTAGCACTCCTGATTCGTATTCGGGAGCTCCCGGGTTCAATCTCGGACCGGAGACCGGCTATTGTGACTTGGAGTCTTCGTGATTTTACTCAGGTACTTCAGGAAACTGATATGTGGCCTTAAATTAGGCCACGACCGAATCCTTTCCAATTCAGTATTCATTCGACGCTATATAGTCTCAGCTACCGAGAAGGCGTCGTTAAATAAACTGTAAATGAATAAATAAATCGAATACATTCTCACTTCTCAGCTGGGTTTCGTCTTTTAGATTTCTGCTTCAGTGGCTAACGAATAGGTCACGCACAATGTTACATTTAAAGAATAATTCTTCTAAAACTACATAAAAGTACGGAGTTGAAATACCAATTCTAACTTTAATTTACCTTCCTGAACATTTTCTTTACAACTCTGCTCATATGTTCATTGTCCAGTTGGCTGGGGCAAGCCTTCCATTCAAAAAGGATTTTAAATCGCATTTTACTGAATGAAATGGCTATTTGTTCTGTTTCCTTGCAAAATAAACCTCAGTTCTCTGAGGGACAGCGGACGTCGTCGAAGTGTGAGGAATCTGAAAGGGCAGGCCTTTGACTTTATCTGTTTCGTGAATGTTAAAGTTTCACTGCAAATTGGTTCGGCGCATGACGACCGTCGTTTCTTTCATGTTGTTCCGGACCGGGCGTGGACAGATGTCGAAATGGGGCCCACACCACTTTTTGTGGCTGCCCTGAGGGGATTGCCAAGTCGCAAGTTTACAAGAGCAAAATTCAAGATAATCGAGACAGAAGAAACAGGATTCACAATGGTATTTTGTCTCAAATGTAGAGATATATAGACTTTCAGAGCAATGTCTAGCGACTGGAAGACAACTATTCCTAACCACCCACACGAATGTTCCAGAATAACTCGTCTGTGTGGAATACGGTATTCTATCTTTAGCTTTCTTGTTGCATCTGATACTTGTAAAAGTTTCTCAAATCCTTCACTAACTGCGTTTGAGAGAAACGCTTCCGACAAATGCTTTATTATGGTTAAGTAATCTTAAGCGTTAAGGTGGCATTCTCTGTGCGCGCTCATGAATGTTCCGATTTCCGAAAACATCTCCATTTTCTCATTTCTAGAAATACGTAAATAATACGTAAGTGCAGTGATAATACCTGAAAATGACCGCTTGATTTTAAATAAATACCTACTCAACGTTTATACCCATCTACCCATTGTGTTGGACTCAATTCAGCTGAAACAGCGTTCTTAAATAACTCAGGAATCAAGAAATTACTCTTTAAAGCAATGCTTTGTATTCTTAAAGTTCGTTACTATCTTAAATTAAACCGACTTAAATCTTAGCGGACTTCCAAATAAACATGACATTTTCATTACTGTATACGTTTACCTCACTTAAAATATCTCGTAGCGTTCTAGAACAGAAATTCCGACCGAATACAAGATATTTATAAAATGTTTTCACACTCAATGCAAGTTAAACGTTACGTTCAAATGGACCACACAAACTGCAGTTGATTCCACGGCTGACACACGAATTTACTCATCCCTGTGCGCTGTCTCGTTCCGTATCCTACGCGTTAATTAACATCTTACACAAGTAAAGTCACTGAACATTACGTCATATTAACCCTTTTGAGCGGAGTGGAAACTTTGGTGCTTATGTACCACCTGCATTAGCAATGCTAATAACTCTGCATATAGATCACGGGGTGTATTTATGGCCGTCACGTGATTCCCACGATAAACAGCGATCACTACCCTAAAATGAATCAACCAAACGATCATTGCAATTGAGAATGGTTTTGCTTTTTACGCTGTAGGAAATTCAGTTTTAAATATTGTTTAGACGAGCGTCGACTCTAAGTGGCTAATGACATCCGCTGACAATATTCTCATGTACTCGGTTAGAATTCTTAATTTAACACTTTTCCATGAGTTTCCTCAGTGCCAAGACAGTACATAGAATCAGGTCACGAGCACGTCTTCCCAGACCTTTGATATTCACTATCAACTTATATTTTATTCGAAATAACACCCCCCCCCACACATGAATCTCCCTGATGCATTCTATAGACTCACAGAAAAATTAACTTAAGATCCCTTCTGTATTAGCCACGTATAAATTTTACATTTTGCGTCCGTTAAGTCTCAAAATCAGAGTTTAATACATTTGAATTGCATAATATGTCTTAAGCGGCGAGAGACGTGGCTCACGAACTCCTCTGTTGTAAGACATTCTTCAGTTACGTCATCTTATTTACATACAATTTAAATTATTCTGGAAATAACGACTTCGCTTATAGCGGAATGTTTTGTATTTATAGGAATTACAGATCGTGATATTTTGTTTAAATCTACTTTCAGTAAGAATAATTGTTAAATCACAAAAGTACTTAAAATTATGCTACAATTTAACGTCATAAAAATAACCTGCAAATGTTTGACTCCTTCCAGAGACAAGCGTATTACCAAAACATGTTAGTACTGCAAGACTAATGGGAAGTAAAAGACGGAATTTATTCGGAATACGCGGAAGAAAGAGAGCACTTGCTTGTATGCAGGATAATATTAAAATGTATCTAAAATAGGAAATATGGGTCTGTAAGGAAAACACCTGGCTTGAGATAAGTTTCAGTAGCGGACTGTTTTGGCCCCGGGCAGTAAAACTTCAGGTGCCGGAAAATACAGGAAAACTGTGACAAGCTTAGCAACCGTTAGCTTTCGAAGAAAACTGGTCCATGGTGTTAGTTCATGAAATTCATCAGCCCTTAAATCACGTGTATCTTTTAAATAAATGGAGATAAACTAATTAGTCACCTAGAAGTAGGTTCGTGTAAAATCACTGCAGAATTCGAAATGTGTTATTTTTGTCCTGAAAAGGCAGTATGAGCTTATTCTGTTAACAAAGAGTGTCACGTGAAATACACCGATTTCAATTCAACATAAGTAAAAATTAATGAATACCGGAGCAGCTGAAGTGCAGTTTTCTGTAACTGTGACGTCATTGGAGCGCGGCAATCAATGAACTGGGATGTGGGTTACACGCATAGATGATGCAATTTCAGGGGAAGGTTAGGCTTCTTACAGCACTGATCGATGAGAAAAGTAAATCTGTTCCCAAACGTTACAGCTGTATGTAATTCGACTGTATGTTTTTTTTGAACATCGCTTGAAGCTCATATCAAGAGCAAATGGAAATGGCCGGTGATATTTGTTTAAGGATGTGAAATTATTATCTGTAAAGCACGTGCAGCGAAAATGAATTTGTCATATTATCATGGTATTATTTTTGGAGCATTTGCGAGGCTAGAAGTTGGAGGGAAGCAAGAATTTCTTTTGTTTTCCGTGTTCATTGGCATTTTATTTAAAGATTCCTTTCGAATTTGATCGAAGGTGAATGGCTTCTACCTCAGCACTCATTCCCGATCTAAGCGGACTCTCGCCAAGAAAAAGGCTTTGTTCTTCTGAGTTGTGACGTTAAGTAAGTAATTTAGTGGCTTCCACCAATTAATTTAGATCAGGAGGGCTGCATGAGAAGCTTGCATTCGCAATTTGGAACTTGGGAACCAGCTCAGCATTCGGCTAAAGACAGAGGAAAACCTGTGTCGAAATGGCATCTAAATAATATTTAAGAATTCAGTCTGTACCGCGAAGTAAACACAACTCTTCACCATTAAAAAGATCAACTGGTTAACCCTTTGAAGTCAAAGCTCGTCTAAATATTACGTATTTAAGAATTCAGTCCGTACCGCGAAGTAAACACAACTCTACACCATTACGAAGATCAACTGGTTAACGCTGTCTAACGTAACCTAATGTAACGCTTGCCGACATGACTCGTATGTATTTTTAATTCTGAAAACTTTCAAAATTTTTAATTTTTTGAGATATTTTGCCAATTTTGGATATTTTTGAAGTTTTTAAAACTTTCGAATGTTTTATTTTTAAAAATTTTCGAACATTCTCAAGTTGTAGAGATATTTTCCTAATTTTTGAATTTTTTGAATTTTTTTCAAAATTCTGAGAAATCTTGTAATTTTGATAAATCTTAATTACGAAAATTTTAAAAAATTGTTAATTTTATAAACTTTTAGTTAATTTTGGTAATTTGTATAATTTTTTAAAAAAAATTGAAAATATTTTATTTAACCCAACCCATCACACAACCTAACCTAACCTAACCTAACCTAACCTAACCTAACCTAACCTAACCTAACCTATCCCAAATTGCTTGAGGGGACTTCGGATAATCACAGATCCCGTCAATCAGGATAGCCGAATCAGGGTCGAGTTTGAACCCGAAATATCTAAATACGAAACTCAAGTGGCGATAAGTAGGATTTGGGTTTCTCATTGCGGGGAGTCTGAAGTGGTGACCACTCATCGGCGTTATGTTGGTCGTCCGCTGAACAGGATCGCAGGGCTGTCTGTGGATCGATCTCCTTAAAATCATGCACAGTTCCCTTCTGCGTCGCAGTTCAAGTCTCGAAGAGAAACTCGTGTGTATGAAACACTGAACTAGATGCTCCTGCCAAGTTTTCTTTCGCGTCTTGTACACGTTATGAAAAATAAATGAATGTCGATACTGCAGAGACGAGGCCTACATACGCAGAAGTAGGTATATCTTTATAATGCATGTTCTGTGCATGGTAAGGTTCCCTGAGTGTACTTACTCACAGTACGTGGTCGTAGGACCCATAATCGGCGCGAATATGCACAGGTTGCAGAAACGTAAAGCTGTCCCTCTATACGCCATGTAGGCGCTTGGGGGGAGAGGTTTATAGCTCCTACTCATTCTCATTCTCGACGCTAGATGGTGGTGACTCGTCAACGTCACGCCCCAGCCGCGCTTTGCCCCCGGGGGAAGATTCCCCGGTTATCCATTGGACAGAAGCCAAGGTTGGGCCTCAGAGCCAGTCTGGACACAAAGGCTAGAAGATCATCTGTCTCTGACGAGGGTCGAACCCCGAACGCCCAGCCCATAGGCAGTCACCAGGTTCTTAGACACGTCGTAAACAACCGGACAAGAAAATGTCTTTAGAATGAAAGTAGCCAGTGGTCTTTGAACCATTTAAAGCCATGTGGTAACTATTTGTACCATATGTTAAAAAAGTCAGAATGAGTACATTCTTATTTATGTGTTACATATAAATTCTCACTGTAAACAGCGATTATTTCCTTAAACAGCGTTAACCAGTCGATCTTTGTAATGGTGAAGAGTTGTGTTTTCTTCGCGGTACGGACTGAATTCTTAAATACGTAATATTTAGACGAGCTTTGACTTAAACAGCGTTAACCAGTTGATGTTTGTAATGGTGAAGAGTTGTGTTTTCTTCGCGGTACGGACTGAATTCTTATATTTTATTATACGAGCTTCGACTTTAAAAGGCTGTTACTACATTCCTGTTGCTCGTGTTTGTATTTTGGACTCTTTGTGATCTGAGCATTTCAAATAATGATTTTCGTTTAAATAAGAGAGCAATCGTCCGTCAGAAATCAGTTCCGCAGATTTTCAATAAAACCATCAAGGAAATCCGGGGGAGGCATGAACGGATAACAAAAGAGCTTCACCCCAAATGCCAGACAGTTTGAGTTCTAGTCACTGATATCTGTTCTACGTTGCCGGAAGTGTTGGTGTCGAAACAAAAAAGCGTAATTAATCAGCGGTATCAAAGGAAACTGAAATACCTGTGTGTTGCAATAGCACGAAGATTGGTTTTTAAAAGTTAACAGATGAAAGTCTGTAATGCCAAAGTATTCCGCTCTCAACCAATAGCACGTAGCGTACGTTCATTTTCGTTCTCCCGGTAAAAAAAAGCCTCAGGCATTTCCACCATCCAGCGAAGTGATTAGCTTTTGTCTGCCTTCGCCCTTCACCAGTGATCTCAGCTTTAAAGTGGACTTCAGTCCTTCAGAGTTAAGAGTCTGCAGACACCAGAAGCTGAAGCCGTGACTGGGGCGGTTAAAATAATGTATTGGCTCACGAAGGGCGAGGGGATGATGCCACAACAGGCAGGGGTGTCAATAATGTCGAGCACCGGCTTCTACAAAATTATCTCTTCGTTTCTTCTTTTATCTCTGGTGCTCACAGAGAATATGGTTTGTGTTTTATTTTTAATTAATGCTTTTTGTTCGTACTTTTGTGTTAGAAACCTCTTCCGAGGCAAAACCAAACTCCTCCTTCATAATGCATCGATACTATTAACATTGCATTCATATGTCAGAAACCAACTCAAAGATTTCTGTAGAGAATGCACGGAGGAGAATGCTACAGATGTATACAAATAACCAACTCCCTGCTAGCAAAACCCGCCACCGGCCACGACCCGGAGCCAACTCCATCCATTTGCCGTCCTCACGGCCCTGTCCCTGTCACCACGACATGGCGCGTCCTCAGGGACAGCCTCCAGTTATGGATGTTAGCTGCCAATATATTGTATAAGCAGTCGCGGACAGACGATAAGGGGTGGTCCTCCAGCTTGAGGATTGGGCGTCTGGCTAACAACCCTTCACCTTAAAAATGTTTTATGTTAAGAACACAACAATAAAATCTCGGAAGTATGATAATAATTACGATAATAATAAGGATAAGGATAATAATGAGGAGTAGGAGGGAGGAGGATTCTGAACAGGCGGATGGAAGTTTAAACCCCTCTCTCCTCTCCTCTCCTCTCCTCTCATCAGAATTGGTGCTGGGGACACTGCTTGAAAGGCTTTACGTAGACGTGGGGTGGATTCCCGTTTTAAGCTACATAAACCGTGAAAGGGGTTGTGTAATTTGTAATTCAGTTAACCGCAGGGAAGTTTGATGCTCCCTGCAGCCTTAGGCCACTTGTAAATTCCCTCCAGTGCGAAACACGCTCTCATACTGGACCTAGTGTTCAATGACAGGGTGTGAGCAACTTGTTTAGGTCTTATGGACGTGGAATGACCTCCACGTTTTGTTAAGGGAGCAAACAGAATGAAGTTTCTCTCAAAACGCCGAGGCATGTCCTGTTGTCTCTTTCTGAAGGGAACGCGCTATGATGCTGGGTTAGAGACTAATTCCAATTGCCACTGTTAATTTTACGTTTGCTTCAAGGACGAAATCAGTCGCTTCCGTGGACTTATTTACTTATGTATACGTATATGTAATTGAAACATGTGTTTGTATATATGTAATGCATGTATGTATTGCCTGTGTGGATAGGCAAGTTTCCATCATTGTATTTCAGAACTGGATATTCATGTGGACAGTCGACGTCAATATTAATTAAACGGAAGCACACATTTGTCCATTATTATTACGGTAGACTATCGTAAATTGTAAGCGGTACGGTTTAATGCAACATTGGACATGTATTTCATGTTTTCTCGGTTCTGGACTTGAAATTCTTGTTGATTTGTGTTCCGGAATGTAAAATTTACGTGTTAGTAATCTACTCTCATTGAGGCAAAACTGTATAAAAACTAAATGTGCTAAAAGTTGTAGAATTCACATCCTTTTGATTATGTGTTCTCCTACTACATAATTATTTTCATAATCAAAACACAATTTATTCAACGTCAGTGGAACAGATAATCGTCAGTGCCTGCTCGTCTTCCGGAAATTTATAGAAGTGATTTTGTCTAAAATCCGATCACAAGAAGAACACTTGCTTTCTTTCTCGTGTCCTCCGCCACGATGCATCTCTTTCTTGTCAGCTCCTGTCCCAGCTGCTTCGCGAAAGTAAGTCGTGACTGCGTTTCTTACACTGCGCCAACTTCTAGGCTGAATGAATCAACCAAGGATAAGGGTCTCATGGTTAAAAGGATCTGTTTAACACTGTTCAACTTCTCGCAATAGTAACAGAGCATTTATTTGTGTTCTCTTGGATGTCTAGGCCGACCGCATCGCGAAAAACACCAGAAATGTAGCAGATTTAATTCTCTTTAACAGAATTGCTTTGTATTCTGTACGCACTGATGTGTCCCCCCCCCCCCCCACCCCAGGTTTCATGTATTTGCAGGAAACGGGTAAGAGATGACGTGAAAAATTATGATTCAATTTTTTTTTAATTTTGTTTTTAGCTATTTGGGAAACTATAATTGTCGCGAAGTTTTTACACTCTCAGGCATTCTTGATAAGTTTCGGTTCTGCGTCCGTAAATCGACCAACACGCCACTTCGGTTTCCGTATGTAAGTCTTTGAAGCAGAATTATAATTTACATGTAACATCTAATATATAGTTTTTGTAGTAATTTTGTTCACAGTGAATTTTTTGTTGTTGTTATAATTTCCTAATAAACAAACTGATCTTCGTAGCGGACAGTCGCCGTCTCTTCGCGTATTCTCCTGTCGGTTTCAGCGTCCGCCCCAGCGTCTTGTTCTCAAACAGTCTCAACCTCCGTTCTTCCCGCAAAGACCCTTGTGCTCGATCGTTTTCGAAAGTTACCTTTCGGGGCCCGTCCATGTGTTTTTACCTTTCTGTTTGTGTTGAGTTTTTTTAGGCGATGCTCGGATGGGGCAAGGTCCTGTTTGACGGTCACTCGCCCTCTCAGGTCATCGATGGTTCGTCACGTGTTCACAACAGGGAGCCACGTGACAGCACTTCGCAGACTAATTCCTTAAAATCCATTTTAATATCGTTGACGTTCTGGGTTGTGATTGCATCTGGACTCATAGGGAGGTAACATTTCTGAGGAACGTTGGTATCCTCCTACAAGCCACGACCTAGAGAAATAACTATCACATCTTCACGGCCGCGAAAAAGTCAAATCTATTTTTTTAATATTATTCACCAGTTATCGCCTACGTGAGCCAAGTGGTTCTCCCTTCAGGTTTTTGGGAGAACTGCATGCGAGAGTTAACCAATGCGATACATGATCTTTCCAGCGGAAAAGAGTGAATTCCTCAAGTTACTTCGCTTTTGCATTAACTGCTCACTGCAGCGATTTCCTACGGAGTTGTGCAGGGAGACAAATTTTTGAACGAATCAAAGAGTTCGTAACCACAGTTTTCATATTTTATACAGTCTGAGCCGCCTGCCCCTCGCTGTAAGGTTCTGCAGTTGGGCCCGTGGTCGGGGAGGGACAGGTCAGCCGAGTCTCGGGAGAAAATTAGAGGGCCGCGGATGCAGTAGGGAACAGCTGCTCTAAGTGAGTTGTGTCTAGAGGCGGAGTTAAGACAATTAATACAAAATATCTGCACACAGAGAAACGTTTCTTCTACGTAATCACCCAGCACATTTTTTTTAAAAAAAATTTATTTGAACAAACTGGCCACAGTTTTAATGATTACATCACATTACATTTTCGTTTCTTATTTCACTTCGTCGTCTTCATTCGTTAATCCTGATACTTCGGTTTTCTCAACATTCATATCTGGACTCGTTACTCAACGTACTCGCAGGCCGCAAAGAGGAATTTACGCCAATCTTGCCAACCTTGCAGTACGCCCTCATTAAAACAAAATTCCTACGTCATGCAGTTGTTACACCTGATAACAGAGGATCAAGATGACGACGGCGTGGCTATCACCCTCAGAGCATCGTAATGTGTTGCTGTAATTTCACGTTACAACGATTAAATAACCTCCGAGCTTCAGGAATTTCAGTTCAGGGACTTTTATGATTGCTGAAGCTGGAGACAGACTGCTTTAAAACTAATATAATTCCGAGAGACATCTGCTCGCACTGCCATCTATATAAAATTTGGTTGCTTTGGATGTACAAATTCTAGGCGGATGTCATAAACTGTTTTGTCGTTGTATTTTCCGAGTAGAACAGCAAAATAATCTCGTATAATCACAGTTACGGACTAATTATGTTGAAATCTTGCTTTTAATGACGGTACATTATCTCATTTGAAAACGTAAGGTTAGGTTATGAGCTTTATTTTTATGTGGGGTGCGGCTTTACTTAAACAGAATAAACCATTTGATTTTTGTTTCGGTAAATTGTTGTTTTCTTTGACGCACGAACTGACTTGTTAAATATTACGTATTTAGACGGCTTTCGACTTTAAATGTTCAAACAGGGAATCCACCAATAGTCTGAGTGATGAGATTAGGACACTTCATCGGCTGTGTTTACAATCCCCGTCTGCACGGGTGGTAATTGATGGCATCTTCTGCCAGTAAAGTGTTCCAAGAGACAATAAGAAAAGAGTTATCACCGCGGGAGAAATCGCCGATCAGAATGGCTGGCGATCATGTGTCGGGATAAAATGACACGTGCAGTGATCAATCTGTATGTGACACATCACTCGTCATGATAACAGCCCCATGGTACTGTTAATAAATGGCAAAACACTGATTGGCCCACACATATCGTATTATTTGGCAGAAAAGCGACTTATGACACCGAATCATAATTATGCATCGGTCCTAAAGCATGATTTTGTGTAACAGATTTTGATACAATAAATCCTCCACGTTTTAGAGCTAGAAATTTAAAAATACACAGAAGATATTATATGATAAAAATAACATTAAGAGTCAGGCAGTGTAAACAAAATCAGGGCAAAAGCGTTCAACAGTGTTTTCCTAGTACAGTATTTCAATGTAAGTGCAAAGCTATAAATGTATTACAGAGAATTTAAAGTAGAATTGCACACAGACAAATTTGACTTCATTGTACGGGAGTCTTCTGTGACGAAAATATGGTTTTGTATTCTTCGTCCTTGATTTGGAGCCCTTTGGATGATAAAAGAGTCCGTCCACAGGAAAGTGTTTACAGATCCGCCATATCAACTTTACAGATTTCTGTTTGGACAACAATAAATTATAAGAAATATTCTACGTCTTCCTCATTAGCGATTGACGCATGCGCTCAAGAATTCATAATAATTGACTTGAATCCGTCTACTACCAAATGTCACAGTTCCGCTGTGTCATTATCTGCCATAGCGCTTACAATACTTGCAAAATTACCTCCTCATAAATGAAAACCGAAAATGTTGAACTCAAATGAACCTGTAAAATTTCCTCTGGCACAGACCGAATATCTTGAGTTCTTTTGTGGTTTTTCTCAGTTAATCTAGAAAAATGACGGCGTTAAACCTTAAATTAGGCCACGACTGCTTCGTCATCTCATCATCCGACGCTGTAAGGTTTGAACTATTTAAAGCGTCGTTAAATATGCCACACACAAGGCTCATACAAGTATCACGACACTCAAGTGTCATTTGTCCATAAATTTCACTATATTTCACGTCTTCAGGCAACAAAATTTGATCAAATGTCAGTGAGTCACGAAGTCCTTTGCGAGAAATACGGAGTGTAAAAAGATCATTTCAGCTTATACGTATTAAGAGCACGTTAATATTATAACGTCACTGATTGGAATCAGAGGGGATTATGAAACAAAGGATAATTTTCTAGTCCAGATTTAAACCGCTCTCAGATTTTAATTTAAAACCAATTTCAGTTTATTGTCATTTCAGAGATTATTTTTTCGTTTTGACGTGGCTTATTACACGTCGTAATACTTAAAAGTGTGTTTGAGAGTCTGAAACGTACTTAGTAATTCTGTAATGTTGAGTTCTATGAAAACAATTTGAAGAGTAATATTATATATTTCAGTATTAAGTTAATTAAGGTTTTACCTGTTGGATTGCGCGGCTGTTAATCTTGGTTTATCACACTAAGGGAAGAATATAGCATGAAAGTGCGACAGATGAACTATTTGGGATAAATTTTGGACCTAAGAAAACGTAATTAACTGGGGGATTAATAAAATCTTGAAACTTATATTCACTCAACGTCGTTGGCGATTAATATTTTCATAGCACGCTTGTTGGTTTCAGATGTGGCATTACGGGATACTTGAAAACTGTACGTCTGTAGAAAGTTATGACAAATCTTAAACTCTAGAAGTTCGATCGTTCAAGAATTACTGAGTCAAGAAATTGAAATTACAAGACTCTGAAATTAATGGACACCTCGCTGTAATTAATTTGCCCGGAAATCAAATTTCAGCTTACCGGGAGGCCTCATATCAGAGATACTGATGTTATTATTGGGTCCGGAAAGGAAATTCGCGGCTTCATAGTTGGCAATTCTGATTCTTACCCGGAAGATGTGGGCTTCACATGTCACCCGGAAGACTCATTAATTCATAAAGAATGTCATGACAGTTAATACTTCCAATTCCTCATTCAGTAATCATGCATCTTGGCATCGTTAAACGAGCCTTAATTATACAAGATCGAGAGATATTTAGTGATATAAGACGCACACCAGTAAATGAGGCACGCGTAAATATTATTTAAGAATTCAGTCCATACCGCAAAGAAAACACAGTACTTCACCATTACAAAGATCGACTGGTTAACGCTGTTTAAGTCAAAGCTCGTCTAAATATTACGTATTTAAGGGTTCAGTCCGTACCGCGAAGTAAACACAACACTTCACCATTACAAATATCAACTGATTAACTCTGTTTAAGGAAATAGAAGGTTTTTACACTGGGATTCATACAAAATGCATAAATACGAGATGAAAAGTTTCTTGGTCTTTGAAACAGGTAAGAGGTCTGGCTCTAGAAGGCTAAATTCAGAAGCTTTGTGGCACTTGTAAGGCGTTGGTACTGTGATTATCGAATCTGTAGGTTGCTCGTTAAAGTTACTTTTCCTTACGGATGAAATTCGTGGTTGACTAATGCCGTTTTTACTTTGATCCTGTTCCTTCATAACATAACGAGGCTGGGGAATTGAAATACTGCCGCATTCAAAGGAAAACACTTGAGGGCAATACAAAACCAACACGAAACGCGAGCAATATGAAATGAAATTAGTTATGCATAACGTGCCGGCTGAGATAAGTTTCGTTCTAAAATGTAACACTGTCTTACTAATGATATGTTGTCAGGTGCACGTGGAAAGGAAATTATCGATACTTGGTGTGGTTCAGTGCAATAGAGGGAAATTAACATTTCATAGTAATCTTTTCAGGTAAATGTTGTCTGTGTAAGGTTAGGTTGGCAACAGTCGAGCAGTCGTGCTTTAGACATTGAATGTCGATCCGGTGCTCAAGGTACACCCTGAAACGATGTGAGGTCTTTGTCATTAATTAAGGCGAGTGAAATGGAATGAGTAAAATATTTTGTATTTGGAAACGACGTTAAGAATTCAAAACTTCATTCAAGAGGAATTTAAAGGCACGGTAAATTAGGGAAATGCTTGCCACCACGCGGCTCGGAATCTTTTGTATTCCGGTCTGGTATGCACGGACGTAAATATTAAATTTTCACAAAACTAATTTTGTCCTGTTTTATACTAGTGTGAAACATGGTCACTCACGATGAGGGAAGAACACAGAGCGAGGATGTTTGAGAACAGGATGTTGAGTAGAGTATTTGTACTTGAGGGAGAGGAAGTTACAAAAGACTAGAGAAAAATACATATTGAGGAACTCCACAATTCATATTCTTCACCAAATATTTTTACGATAATCATATCAGAAGGATGCGATCGGCGGGGTATGTAGCGCGCATGGATATATAAGAAATATATTATACAAAATTTTGTTGGAGAGAATGAAGAAAGGAGACCACTTTTAAGATGGACACAGACGGGAGGATAATATTTAAACGGATCTTAGAGAAATAAATTTGGAGCCTGTGGTATGGATTAATCTAGCTCATTACAGGGACCGCTCGTTGGGCCTTTGTGAAAAGGGTAATGAACCATCGTATTTCATGGAAACGGGAAATTTCCTGATTGGCTGAGTGACTGTGTATCTTCTCAGTAATGCCTCTGCTCCATGGAGGTGGCTAGTTACGTATTAAACGTCTTGAAAGAATAAAAGTCAAGAATTTGCCCTGTGAATTATTTGGTATAATCGCCTGATAGCAGGAGGCTGTGTATGAATCCATTGTGGATGGATCGTCTCACAGTGTTGTTATCACGTCACAGATTTGTTTTCGGACGAATCAGGCCACATGTGACAAATTAACAGAAACTAAGAGGCCTTAATGTTGATTCCGTCATCCGCTTTCTGTCAGACTATATTTCACAAGATCTTCGTGTCCTCGTGAAGTCAGGTCTCACTCAAGTCCATATCGGTCTACTGCCTTGACTCTGTCTGTACTCATAGATGGATACCGACGTTCCAGAGGATCACGCTGTCTCGATCTTCAGGGCCGACACGGTGGTGTCTGTCTACGAGTCCACGCGGAATCACAACGCGGAACAACGACTATAAATTCAGAGTCTGATAATGACAGCCCTAAAATCTTACAAATCTATTTCTGAATGCTTATACGTGGTTATTCTGTGCCATTTTACAGTGTAGACTGAAACTTGCGCTAACATCTGCTGCAGATGATATTAGCGTCACAGGCAAACAACAGCTATGCCAATGAAACGTTTATAATTGTATTGTTTATCCGTACAAATGTACTCGACTCTTCGGTAGTGAAAGATTCAAAATGCCATCAGTCAAGAATAAAGAAATTCTAGATTATCAGTCTGCACAGCAGAAGGAGATAAATTGATTTTTCTGTCAGAGTGTCCAAATGTCTAAATCCCACGTGAATCCAAACTTCCGTTTCTCGGCCGTTGGACATTTAACGTCGTTTGCATCAGAAGACTTAGCGGCTTCATTACGGACAAATTAATCTGCGGCGTCGCGAGACATTTCATCTCTTGCAGCTTATCATGAGGGACGCGTAGAAGAAAGGGTGTAATGACGAATTACAGGGATTTACGTATTTCATACTTTAAAACTTAAAAAAAAGAGATTGAGGAGAAAGTAGGGGGGGATTAGCGATTGGCACTTCTGTTTTAACAGGAAGGGGGGGCCATAATCTCTTCTAAATAATATATAAGAATTCAGTCCGTACCGCGAAGAAAACACCACACTTCACCATTACAAAGATCAGCTGTTTAACCTTTTGAAGTCAAAACTCGTCTAAATATTACGTATTTAAGAATTCAGTCCGTACCGCGAAGAAAACACAACTCTTCACCATTACAAAGATCAGCTGTTTAACCTTTTGAAGTCAAAACTCGTCTAAATATTACGTATTTAAGAATTCAGTCCGTACCGCGAAGAAAACACAACTCTTCACCATTACAAAGATCAGCTGTTTAACCTTTTGAAGTCAAAACTCGTCTAAATATTACGTATTTAAGAATTCAGTCCGTACCGCGAAGTAAACACAACTCTTCACCATTGCAATGATCAACTGGTTAACGCTGTTTAAGGGAATAATTCCTGTTTAATCCGAGAATCGTACAAAACACGTAAATGCAAAATGCACAGTTACCATGGAGATATTACTGGCTTCGTAGGGTTAAACAAGCTCACGTCATTTCATAGATACTGATTAATAAATAATTCATGCCTACTGCAATCCATAACAGCCGCTGTTGGATCAGAATGCAAAACAGCATAACCCATAAATAAATTATAACAGATTTTATCTTCGTACTTTCAAATAATACAATTTTTAATCGGCTTCTATTTCGAAAATTTCACTGTAATAGTAACAAGTTATGAATAATGCTATTAATTATTTTATGCAGAACGATTATACAGGAAATGACACATGAAATTAAAGCGTTGTTGCTCTGACGTCACGTCATGGCGGGTTAGGTTAGGTTTGGACTGCAATCATAATGGATGTGCGTGTGTATAAAGCCGGTGCGTGCGTGCACAACCACGATCCGAAAACTTCAGTAGCTGCATCTGATAAATCGGTAACACAGAGTGTGGTCACAACCGACGGATGTATCGCTTCGATGTTAGAAGCGCTGCTTTGCATTTGAGAGGTCCCGGGGTTCAGGTCTCGGCCCGGAGGCCACTTAACTTGATTTTTTCAGACCCTACAAACAAATGTATTGAAGATATCCGTCTTCTGGGTTGTTGCGCTGTGTAGTCTGGTCGATGTTAACCAACGTTTCAGAGGTCATACTGCCTCCATCATCAGGGCGATGAGTATGAAGATATCCGTCTTCTGGGTTATTGCGCTGTGTAGTCTGGTCGATGTTAACCAACGTTTCAGAGGTCATACTGCCTCCGTCATCAGGGCGATCGCCCTGATGACGGCGCAACAACCCAGAAGACAGAAATCTTCATACTCATCGCCCTGATGATGGAGGCAGTATGACCTCTGAAACGTTGGTTAACATCGACCAGACTACACAGCGCAATAACCCAGAAGACGGATATCTTCATACTCATCGCCCTGATGATGGAGGCAGTATGACCTCTGAAACGTTGGTTAACATCGACCAGACTACACAGCGCAATAACCCAGAAGACAGAAATCTTCATACTCATCGCCCTGATGATGGAGGCAGTATGACCTCTGAAACGTTGGTTAACATCGACCAGACTACACAGCGCAATAACCCAGAAGACAGAAATCTTCATACTCATCGCCCTGATGATGGAGGCAGTATGACCTCTGAAACGTTGGTTAACATCGACCAGACTACACAGCGCAATAACCCAGAAGACAGAAATCTTCATACTCATCGCCCTGATGATGGAGGCAGTATGACCTCTGAAACGTTGGTTAACATCGACCAGACTACACAGCGCAATAACCCAGAAGACAGAAATCTTCATACTCATCGCCCTGATGATGGAGGCAGTATGACCTCTGAAACGTTGGTTAACATCGACCAGACTACACAGCGCAATAACCCAGAAGACAGAAATCTTCATACTCATCGCCCTGATGATGGAGGCAGTATGACCTCTGAAACGTTGGTTAACATCGACCAGACTACGCAGCGCAATAACCCAGAAGACAGAAATCTTCATACTCATCGCCCTGATGATGGAGGCAGTATGACCTCTGAAACGTTGGTTAACATCGACCAGACTACACAGCGCAATAACCCAGAAGACAGAAATCTTCATACTCATCGCCCTGATGATGGAGGCAGTATGACCTCTGAAACGTTGGTTAACATCGACCAGACTACGCAGCGCAATAACCCAGAAGACAGAAATCTTCATACTCATCGCCCTGATGATGGAGGCAGTATGACCTCTGAAACGTTGGTTAACATCGACCAGACTACACAGCGCAATAACCCAGAAGACAGAAATCTTCATACTCATCGCCCTGATGATGGAGGCAGTATGACCTCTGAAACGTTGGTTAACATCGACCAGACTACACAGCGCAACAACCCAGAAGACAGAAATCTTCATACTCATCGCTGTGAGAACCTCAAGTCTTACAAATGTATTGAAGTAGTTCACAACACTTCCAGTGACATTCGTCCCAATGTATTATTTAGGAGGGCTTATCGCTTTATATTATACTGTTCTGAGCGTGTTGACTGCTTACTTGTTTAAGGATGTAGTATCAACTGGTGTTGTTATGATGAATTAACTGATGATGCAAATTGAACTGGGCAGGGCGAGGAGGAATTTGGTCGCGGATAATTTAGATTTTTCTTTGTTTCTTTGTAGTGACTAAGGAAAAGTACAGCAAACAGGAAAAATAGAACGGAAACAGTGAGTTTCGTGCCTGGAACTAAGAATCCACTACATGTTTCGACCTTAATTGGTCATCGTCAGGTGGTTTTTTCAAGTGTACGAAGCTAGTTGATGTGACTTATAATTTGTACTTTAAAAAAACAGTGTATTTGGCTTAAACCAACGACAACGTCGGAGATTTTTAACGCCGAGAACATGATCGAATTTCATCTTTGATGTATCTGCTTACGCAGACTTAAGTTAAACCGTTTTAGCTATTGAAAATATAAATAATCGCCTGTGTTGTTCACTGACAAGTGGTCGTAGGGTAACGCTCTGTGTCGGAAACTTAATTTTATCTCCTTCTGTTTCTTTCTCAGGAGCAAAATGACTAAACTGTCAGCCCCAGGAAAGACGGCGAAACTTTTATCAGCGGTCGGACCTCTTGATTATGTAATTTGGATTTATTTCTGCGTATTTTACATGATGAAATTTCTCCAGTAGGCCCATATTTACTGAATGTCAACTGCCGCCTTTATCGTCAGCACGACTCTGGAATTAAAATCCGTCCCTAATGAACTAGAAACAAAAGATTTACACAAGAAACACTCGTCATTTATGTATGAACTTTTCCCTCTTTGCAAGCGACGATTTGGTGTGATACGATCTGTATGATGTGTAGTGTTCTGAGATACGGAAAATGCGTAAAAGATGTAAGACTTCCGCAAGACCAGTAGAATGGATTTATTTTCGTTGCTTGGAAACAATTTTTGTGATGTCTAAGCCTGGTATTTAAGTGCAAGGCTGTCCTGGTATATTTTATTCTTTTGTTTTGAAGACGACGTATCACATAATGAGCTTGTTTTTAATATTTTGTCGGTATAATATTTATGTCTTACACAAGCTTTCTAGAAAATGTCATACCTAATGATAATATTAAATAGCACAAATTATACCTTATATATAAAAAAGAAACAAAATGTTAGCAATGACATAAGCCATCGTGTAAGAGATTTAGGATCGTGTGAACGCTCCTGTACTGTGGTTTGTTTCCACAGACGATTTTAAAACATGCTGATCGATAATTTATTAAATGTTTGCACTTTCATTAATAGCATTTATAGCCTGAGAACTTGGGACCTTGTACACTTGGTAGCAGTGGCGGTAAACAAACCCCACTGTTCACCCCTGATGGGGGTTTGAGTCGCTCCAAGAGTATTCGCTTACTGATTTACTGAGTCACAGATGTCTGATTTTTCTAAGTTTGACTAAAACTATGCTTAAGTTTATAAAACATACTGAAACGAAATGAAATTTGCTAAGACTGCTTTATCACAATTTATTCCATTTAATCATACACAAGCATCATCTTATGACGATAATAGTGGCTTTAATTCACACACCTCCTTGTCGTTTTACAGTGTTTTAATGGAAATTTATTAAAAATTCATCTTTTGTTCTTCTCCTATAGCGTGCCACATGACATATCCTACGAAATATGCTTATTAAAATGTCGTAGGTATATTACCGTTCTGCTTATACGCCAATTGTAACAATTTAAATGAGAATTAAAATTCCTATGCGGGTCTAGCGGTTAGAACGCTGGCCTTGTAATCCTGGGGGTCTCGGGTTCGATTCCCGGCGGTGCCCGAATTTATAACTTGTGTTGGGCAAGGCCGTGGTCTAGGCAACACGGAGTTTTCCTCCGGGGGCTTCCCCGGTTTCTCCGTGGCATCCCAACAATTACTCCATTCACACAGAGAAGAAGGCAATGGCAAACCACTTCTGGATCATCTGCCAAGAACGTATATGAACAGGTCCCAGTCCGAGAAAAGGATGGAAGGATCCTGTTCATATGGACCTGTCGTCAGACAGAACACTAAATAATAATAAGATGAGGTTGTCTAGCGGTTAGAACGCTGGCCTTGTAATCCTGGGGGTCTCGGGTTCGATTACCGGCGGTGCCCGAATTTATAACTTGTGTTGGGCAAGGCCGTGGTCTAGGCAACACGGAGTTTTCCTCCGTGGCATCCCAACAATTACTCCATTCACACACAGAAGAAGGCAATGGCAAACCACTTCTGGATCATCTGCCAAGAACGTATATGAACAGGTCCCAGTCCGAGAAAAGGATGGACGGATCCTGTTCATATGGACCTGTCGTCAGACAGAACACTAAATAATAATAAGATGAGGTTGTCTAGCGGTTAGAACGCTGGCCTTGTAATCCTGGGGGTCTCGGGTTCGATTACCGGCGGTGCCCGAATTTATAACTTGTGTTGGGCAAGGCCGTGGTCTAGGCAACACGGAGTTTTCCTCCGTGGCATCCCAACAATTACTCCATTCACACACAGAAGAAGGCAATGGCAAACCACTTCTGGATCATCTGCCAAGAACGTATATGAACAGGTCCCAGTCCGAGAAAAGGATGGACCTGTCGTCAGACAGAACACTAAATAAATAAATAATAATAAATGCGGGTGTGTGTATGCAGCGCCAGTTACTGTTGTCAAGACGAACTTGGAAACAGTGCCACCCAAGAAAGTAAATATGTTTGTCCTCAACTTCCGCTCTCACCCCTCTTTTTGTGCCCCGCGAGGCTCGTCGTAATTAAATAACTTGAACACATGCAGCAAAATGAAAATATGAGGCAAAAATGCTTGCTAAAATTACCGCGTTTCATTCCTAGGCGCCTGAAAACACAGATTCTTTTAATTTAATCTTTTTTTTATATCCACGCCCGCAACTTGTAATTATTTTCCGACGTTATGTCCGCGATTACTTTCCTAGTAATTTAGAAACTTTTGAAACGTTGAAGTAATGAGTTTCCATAAATTTATAAATTTCGAACTAATAAATCTACAGAATCATTAAAAAAACAAGCAAAGTATGAATGCAACTGCCCACAAACGAAACATCAAGACAACTACCTACCTCGCTAACCAATTGGTTAACAGTAGCACTTGGCTATCAGAATTCCAAGAATTGGTTTCTGCTAACAAAGGAACAAACAGACTGGAGCGTGCGACTTATAAACCAGCACTGATGACGATTCATTACGATTGGTTTCTCAGAGTTTCTGGCCTTTTGCACGTCGACAGTTATTCCGACGGAAAGAAACTCAGTTTCTGAAACTCTGTCCTGTGCTTGGAACAGCGGACAATACGAGGCAAAGAGGTCTGCCGGTCACCTGACGTTTTTGTGTTTATAATTGTGGATGAACGGAAACTCTTCTCGGCTTCAGTATTATCCGCCCGCCATTGTATTACAGTTTGTAGTATCGAAATACGGCTTCACCTATTCTGAGACTCTAATTTCCATTTTCCATCCATTACCCTTTCGTGAACACTATACTTCACGCAACACAGGCGGAACCTCCCCTTGGAAATACGACGCTTAACTGCGTCACAAAAGCAAGGTGTCCTCCCCCCCCCCCCCGAGCCTCCTGCTTAATGTCCAGCGTGATAAGGCGGCCGGAGTGTGAAGCTAACGTTACCTTAACCCAACACCGAATTAAACGCTTATTGTGAACAGTCCCTCTATACGCCATGTAGGCACTTGTGGGGAGAGAGGGTATAGCTCCTACTCATTCTTAAACTCGGCGCTAGATGGGGTGAGTGGTCAGCGTCACGCCTCGGCCGCGTTTTATCCCCGAGACACGACCCCGGTACCCATCGGATAGGAGGCTAGATGGGCTCCAGAGTCGGTCTGGACGCAGAGGATAGAGGAAAACAAATTCTGTGCCCCTGTAGGGGATCGAACCCCAGTCGTCCAGTCTATAGTCAGTTGGTACAAAATTTATTTTACAAAACAAAATATTTCAAAGCCCTGTAAAGGAGACTCTGAGTATCAAAGAATGGACACAAATAGTTGATGAGATGCGTTACAGTTTATACACCTCTCGTGGAGTAGAAAACACTGTAAGATAGAGAATTTTGGTTGGAGTTACTCATGAGAAGAATAAGTCTTTAGGGATAATATTCCCAATGTTAAACAGAATAAAATATGGCGACTGGATTGACGTAGTACCTACCATATGTGACCAGATGTGCAGGTGATGGAAATGGAGCCTCGAAATCTGCAAGGACGGAATTCCTTGTATGAGTGAAAACGAAATTTCTGCGATCTGGTAGAAGCTGGGAGGATAATATTAAAACGAATCTTGAAAAAAGTTTGTCGGCTGGCCCCGGTCTCTGTCCTGAGATAAAATCCTGTGGCTGGCTTTTATGAGTTTTCGGGTTCCATCTATCACCATCGAAAGGACGTGCAGTGCAGTACCTCTGAAACTTGTTTTATTAACATTTCATAAAGTGAGATTTAATTTTCTTATTGTCATGTTTGTACGCGTGATAAAATTACCAGAGTTTTCGTGAACCTTGAATTCATGACCCAAAGATGGCATTAGGCTCTGCTTCAAGTTTTACGTCCAGCACGAGTACAGTCAAGCCTTGATATTTTCATTATGTTTTGTGTATTCAGAAAAGTCACGTTGTACGAAATGTACTCGGAACAGACCGTGCCTGTTTTAAGCCTCATGTAGTGGCGGACATAAAGTACACATCCAGTTCCTTCTCTAGGGAAATTAAAACTGAGTTTCTAATTGGCTCTGTCAGATGGCAGAACTGTCTTAATGAGAGTGATGTCATCCGCGTTCGTCTCTGAGGTGGGGTTTCCTCACTCATATTTTATGTTTTTATGTTCATGCCCCCCCCCCCCCCTCAATCCCTTCCCCTGTAACAGACAGACCCTTTGTGTGCTCGTGTAGCAATGGCGACACTGCCATTGGTCCATGGACTTCTGCAGATTAATTAATCAGAGGAGATAAATTACGTAGTCTTGTCTTGAGGCGAAATTCAATTCCTACGGGCCAAAGTAATTTTTACGGAACACAAAAATCTATCAACCTTTGAAATTTAGAAATCAAAATGTTAGTGTTTAATAAAAGACTAGAAATATATGTATTTATTGTCTGTGGATTGTAGTCTTCTGAGTGTGGGTTGCGAAGAATCGATTCCTGAGGTCTTGCGTTTGACTTTAGGTGAAGCATGGTTCCATATACGACCATTTGCTTAAGAAATGCTAAGCACGAAAGTTCATTGTGGTACCTCCTGACTTTCCAATTTCGTTTTAATACTGACATGACAACATGGTAACGATGACTGTCTTTTGAGTTGCTGACGAAATCATCGCCCTGATGATGGAAGTAGGAAAAACTTCTGAAACGTCTGTGAATGTCTTACAGACTACGCGGTATAACAACCCAGAAGACAGCCTTCATTAATTTCTGTGCCGTGAGAACCTGACATGTCACGTGACAAAATTCCAGTCCCATGGGAAAGTTATGGGATGTTATGTACAATTTAATTGAAGGAGGCAGTAATGAATAATAGACTTTGGGAGTAATAGCACCGAGTTGCTCTTCTATTTGCCCCGAGAAAACAGGCGCTATATTTGGTTGAAAGTGAGGGGAAATTTATTTTTAATATCTTGATGAAACCCTCTTTTGTGTTCAATTCAAATCCCTAGTCACAAATTCATGACTAACAGAGAAATTTCATGGTTTCAGCCCTTTGAATTTAGTATCCTTATAATGCTACAAAGCTCTGGAAACAAGCTTAAAGGCTTCAGAGGAAGTTGATACGAACACATGCGCTGTGATGTAGCAAGTATATTTTATTTGAACGTCCTGTATGTGTACGTAAAGGCTGAAATTGCATGCAAGAACAGATTTTCTTGCATAATCCTCTTAGTAACCCTACGTATAGTCTGGTAAAGACTACAATTGCCACTTCGTGTTGGAGCGGAGGGTGTTAAAGATCGGGCCATTGTACGAGCTGTGTTGCGACGAAAGGTAAAATGTGTGTTTCTTTTTTTTCGTGTGGGAGGTTACACTTCCATTCGTTAGCACAGACACTAATTTAAGGTACGCTAGTCTGCCTCACGTTCCGGCAGTATTGTCCCTTAATTATTGGCCTGGGGATTATAGGCTACCGGAAATACCGGAACTTAGGCACCACTCCATTTAACATTTCGTTGATTTATTACGTGGTTATTTAGTATCGCTGTTCCAACTACAGAGCGTCGAATACGATGGGGATGATAATAATAATTTGGAAGGTGACTGTCATAGAATCTTGTTGGACGCACTGAGGATAAAAACGTAGAACTTGCGTCAGGTAATCCGATGATGTAGTAGGTACTTAAGCCAGGAAGATTGCCACCCGAATGGAAGTACACACAAAGTTTTAACGCCGTACGAATCCTATCGGATCCTTAGTGTGTTCAGGTTAGACGCAGATAATTCGTGAAAGTTCTGTTCCGATACAAGACTCGGTAAATGTGAACGGAAATTTCGTGCAGTTAACCGCAGAGAAAATTCTAAGAAGAAAGTTACGAAGGCGGGAGAGAAATGTTGACTCTGAATGACTATGATGGAAACACGATTGTCTGCAATGTTATCCAAGGAGGCAGATGACAATTCCGTTGCGTCGTTTGGAAGCCGTGTTTGCGTAAGGAGCATAGATATTCTGAGACGGGATTTGACAACGAGAGACCGACAGCAGTAAGCCACTGAAATTACTATTCATAACATTTACAAGGCAAGTCATGACGTCTCAGATTTACACAAATCTGATGCTTGTCATCTTATGCATCCTATCTGATGTCTTTTCCGTTGCGCGCGTGCGCCATGTTGTTGTAGGTCCCTTCGCGAGGGCATCCTAATGGTCACCCAGAAGTGAAGTCAAGACTGAACTTGGCAGTTTATTTTGCTTAACACGAAGTCTATCTTATTTATATCTTCAACACAGCTTCATCGCAAAAGTACGTTGTGGCAGAATGACTGTGAATGATAAAAGGAGACGCAATCCGTAATTTTCTTGGAGTAACTGAAGAAACTCATGAATGAAAGACTTCAGCCAGTGTAACCGGTGTGGGAGCCGAGTTTTGAAATCGGAGTCTCGTAAATACGAGGCAACTTTTTGGTAGGGTCAGAAAGTATATAAGATTTTCCTGAAACAAGTCACTAGAGATAGTTATCGCAAAAGAGAATTGTCCACAATCGAAAATTTAGTTAATATATTTGTTAGTCTACATAATTTCTGAAGTTTATAAAATGTTCTGTTGATATTTTTGATTCGTCATTGTTCTTATACGGACTTGGTAATACAACTTTGTGTTAGATTTCATATGACAGCGTGTTGATAATTGCGTCACAAAGAACGTTTTCATTTAAGCCATGTTTCTGGGTACGCTCACAAAGCGATCAGTCTGTTTAATGTGCGGGATGACGTAGGAAACAGAGACTTTTATTCAGTTACACGTTATCGAGTTACACATCAGAAGTACTGGGAAGAATACGTAATGTTTGCTAACTTCTACATTTTTATCTATATTTTGATGCGTGTTAACATTTTAAACGATTACCTCTCAGACTTCGTGTAGAAAACTTTTCGGTTGCTTTGAATTTGACGATAATAAATTCAAAGTTTTTCATTGTCGCAATTTTAACGTATTAAAATATAATTTACACGTAAGTTTTGCATACGTTTCTGATCCATATACAGAATATCCCAAAAATATGTATAGAAATATTTAATAAATGAAATAGATACATTTAATTAAAATGATACATTACATACGTCAGCATTAAACTTGGTGAATCAGCGAATCTAGTGTAGGTGTTCAAAATGACCACTATCAGCTTCGTTGGATAGTTGACAGCGATGAACAATAGACTGGCTAAGCGACTACCAAAGGTGCTGCTGTTTTTATATTTTCCGGGACGCTCTGTATATGAAATATTCTGTATTTCTAGCTCTGGTGTCGCCGTCAAATGGAATGTAAATCGGCCATCAACTTGTCTAATTAGCTTACCTAAATCTGCAGGTTTTGAAGATGTTTTTAGACATGTTATGCTACTTCGGAACTTTAAACTGAGTGACGGTTTGTCAGTCCGAATTAACAGAGTCGCGTGGAAGCCATGTTGCTGCCCTAGATGAAGAAATCCGGCTTTTGGGATGACCTCCAGTGGCCCCATGTGCGTACACTGTTTCATGAAACGTCAAATCTTTCAAAACTTGTTAGGGACGACAGGCACACTCACGGGTCATAAACCATAAATGTCAGTTCCTGTCTGCATCACCGATCCTTACCAGACCCGTGTATCAGGGCGTTTCGTCCACTGTCCGGACGACAACATATTCTTTTGACAGGCGTGTTCGTATCGTTACCGAGTTAAACACTTCCTGTCAGTGGATGTGTGCGTGTGGAATGTTGACATGACAGTGTGTCGCCTTGCAGGAGAAACATAAATACCAACTCGTTCATGAACCATGGAAAAAGTAATTACTTTATGCGTAGAACTGCGAGATTAAGTCCATATTTATCCTAAAAGGTGCCGCGGGTCCATAGTCGAATACGGACAGACGAACAAGACTAGCCTTTAATGTGTTCGCAGGAGAGAGATCACAGAGCGGATTGACCGTCTTTTTTAAGGATCAGTAAATCTGTATTTCCCACAGAGAGCGTACTTATGTGTTGTGTGCGATCCTATCCCCAAAACACTATTGACCAGCTGATATTTTCAATGGAGACGTGTTTTTTTATCTGTTTCAAAATATTTAACTGGCCAGATAAAACCTGTCGTATATTGACACAGGACATTTCAGTTCGTATACTTATCTTAACTTATTTCTTGGCTACTATTTCGAAAAAGAAGCACTTGCGACCACGTGTTCATAGGAATGTTTCTTTATTATTATTTTTGATCCAGGAATACGCACACAAAATTTGTAAACATACTTTTGACTCATCCTGTATATATAATTAATCTTTTAGCTGTTACATGCGTGTGTCTTCCAGTAAATCGGACGTTGGCTGCACAGCGACTGAACGCGTGTCTTGTGACTGCATCACCGCCCCTGATGAGCAGCTACACGCGAGGCAGCTGAAATGTCAGTTCCTCCCTCCGCAATTGGCTCGACAAATGCAGACTGTCGGTGCAAGCTAATAAGACAGAACACGCACGCGAAAAGCGAAATTGTATAGAATTTCTTGGTGGAAGCTTTGCTTCTGTTTTGCACATGATTTTTGGATTGAAGATTCGGACCAGTTGGTTTCTTCGGTTTGGTACACTTACGTGACGCAGGGGTTCGTTTCTAGAGATTTGATACTGGAGAAAAACACGAACGCTGTTTTTATAATTCCTGTCAATTTGTCGTAACTTGTATTGTTTGAACGTAGGCGTGTCACTTCTGACTCACAGCGTACATTTATCACATACTGAACTCTTTTTTTTTGTAATGTCACTAAATTTGCATCTTCTGACCACAAAAGTACGATTTAAGTTCGCTGTTATTTCTAGCATTCAGTGAGTGGAGAATCCATTTGATAATCTTCCTGTCCGGTCACTGTTAACAAACAAATGTCAGTTCGTTTTGTATGCACTATATTTTTCTTCGCTAGGTACATTAAAACTTCATTTCAGGTTTTAAATTCTTTCGCAACTTATAAAATGACTGGCTAAAATAAGACCAAATGTAAAATAAACTTTCTCATTTCAATTTACATTTTGGTAATAGCCTAAATTTGAGAATTGTCGTGAGCTACAAAACCCTGGGGCGCTTTCTCAACCTAGGCTATAGATGAAGGTCAGTTGTCAGCCTTTCTCTCCGGCAGATTTACCCCGAAAATGCTCTTGACAGCTACTGTACTATAGGAGCTGCGATGGATTCAGAGCCCGTTTTGCCTTAGAAGCGAAAATAATATATATATATGATATCTTCTTATTTTGTGTTGCAAAAACGTGCAGACGTGGGGAAATCAATTCATTTTCAGGTTAGTCTGTGTTTATAAGGGAATATCAGAGACCTGTCAAATTGTAATTCTGTTTTTCAAAAACAGGAATTATTTCAACTTTTCTTTTCTATATTAGATGCGACAGAATTGGCATAGGTTATGGGGCTCAAGAATTTTAAGAACTGCCCATTCCACTTTAGGGGGCCACAGCGGCCGCGCTGTCTGAGGCGTGGGCCTTGTGCCGCTTGGGTTCGAATCCCACTCAAGCCATGGATGTTGTGCTGTCCTGTGTACAGTTAGAGGCCTTGCGACGGGCCGATCCCTCATCCAAGGAATCCTACCAAAATGTCTGTAGATCAAAGCCAACGAAAAGTTGGGACCCCCAGAGCTCAGGAACTTGAAGAACGGGTCGTTCCCAGTGTCCCATTCCACTTTTATCTACTTTTCTAAATGAGCCTGGTCTAGGATGTCAGTGTCACCAAAAACGTGTGAAATTCACGACTGTCAGTGGGACAGCAAATGTTATAAATTACTCATAATGTTTATAAAATAATGCCGAATGATTTGCTTTTCGCTGGCTCCCAAACACTGTCCATAACGGACGAATGCGAGCTTCATTAATTATGCAACTTAATTACCAGGCAACCCTCTCCTTTCTGCAAAGTGTGTGGTTGTTAACTTTCAGTGTTAATTACAGGATTCAAATAGCAATGCATGTTACATGTAACATATCACTCCACATAACTGGTAGCTCACGCGGTCATACCCCACACATAGAATAATTAGACCCCCAACTAAAAATAAAACAAAATATACCATACAGACCAACAACGGGGAAGTATATAGTTTGTGCTATGTGTAGTGTGACGTAATCAGTGATTACACAGCCGGTTCTTTGTTTAAAAACACAATATTGGGTTTATTTCAGGCTATTACAATTCATTTTCTTCATTACAGTATGTCCTGGCTCTGATTGTGAAGGTAAATGTTCACTTCTAATTCGTAATGCTGTTCTTCCGGTCATCTGACGCCGGTCGGGAACAGTTCAGTCCTGCCGCTGAATCGGCAATCCGGCGTCGGTTAGACTGGACCGTCAATTAAGGACTCAAACCGCGTCCCACTCTCTTGAGGTATAAGGCGTCCTGGAACATGAACTCATTTCCAGAAGATATTTTGAGAGCAGCTTCGACACATCTGTCTTTTCTGGTTGTTTAAGTTCCAGCTGAGGGGTTTTCAGAAGTCGACGCTCGTCTAAATAATATTTAATATCTAAGTCCGTACCGCAAAGAAAACACTTCTTCACAACGTTTCCTTAGGTCAATCACTTAATGCTGTTTAAGGAAATACGAGTAATTGCTGTTTATACTGAGAATCATAGGAAGACATAAATGCAAAGTGAGGAGACGATCATTTAGTTAAACGTTTTTCAGATACGCCATCGTTCTTTTGGTGGAAGTCGCCTTCACGAGAATCACCGTAGGCGTGTAACTTGTATCCAGAACAAACTTGAGCGGTCCTCTCATAATTTAGTCCGGTGTGACTTTATCGTGTTCGGGAAGCTAAAAATTTCCAGGAAAGTATAATTTAAATTCTTTAAAAAAAATTCAGCGCATCGTGAGGGCGGCACGGAGAGGACTTTCAGAACTGCTTCCGGTCTCGTTTCCTGGCAATGCCGGAATACTTTGAAGAAGACCACGCCTACATAAAATCGGGAATTTCTTTTCACAGTAACAATCTCGTTCTTTAAATTTTTAGATTCTCTATGCCTCTTTAAGAGGATCTCTGTCTGGACCCATTCTGAAATGATATGTGATCCAACAGAATAAAATCTAAATTTTGTTTCTGTAAATTCGCTCAAAGGGAGCATGACATTTCCAACACTTCATACAACATCTATTTTCGCTTTCCTATTTGCGTATTTTTTTAACGAATAGAACTTCTGTCAGGAATGGGTTCCGTGACTTTTCGATCACTCAGCATTAGTTTTAAAACCCGGAGAGAAGACGCTACTTAAGAAAACCAAGTCCAGATGAGAAAACAGTAATTAAACGAATTTAACAGTCAACTGGGTTATAGCGCCGTCTAATCTGGTTGAAGTGTACCAACGTTTCAGAGGTCCTTGCTGCCTCCATCATCAGGGCGATGATGATTGAGGCAGTTCTTGGTCTTTATTTTCGTTTGTTGCTCGTGTAACCTAACGCAGAAAAAATATATCCGACCTATAAGTTGGCCTGCACAACTCCAGAGCCAGAAATTGATTATCCATTTCGGAAAATATTTCAAACAAACTTCGTTCGTCTCAATGAAAATTTCAGAATTATGGGCCTGCACAACGGCTTACCGTGACGAAACGGCTGTAATTAACCCCCTAAAGCCTAGTGGTAACAATATGTACCATATTTTTAAAATTAGTGTCTCTGGGGCTTATATTTATGTGTTTTCGTTTGATAAGCTCTGTAAACAGCGTCTGTTTCCTTAAGCTGCTGTAACCAGAAGATGTTTGTAATGGTGAAGTGTTTTCTTTGCGGTACGGACTCAATTGTTAATTATTATTTAGACAAGCTACATATTCAAAGAATTAAGTTCTGCACGTACGGTGTTTTTGAACCGCGTGGATTAGTGGCTGGAGGCCGCGTTTCGATTCCTGGTACCACAAGAACTCCTTTCTTTTCTCCACGCAGCGTTGCAACTTCCAGACCGGCTCTGGTACACAGCCAGCCTCCTATCAGGATACCGGGGGTAGCTTATCACTTACCCCCATAGTACCATGTAAACAGTACGTGGAGTTGTATCTCCACTCCCCCGTACGCCTTTATACACGGGACTTGGTTAATTACCAGGTACAAATTTACCCTTTCTTCGCTCTTATATGTCTGTCTGAAGCATACGGACAGGTAAATGTGAAGGGATAATCTCCGCGTGTTTTAATAGACGTAATTTCGTCGCAGTGTCGAAAGAAATATTTTTTAAGCACTAAGCAGCGTAGAGTTTCTGTTGATAACCGGTTGTATTTATAACCAACTCTGTCTAGGAGATTTCTTGAGAAATATGTAGTTGCTGAAGTTATCAAGATGTAAGAAAATTACCTGCATTTTAAGTAACCAGAAGGTTCATTACCATGTCGACAAAATCACACCACTGACTCCTGTCCTCGGCCTGTAGAAGCTCTTTACTTTTTATAGACATATATTATATATTAAATCTTGCCCGTCTAATCACAATAATTCTTATTAAATATTAAAATATTACAATAATTAACATTTCAACATTTAAAATATTTAAAACATATAAAATATCAAATGATGTTCTTTATCGACTTTATAGACTATTAAAAAGCTTTTGATACAGAGCGTACCATTTGAAAAGCAAGGCGAAATATTACGTGTGACAAAACAGAGGTGAAATCATAAGCGGATCTATCCTAGTCAAGGACACCCTCCCTTTACCTCAGCTGACGCCCCAGTCAAGGTCACCCTGGTTGGTGGAGCTGCTCATGCCAGCTGGTGACGTGAAAACAAGACGAATTTGCGAACGCTTCATTCTGTCGGGATTTATCAGGGAAAGAGTTTAATCCAGTCACCTGTGCAGCCAGGAAGAACTGAAACACAGCGTTGCCAACAACGTCCGAATAACACTTCTCGATGTAGCCCGGAACAGCCTAAAAGTGGCGAGTGCATGTTTACCAAGAACATTTTCATTATCTGTTGCAATGTTGTTTTTCCTTGAAAAAAAAATTAAAGAGCATCTCTTCTTAAGTTCTATTGATGTCAGTAAAGTTTACAAGAAAAATTCCTTGTCCCTAACCCGAGGTCAAACCCTGATCTTCTAGTCTGCAGTCAGACGCTATACTAACAAAGCTAGCCCGACTGGCAAAGTAGTAATTACTGAAATCACCTATTAGATTTTTTTTATAAATTTGTTGCAAGATAGATTAACTTATAATGTCATAGGTGGTCAAAGTGTAATCATGGAACGAGCTTAAATTTAGTGGAGTTACGTTGTTAAAGTTGGTACTCACCTCCGGTGCAAGATGGCGTGTGTAAGGAGTGGGGGTTTCGTTTCTTTGTGTGCAAAAGTGCGTTATTCTGGTGTTTCTCTTGTGGTTTTACAGTGAAAGGTTATTGTAATTTGTAGTGTAAAATGTGTGGTCAGTTTATTGATACAGATATCCAGTGAAGACTTCGGATGTAAGTAATAACTAACACAAATTACTTTCTTCGGTGTGACTCGCGTTTTTAGATTATAGTTTGCATGAGTGCAGCCAACTTAGGTTAAATGACGTGGCAGTATTGTGTGTCAACTCTACGCAGACTTAACTTCACAGAGTAGTTTGCTTTGTCAGTCGATATGTTTGCTTGTTAATGCTCGATTAATGCTTTCAAACTTTGTTGCGAAGACTACTACTGCATTTTTAATTTAATTATTTGAATGTGTATTTTCTTTCGTATTAATAGGAAGATGTTGCTTGTATGTGTTTAGCTGTTCTATGCCTATTATGTTGTTTGCCATGATAAAATTACGTGTTTTATAATTTTCTTTTATAAACATAATAGTTCATGAGAAGAATGTATGTCATTTTCGCAAGGCCTTGGACTAGACGAGTTGTATTACATTGTCATATTTATTTTTTACAATAACTCCCGTGGGAAAACTAGTTTCGCTTTCAAAAGGCGTTTTTCACACTTCAAACATCACACAAAGCAGTAATACATTCAGAGGTCAGTGCAAATGTGTTAAGCCTATTTATATTTATAATATGCCGTTCTAGGCCAGTCTGCTCTGCGTGTCAGAAATTAGAAGCCCAAATTTCGAGCCGGGATTTGAACCCGGAACTTCTAGAATACGAGGCATGAGTGCTGTGACAGGATTGTAACGAAAAGTGGAATGTGTCGTCACAAACTGAAACCACGACACATTCAGGGAGGTTCGAAGTGGGCGGGGGGGGGGGGGGGGGCAGAAGGCTCTGTTTAATTGAGTCTGCGGTAGCTAATGGCATTTCAACTGTTACTATTGGTTTATTTAACTACACTAAATAATTCAGATTCTGTGGCGACCAGTTATAGGGTGATCAGTAAACGATGAATTGTAACGAATGTGGAAGGTCGTAATATTGAAGTTGCTATTAGGAAATTTTCCTCGATAAACTGAGAAAAACTACGAAAGTCTCAGTAAGTGTAGCCGATTTTGGAGCCAATATTTGGAGCCGGGACTACCCCAATTCAAAGTATCGAAGCTGACAAATCAACCGCGACTTCTGAGCGTTTCGTTTTCAAAGTAGGCCTGTAGTGATTTAAGGAGGTTGCCTATTTGGAAGACCAAGAAGAATGCAGAAAGTTAACATTGGGCTGATCACAAACGGAGGATGCCTGTCTCAAATCGTGTACAGTAGCATACGACTAGGAGGGGGAGGGGGGGACATTGCTACGTGAAGTTACTGTGTGTTTTGTTGCTTGCTTGTCTCCATTGCTCTTAAACTTTGCGCTAGAATACGCCATCAGGAAAGTCCAAGATAGGCAGGAGAGTTTGCTATTGAATGGGACACATCAGCTATAAAGAGGAACGCAAAAGTTTTACTAGAGGCTAGTGGACAGGTGGGGCTAGAAGTGAATTCAGAAAAAACTAAGTACGTGTTAGTATCTCGTCGTCAGAAGACAGGCGGGCAGAATTGTCTTAGGGTGGCTAATAAATCCTTTGAAATTGTCGCAAAGTTCAGATATTTGGGAACAAAAATAACAAATCAAAATGACACTCAGGAGGAAGTTAGGAGGAGATTAAATTCTGGAAATGCTTGCTACTTCTCAGTTCAAAATATTTTGTCTTCCCGTCTGATTTCTAAGAATCTGAAAATTAAAGTAAACAAAACAAAAATTTTGCATGTTGTTTTGTATGGGTGCGAAACATGGTCTCTCACACAGAGGGAGGAAACAGATTTCAGGTGTTTGAGAATCGGGTGTTGAGGAGGATATTTGGGCCTAGGAGAGAAGACGATGGGGCGTGGAGAAAACTGCATAATGACGAGCTTAAAAATCTGTACTCCTCCCCCAGTATTGTCAGGGTGATTAAGTCGATAAGAATGAGATGGGCGGGGCATGTAGCGCGCATGGATGGGACAAGATGTGTGCACCGGGTATTGGTTGGGAAGCCTGAGGGGAAGAGATCCCTGGGGAGACCTAGACATAGATGGGAGGATAATCTCAGGCGGGATCTACGGGAGATAGGAGTTGAAGGAGACTGGACTTTGTTGGCCCAGGACAGGGTCCGGTGGAGGGCTTTGGTTAATTCGGTGATGAACCTTCGGGTTCCGTAAGCCATCTGGTTGGTTGGGTCCACTATTTGGGAAGCCTGAGGGGAAGAGACCGCTGGGGAGACCTAGACGTAGATGGGAGGATAATCTCAGGCGGGATCTATGGGAGATAGGAGTTGAAGGAGACTGGATTTTGTTGGCCCGGTGGAGGGCTTTGGTTGGTTTGGTGATGAACCTTCGGGTTCCGTAAGCCATCTAGTTAGTTAGTTATATTAGCGTTCATCTTCATTTTGTTTTATTTTGTTGTCATTCTGCTCTCATTAGCGTCTTCCTTCCTTTCTCCCTTGTAGTTTCTGTTCCCTTTCGTATTTTTCTTGTCTTCATCGTCTCCTCTTTCCACTTTCACCTCGGTGTTTATCATGTGTTCTTCACGCTTTAGCGTCATCGAAAACACCTTACGGGATCGTCCAAGTCTGTCTGTCTGTCTGTCTCATGTTTAATGCAACAGTGACCTGGATCACATTTGTACAGGAATTACCGACGTCATCTGGCGTGAAGAACATCTTTGGAATGTCAGTGTCCTCCATTCTACTCTTTCGTCTTTCGATTTTGTTCTTTGAACTGAAATAGTCATCCTTCTCGTCTGTTACTGTTTTTTTTAATCCTAATGTGTCTTCTTCTTCTTCTTCTTCAGAACTACCCATGGTTTGTTTTAGTCTCTTTTTTGTGAAAAATCTGGCTGTAATGTCGATTTTCTGGGAAGATTGTCATACAGTTTCATTGCACAGGTTGGTACCTCCGTCTCAACACACTGCCCGCTCCTTCGATATGATTTAGCTTACGTGCAGAATTGCTCATATCACGTTAATGTTTGTTCTGTGTAGAGTCAGTCAGACGTTCGGCTTCTGAACACTGTAAAACTTTCAAACGTGTACTGAAGTACAAAGTAAGCTTTATTAAAGCAAGCTTAAAGCTTCTCAACCGTAAAGCAGAACGCTTTATTACAGTTTTATCATGGCTTCCTTGCAAAAGTATGGTAGCATCTCTCTATCCGCTTAACCCAGCTTTTAAACTTGATTTGTAGGCAGAATGAGGCTGGATCCTCTGTTGGCAGACGTGCATATCGGCCTTGGCTTCCAAGGTAGGAATTTGCTTACAGAGAAAGGCTCTTTAAATGCATCGCTCAAAGGATTCATGAGAAACTGATAGTTTTTAATTAGCTTATACAGAAATATTTTATTTAATATAAATATAATGATCGATAGTAAAGGATAAAAATGAAAATATTAGGTCTTTAACGGTTAGGGGGGGGGGGGAGAAATTTAGATTTACGGCTACGAAGGTCCCCAGTCAGTGCCCACTCGTATTTCTGGTAGAAGTAGGTTTATGAATCAGGAGATTTTATAAATAATTTTTAAGAATTCAGTCCGTACCGCGAAGAAAACACAACTCTTCACCATTAGAAAGATCAACTGGTTAACGCTGTTTAAGGAAATAATCGCTGTTTATAGTGAGAATCGTACGAAAAACCCATAAATACAAAATGAAGAGCTACTGATTGATGAATCAGGTGGTACATATAGTTACCACTAGGCTTTAAACGATTAAAGATCGTGCTCTCCAACACGAAAACAAATTCCATGACCCTGAGAACAGAATCTGTTCTGGAGGCAACTGTGAATTATGTGTAGGGCTGTTAAACTTGTGGTGGCGAACAAGCCATTGAATCTGAGCGTGACTTATAGGTCTATCCGACTATCCGGAAGGTCCTTTTAGAAAGCTACTCACCGCCGGTTCTGTGTTCTTCATGCTGTTCACAGCTGAAAAGGAACGCGTTCACTGTGGCCATAATGTCACTGACTTCTGTATGGTCTCTTCAAAGAGAGACGCCAGCTTGTTCAGAAGTCGATAATTTTAGGGCTCAGAGAACAGAAGTGTCTGTGCTATGCGGCAGGTACCGGTAACTTTCTAACATGCGCGCAAATCACAGTCGCGAACTTTCCCCAGGTTAGAACTGAGACATCTGATGATACACGTTCAAGTTTACGGAAGAAGACACAAAGGGAAATTTGGTTTTGGGCTTAGAATTCGACTAAAATAGAAAATCCGCCCTTTTGGTGTAGTTGTTGGCGTATTTGCCCATATACAACGGGTACCGGGTTCGATACGAAATGTCGTCACGTGTATCCACATCAAACGATGATTCAAAAGTCTCCATACATAAGGAAAATGGTAAGTTTTTTAAACAAATTGTCACTTTATTCACAAAACATGCTCTACATGGTTGCCAGTCCTTTGAAAAAAACATACCGATGCGTCTCTCCCACTCACTGTGAACTCGCGTTAACACACCTTGTGTTATGTGCGTAATTGCATTTCGAATGCGTTCCTTTAGGTCCTGGTACACCATGGCCTTCAAGTGCCCTCACAAGTAAAATTCGAGTGGGCTTAGGTCTGGGGGCCTCGAAGTCCAATCCAGGAACCCGGAAACCGCTGATCCAACCATCATTCCCAATGTATCGAGACTTTTGAATCGCCCTGTATTAACATCCATACATTTTACATGTTGAGAATTTAATTTGACACTTTCTATTACAGGTATTTGAACATTTCCACGTTTTAGAAAGATTCATTACCTGTCTACTGTTTGTTTCTACATCATTTAGCAGTCAGTAATTTCTGTTCGTAGTCGCCCAGTAGTTACGCGACTAAGATCTGATCTTCTGGTGATGCATTTACGAGTGATTGGCTCCAGAGGAATGACCCTCTGTATTCTGAATATTTTTAGGGAATCTAAGCACTTGTTCCAGGCGTTTTCAAACTACAGCTCCGAGATGCATTTATGCGATCCGCGTACATTATTTTGTGACTCTGTGCCATCCCGTATGGTTGCAACAGGCCTCCAGTTACAGCTAAAGTAGAATGTTTACCTTTATTTTAGTAATGTATGGACTTGTTTTCCTTGACGCTTCGTGTAGATCGTCATAATTTTTCAGTAAATTGTCTCCATCAGTAACGCTATGTCCCGCGTGTTGATGAGAAAGGATAAATGTGCCCACAGATTATTTCAGGAACACTGATAAGCATTTTTTACATTTATTAAGGGAAAACCCCTTAGAGAGTCTGTTTGTGATCTATTCTCCACAGTTCAATGATGAACCAGTTTTATGTCAAAGAAATAATGATGCTGGCAGTGCCATTGGAAAAGTTGGAAACAGTTTTGATGCCGAGATTGAATCTTGGCGGTGTGTAAACGTAAAAAGAACTTCCGGGGGGGGGGGGGGGGGGGCAAAGTTTCCCGAAGAAAGACGAAGTGATGGTGTATAATAACTTGTTATTTTGTATGTTGAGCTTTCGAGAATTAGCAGCAAGACAGCTCATACCTGGACGCCAAAGTTGTACTTTTAACTCCATTAAGGACTAACATGTTCTTTATAAGAACTCGCAAAATTAACAAGGGGTGTACATGATAGAATAAGATTCGAGGTTGATAAAGATGGCCGTCTTCTGGGTTGTTGCGCCGTGTAGTCTGAAACAAGTTTATCGACGTTTCGGAGGCGCTCGCTGCCTTCATCATTATCGCCCTAAAGATAAAGACAACAAGTTCCAAACGTCTACCAGAGTACAGGGCTCAACAACCCAGAAGACCCCCATCTTCGTATGTGCATAGGGGACGATATTCATAGAACCGTACGTCATTTATTTCTGATTTATGTAACGACGCTTTGGTTGAGTGGTTAGCACTCCCGCTTCATATTCCAGAGGTACCAGGTTCAGATCTCGGCCTGGAGACTAAGGTTTATCGTGGTTTTCCTCGGTCTCTTCGGGTAAATTCTGGGATAGTACCTTGAACTAGACCACGACCGCAACCTTCAGCATCCTTACCAATTCATCATTGAATGACATACTCTCATTCGATCTGAGATACTTCGTTCACTGTATACTATAAATAAATTATATTCTTGGTCATACTGCCTCCGTCATCAGGGCGATGAATATTATTTATTTATGTTAACATGCTAAATAATATGTTATTGTTGCTTTTATTTATTTTTGAAAATTCTAAATTTCACGACAGCTTTTATATATTAATTTTTAATTTTCGTTTAAACGAGATAGACCCCGGCTAATCGCCCCCGGATGTGGAAGTGGTCAAAAGTGGCCTTGGTTCCAGTCGTTAAACGATGCACACTGGTCACTTCAGCCAACGAATAAATCAGCTGTTAAAGCCCATTGGACCGGCTGCGGGTGTTACCTCAGGCTACCAAAAAGAGATCTCTGGATGTCAGTTTAAAGAGCCGTGATGCTAATCGACAAAATCCATTTCAATTTACCTTTGAAAGAGTTCGAACAACTACGTCGTTCCCTAGAAGATCTCCTGAGGTATTTCTTTTGTTGTGAAACCGAAGACAAAATGTTCCACGCTTTTAATCTGATCTTTTGTTCGGGAGTAAGAATACTTCGATAACAGTTTGTGTTTCGATATTGCGCTAACGGAGATGTTCTACGTTGCTGTGCGTGAGACCCCGAACTGCTTAGACGTTGTTAAGTGTCCCAAGGAGCCACAGGCGAAGTCGTCATTGTCTCAAGGGGACCCGACTTGCCTGGGGGCGGTGGTCCTCCCCCCTCGACCATCTGAAAACAAACACGAACGAATGGACTGGGAACAGAAGTGACATATGGGACGTAGTGCTGTATTGCCTCGCGCTGTCCACATTGGTGGCGATTCGAATTAAGGACCACTGTGTCGCAGCGGGAGGAGAATTCCTTAATGTGATATTTCAGGTTCTCACGGCGATAATTATGGAGATGACGTGGCCCGTTCATCTTCTGCACGCTGTTAGCAGTTCTGATGTAGGATGGCGATGTCAGTTTGTCCTGATTTATAACGCGGTAGATAAAACACCAGTTTTTATAGCCCAATACGTACATCATAGTTTTGTGGTTATGTGAAAATATTACGTTCGTCATTTGAAGCGATAAAAAAATTATTACACAGCTTTAAATCGAATGTTTTAAGCTGAACTTAGAAATGTAATTGCACTGGAGTTAGTGCACTTTAGTTCTGCAAACTGCGATGAAGTAACAGGACCCTTTGCGCTAGAAATGACAGATGGAAATCACTGTGCTACTTCATGCTGACTTCTAATGCCTTAATATTGTTAACGAGGCTTGGTAAATATTTCTGATGTCAATAGGGCAATTGATATTAAGTGACAAGGTGAAGGTCGTGACGACGTTGAAGTTACCATTCCAGGACTCGATGACCGTGAATTCTCACTATGGTCGCTGTATTCACATTGTCATATCATGTCTCCGTGTCTTTAAAACGAATAACTTCATGAAATATGTACTCTGTGGCTGAAGAGATAATTCTTGATCATGATCTACGAACACAAACGCAAAATTAATTCAGTGACGAATGAGAGGGAAATTATGACTGCTATGAAGAGACTTTTTTGTCATATCGGCGAATACACAACCCAGAGTGCCTTGCCATAACACATTCAAGACGAGAGTACGTCGCCTTCTGATGTTAACAGACAAGATAAACATACTTAACAGCTAAAAGGAACTGTTTCACAAATGCTTTGCACATTTCTAGCGAGAAACAGCACAGTAAAGTTGTAACAAATACAAAGTTTAACTTCATGTAGTGCAGTCCTTGTTTAGAAGCTGGCAAGCTCCCAGATAGCCTATAATTCCCCTCCTTTAACAGAATCCAAAGTTTCCTTTCGAAACTAACAACAGCCCATCAGTGAGCGCTATCCTGAACTACTTAAATCCAGTGAAGCCTTCAGCCGCGTTAGGTGGCCTTAAAATACCGACGTTTCGAGAGCCTTCTCGGCACTCTTCGTCAGGGACCTGTCTCGTGATGCGGCTGATGAGAAGTTGAATTCTTCATTTAATTCAGTCACTACGAGAACATAAATACTTGAATGCGGTCATGTTGAATGGCTTTAACACTCAGTTTAATACCGTCCAGGTATTCGAACTGTTGTCTTCCGTTTAAGACGACGACTGAAATTTCAGACTTTCTCGTCTCGGTAGGAAGGAAAGTGCTGATTTTCAGCCAATCTCACCTTTCTTGATTTGATCACCCAAACAAGATTTGGTGAAACAGAAAATGCGATGAAAAATCTCGTTACTCGGTTTTCGACAGGATTAGTTTTACGTGAAAAATTTTGAATCAAAGGAAATTTTTGATTGAGCGGACTGTTCTGAAAGCATCGCAGTTGATGATAACTCCATTTTGCAGAAAGGGGTAGAATCTGCAGGGGCTGAGTGCCTGAAGGGGGCGCGGGGGGTGGCACGAGGAAAGGGGAATGACAAAAAATATTAATTGCGTGGGCAAGTGAGGAAGACCTAGGAAATTAGAATCGAAACGACTTAATGAAAAGGTGGCTGAAGGATTTGAGGTGGAGATTCCGCTGTGGTCGAAGTGACCCGGGTAGACATTGTTCTTCGTACTTTTGATGTTCTTGGGAGGTTAAATCTAGTTCGAAGTCTGAAAGTCAATTGCTGTTAACTGCGCGAAGGAGGACCTGTCTAAGAAAAACATTTAATTTCATCTCGAAAGAGACTGTAAAGCCACTTCTTAGCGGCTTGAAGGAAGATATCCTCATCATTAAGCCCTCAGGATAACATAAAGGGAAAACGATTTTCTCTGAGGACTAATGAAATTTTTATTTCCATTTGACTTGCAAGTCCTGTGTTTCAATCTTATATTTATTTGATACAGTATACTCTTACAATTCGATCATAAAATTGTATGCAGAGTGTACCTAAGTGTGAGGACATTATAGGAATAGATCGTGGTCTAGTCTACATTTTTCTCTAATTTATTCCTCGAAGTTTTAAATGATATACATTATTATTAATTTTACTTTCTTTTCGTGATGAACGTGTTACATAATTACAGGTCCTGAATAGGTCAAATCCGCTATGTGTAAATTGTTTTAAATAATTATCCGTTTGCCGTGTCTGTAGTTAGTGATTTACAGAAAATAATTTACAGTTGATTTGTAGGAGCGTTTGTAATTCATCTTTGTAACGGATTTCGTATTCCTAACTTTAATGGTTCAGTAACGGATAATAAAATACTCACATTCTCCATATTTTTTTGTTCTACATTTTACAAGAAAGTCACAACTTCGCGACAGCGCCATGTTGCTGTTTCTCCTTGTGAAGAAACAAAATACTGTTGGAATGGCAGTCTGTCAGTAACCCCCACCTCCCTTCTCCGTCTCGCAACTGATCCCTTCCATTCGGGTTCTTTGTATATATAAGTTTCGCGTTATCCACACTTTCTACATGCCTAACCATCTCATTTCTTTTCGATCGCTCTGATACTTGATGAACAGTACAAGTTATGAAGCCCTTAATTGTTCGATAATTTTCATCTTTACGTCCTCTTAGACCCAAGAATTTACCTTAGAAAGTTTTTTCTCATATTTATTGAATCAACAACTTTAATACGGCGACACACATTTTGAATATGGCGCCTCTTTCAAGTTCATTACTCGACTGTACCACTGTAATAAATTGCCTTTGTTTCATGTCAAGAAACTGTTTCAATCTGCCGCTGCCCGTGTTCACTCGTGCTAACAGCGGCCCTCAAGTGATTACAGCGCGTAAGAAGGCTGGTTTATGGTCGTCGCTCTGTCACATCGATTTTCGTTCGATTTGCATAACTCAGCGGTACAGCGTTTCTGGTTGTACGTACATTACACACAGAGAGATACCTGTGTTTCGCTAGTTGTAATTACGTTCAGAATGAAATACGGGGTCCCCTTGCCTTAGTAGCAAAGGAAAAGTAGGTAAGAAAGGAAGAAAGAAGGAAAGCTAAAAGCTAAACAGAAAGGCAGAGGGATGCCAAATTGGCAGTGAGAAACTATGTTTGTTAGGAGCTCAGAGAATCAGAGAGGAAAGTAAGAATAAATTACCCAACAACCAAAGTCGAGAACAGCAACAAATACCGACTCCCTGCGAGCGTCTCACTGCTACAAATACTTTACAAAATATCACATTACTCCCTCCTCATAAATTTGCATGTTTCATTATGGTAAAATGACGCTATGAAAATTATGGCGGTATGACGACTTTAAAACCACTGTAACTCAATCCCTCTTCGTAAAAATCTGTTACCTCGTTCTGCAAAGGTCAAGGAACGCCCGTAAGAAACCGCAGGATTAAATAAAAATGCACACGTGTGTTCATGACCACAGTTTCGACGTGTCATTGTTTCTGAAGGCGTTTTGAATACTTACAATTGCCCCGATCTCTGCAATGTGTTAGGAGCGTGTGAAAATAATTCACGTATAGGGGATTAAATTCTCGTATGCATAACGAAGCTTCTATTAATTCCGAACGTGTGATGTGAATAGGCCTTTCATAATGCCAGCTCTCAGCTGAGTTCGTTTCAATAGGAGCTGAGGACAACCTGCAGTTCATGAAAACTCATACACTCTGTGTTGTCGCCCAAAGCTCTGAAGGTTGAACTCTTAATCCTTATGAAAGCTCGTGACACAGTGAAATTGGCGCAAAGTTCTTTTTGAGGTTATGTCTGAGATACGTGGAAATACGACACTTAACGAGACTAAACCACTCGAGAACAGAATTAACACAGAAGGAAAATCGAGCAATGAGCCAACGTGAAGGGGAAGAAGGAGGATTTTTACGAGCATCGTATTGTTAAAATGCGTTACGTGATGTAACACAATGCCTCCTCAGAATTTCGCACAGTTCCGACGGTAGTTCTCATAATAGCAGAGCACGTAATTCATATAAGAATCCTAAACGATGCCCAGATCTTGAAAATGTTAACGATACGTTTTGGCCCAGGAAAATGTTCCATGTTGAAAGGAACGTGTAATTACAGTGCATACAAATATGTGCCTGATGCTGTCCAGAGACATTTTTCACAGAAAATTCAGGATTAAGTCGTGTTAATAATTTAAATCTGGTTTAAGACAATTGCGGACCTATTTGATGGTTGCAGAGTTGATCAGTCGACCATGGCATGTTTTCTAGTATTTTACTGAAAAAAACTAGTGGACTGACACACACATAATTGTACTAAAAGTACTTGAAAAGGCGTACTCGTTTGGAGTACACTGAACTTCCGAATGTGTTCATCAAGCCATAACACGTGAATGATCGAACAATGACTGACATTGACATTGTTGCAGGGTGGATCCCCCTGGGATGGCGGATTCCCCTTGTGGACAAATCCACACGGGGTCAGTTAAGGTGGTGGTCTAACCCTTTGTTGTGAAAGTGGACCAGGGATTCGGGATCAGTGTACTGCCCACCCGAGACCAGGGTTTCCAACCTTCCGGTGGCAAAGCTCCGGGGGGAGTGTGGGGGGGGGGGGGACAAGCCGAAGTCAGGAAGGCCGGAGGGGACAAAGACCTTGGGGAAAAGAGCCCAGGTAAGATACAATCTCATGTTGAAGTGTCGGAGTGCAGACTCTGGCTTTGCCTCGTCCTTTAGAGAAGTCACGCGCGTTGCATACTTCCTAGGAAGAACGTGACAGACAGGGAAACGCGGTCGGGTGTTCTTCGCAAACGCCGGAGCTGAATTACACCTGCACGTGCCTGTATTGACAAGGAACTATAATAAGAGTTACTAATTTACATTAACAATTAATTACGTATGAATGTCTATCTGAAACTTCAAAAAAAGAGCACACTGCGGTCGATTTATTCCTTTTTACCCAATGGTGTGGACACAGAGCTGGCGTGAGTGAGGTGGTGAAGGGAGAAATGTGTTCCCGTCCCAGGAATCGAACCCCGGTCGTTTACCTCGGAGCCAGTCCGCCCTGAAACAGGAGTGGTTTGGCACTAGTAACAGATTTACGTCAAAACCAGCGAATAATGAATAGTTGAACAGACATCCGCATGACTCTTAATTACTTTGGGTTGACGTTTAAGGGGACAGGAGTTTGGTAAATGTTTTGTTGTTTGATGTGAAATCATTGAATTTCTGCCCAGAAATGAACCCAATTTATCAGATCCATAACGACCCAGAACCAATATGGCGACACTTAAGAACTCACTGATTGCACGTAACAATATTGGGTCCATGGAATGCGATTTGAATCATTTTTCCAAGCGAATCTTTGTGGAAGAAATTAAGAGGGTTGTTATTTCAAAACTCTGTTTGAGGCTTGCGAGTTTCCTCCATGAGCCAAACAGACAGATGAGGCGTCTCTGACTGTCCTCGCACTGTCTCCGAGTGAAACGCTTGTTTTATCAAGTCAACAAGTTTAACCTTCTTCCAAGGAGGCGTCAGAAACAGACCTTAGTTTCAGGTGTTTGGGGAGCTTTAAAAGTTTATCTTTATTCCAAGCATCTACAGTTGTTAACCTGAAACTTCTAAGAAAACAAATTCACTGCTTTCACTACACACACATTTCTAAGTAGAATGAAGAATTTTACGGTCATAGTATGAGAACTATTTGTTATATGTGGGAAATATCGAGTGAAGATGAACTTCGAACTACTTCTTAACCTAGTCCCACGTAAGGCGATGAGTCTGAAGATGTCTGTCTTCTGGGTTGTTGCGTCCTGATGATGGGGGCAGCAAGGACCTCTGAAACGTCGGTAAACTTCTGCAACACTACACGGAACAGCAACCCAGAAGACAGCCATCTTCAAGAGGATTATAATATTCTGATACTAGAAATATTAAGAGCAGTTAAACGTAGCAAAACAGCTAATTAACTGAGAATGTTCTTGTGTTTTGCAGGTAACGACATAAGATGTTCGATGCCATTTCACCGTTACGAAAAGGTAAGATGAAAATTTAAAATTCAATTAAAACTATCTTTGTTGTGACTTTAAAGGGTATTTTGATGTCTTTACAGAACTTGGCGATTTTATAGGTAGAAAAGGGCGTACGTGGAAGGCTGTTAATATTTTGGTCGTGGTTTAAAAGAGTATTTTGTAGCTTCGCATTGAGATGTAATTAATTAGCTTTACAGTGAGCGTCAGACAGTGGAGTTGGTTTCTCATGAAGGGAAATTCCCCAGAGACTGAAATAACAGACCGCCCCATGACAGCTGTGAGTTCCATCTGAACAAACACGCGGGTCATGGAAATACCACAGTATGAAGACTGGTGGAACTTCATCTTGCTCTGTGCTGGGGAACATAGCGAGCAGAGATGCATTTATACTGCCGGTGGTTGTGAACGTGGAGGGCTCTCAGTGATTCCAGGAATACGCGTTTCAGAAACAAGCTATAAACGCGATGTCTGGACCAATAGGGCTGACACTTGTGGATGCTCCGTGTTCTATGTGTTCTCCTATGTTCATAGTCTTTGTCAATACTATTATAGACCACTCTCTTTTCCCTCTGATAGTATATTATAATTTTGAAACACTTTCATTTCTGAGTAACAGCAACTTATGTTTGAATTTTATTCTAAAGATTCAATTACCTGTGTTGATGAATAAAACGTATAATTTTGATAGGTTTGTGAATGCGTGTAAGTGTAAAAGTGGGTGGAAAAATCTGTTGAACGAGAATTAACATTTATCTTTATTCCACTATTTTTTATTAATTTGGTTTTTCTGTAACTGCACTATGACCCATCTACGTGACCCTTCGACTTTTGTGTTTTCGGATACCATCTTCTACGTCAGTTCTACGTCACACTCATATAGGTTGAATTTATTGAATTTATTCGTCCAGTTTGCACTTAATAATCTTCTTAAGAAATTCTTCTCAGTAATTATTTCTTTACACATTAAAACCGAACGTCGTAGCCGATTTTAGCCACTCTTGGATTGTATTAGTGAGGTGCTGGGTTCATATTTTGGCCCGGAGACTAGCACCTTAAATTCAACCTTCAGCCTGAACTTTTGTCAGAATTTAAAATGGTATATATTCAGCGTGTTTAAACTTTGCACAGAAAACACGACTACTTACGGCTCTGCGCATGTAATCGGTCGGTTCCCATAGCAACTGTAATCTGCACCCGGTAACACTTAACCTCTTGTTCACTTTGCATCGTTTAATGTATTCATGACATGACAAAGTCTCCTCTTGCTGTAGCTGCAATCGCTTTGCTTGCAAATTAAGAACCGGGGGGGGGGGGGGGGCACAGAGTAAAAGTTTCACGAACCACAGAAAAATACAACGATCCAGGCGAATTCGCTACTCCAATCCCTCGATTAACGTAGGTCGTGTTTGATGGAAACAGTTCGTAAGGTGAAAACTATTAAATCTAAAATGTAATTTCCGTTAATTTCAATGTAAAAATAATTCTGATCTCTTTCCAACTGACAGAAAAATGACATTATATTTTTCTCACATGTAATGGAGTATTACGCAATCATAAAAAAATTAAAACAGTATTATTTTTTTGATAGTTATTGCCTACTTAACACTGTAAAATACTACTGACGTTTACATTGTACAGCAGTTACATTTGTTACAGAATGAACATCAGAACACTTGCAAACAAATAACAAACAATTGCCTTTGTCAAGGTTTTAATTACTGTACGTATAATAGTCATAAATAATAGAGGATAAGAAATTAATTAGACCTTTCCTAAATCGGAATTTTATTCTTCGATAAATGATTCGACCGAGTTTCATTGAGGTTTAAAAGTGCCTGAGCATTTGTATAGTGGCCTCCTGCATAGAATGGGACACGGTTCGAGGATTTCGCTGTGCGCGGTACACAACCAGACGACCGTCTCCATGAACACGTCGGTGTGCGTCGGTTCCGTTGAACCGCGGACCGGACACTGAAACCACCGGGATGGTACGGACACGGACATAACGTAAATGACGACATCAAAAATCTATTTGAATATATTATATTATCGAAAACTGCACTGACACGAGCTGGCAAAGTGTTTGTGGATTTTAACCTTACCGGTAGGCAGTGAAGGAACCATGATATTTTAGGTTCTCACGTAGACGTCCGTCGACGTTTCAAAGATGCTTGCAGCCTCCATCATCGCCCTGATAATGGAGGCAGCAAAGTATCTCTGAAACGTCGCCAAACTTTCTACCAGGCTACACGGCGTAACAAACCAGAAGACAGCCGTCTTGTACAACGTAGGTTTCACATCTCTTTGTATAGTCAGAGGAAACCGATAATGAAGGCTGTGCAGAAAATCCTCGGACGAGCTCCGTACATTTCTTGCCCCCTGCGGGAGTTTTGTTGTGGCGTTGTTTAACTGTTATGCTACATTTTCCCAACGATTAACACGCGGGTTTGACATTCGTCTGTTCATTAGCCTTTGTCGTTCTACGACCTTCCTCGCTACAGTCCGTAACTTCTTAAGCCTTAGAGCAAAGTGTTGTTGCACCTAATAAACAGGATTAAACAATTTCCTTGATGTAACCGCAGTTTCCCGGAGTTGTGAAGAAGATTTGTTATTGAAATACCAGTTCTGCTAATTTGCTGATATGGTTTGAGTGAGTTTGCCTCTGGGCTCCTAAGTACAGTGTTTGCAGGAGGTCAGAAGGGTGTTACGAGCTGCGGCCCTAAACTTACTTCCCGTCTACATTCTGGCAATGCCACAAAACCGACATGGCTGGGTACAGAGTGCGACAGGGGTGTCCCAAGTTCTTAGTTGGCCCATTGTGGACTTTCGAGACTGTCATGGTGAGGAAAATGGCACCGCGATAAAGTCATTCTTCGGTTGTTTAAGAACGCTTCTTCAACTGCACAAGTCACTACGATAGAAATGAGATGATTGTGATGAATAGTGAGAGAATAATTGTTTGGAAGGAGACGGAAATTCGCTTGAAGGAGCTATCACGGTATGTGCCTATTAATCCTCATTAATTATAAACGTTGTTTTACATTTTTAAAACCACAGGATGTTCACGTAGTACTTGGTAATGTCTTCTCGTCATACAGATTTTGTACATATAATCCTTTATCTAGACCGCTCCAGCAGTTGATTTTCTTCATATTCACGATTTGTTTTCGTAATTTTACGACTACTAAGTTTTAAAATATTTCTAATATTGAACTCATAGTAATATAAAATTAATTCACGATTAAAAATAAATATCTGGAATTGAAGTGAGATTTGACGTCCTAAGGGTTGCGAGTGCGAAGATGGTTGGCCTCTGGGTTGTAGCGCCGTGTAGTGTGGTAGAAGTTTGGCGACGTTTCAGAGGTCCTTCCTGCCTCCATCATCGTTGCGGCGAATAGCAGCAAGTCCTTCCTAAACGTCGGCGAACTTATGCCACACCACACGCGTGTAACAACACAGAAGACAGCCATCTTTAACTGGACGATTTTGCAAATCTTTGTGCAGGTCTGTGCACAAATTACCTGAGATTGAACTACTTCGTCTCTCGTCCAATGAAGTTGCAGGTTTGTGAGAATATATCAACCAGAGTTCGCAGAAGACGTCGGTATTTAATTCTACTCTAAACAACATCTGGATTTGGCACAGCATCGTTAAATAACCTACGAAGGGATACCCTGTATTCAACACACTTAGGCCGAGGGATAACTTCCCTTAAAGCCCTGTTCTTCTTGTACAGTGGCAGCTCCAAATAACACATTGAGTGGCCCGAGCCGTTCACTAAATTCTCTCTCTCTCTCTCTCTCTCTCTTCTTCCTGCCAATCGCAGGAACACTCAAAGGGGGAGTGGGACTTTGAACCCATTAGCTTCTCTCTAAATATACCCTCTTGTCTCTTAATTCACTTGCAGCTAGAACAAAGGCAAACTCATTTGTAATAATCTAAAACACCGCTCGGCGCCTTAGTCGTCCAGGCGTCGAAGTTAATATCGGCCATGAATTACACGCATCTAGACTAAGCCCCTTGAAGGATGTGTGTGTTCAGAGACCTGCAAAGCACCAATCAGAGAACACTACTGGCAGATTGAAGTTGGACGTGGAATCTGCTGCCTTAGTATCAAAACTCTGTGCTCGAGGACACTTGTATTAACCCTTTGATCCGAAAATAAAGAGAAAACTGTAGGGGGAGAAGTGAGAGACACTTTATTTCTAGGGAAAGATAGAGGATCTCATAGTTAGAAGGTCCCCAGACAATACCCACTTGTCTTTCTGGTAAAGCTGGATTAAGAGCAAAGACGTTAGGGTGGTAAATGGTGAGAGCTCGCCTAAATAATATTTAAGAATTCAGTCCGTACCGCGAAGTAAACACAACTCTTCACCATTAAAAAGATCAACTGTTTAACCTTTTGAAGTCAAAGCTCGTCTAAATATTACGTATTTAAGAATTCAGTCCGTACCGCGAAGTAAACACAACTCTTCACCATTACAAAGATCGACTGTTTAACCTTTTGAAGTCAAAGCTCGTCTAAATATTACGTATTTAAGAATTCAGTCCGTACCGCGAAGTAAACACAACTCTTCACCATTACAAAGATCAACTGTTTAACCTTTTGAAGTCAAAGCTAGTCTAAATATTACGTATTTAAGAATTCAGTCCGTACCGCGAAGAAAACACAACTCTTCACCATTACAAAGATCAACTGTTTAATCCTTTGAAGTCAAAGCTAGTCTAAATATTACGTATTTAAGAATTCAGTCCGTACCGCGAAGAAAACACAACTCTTCACCATTACGAAGATCAACTGGTAAACGCTGTTTACAGTGAGAATCATAAGAAACACACAAATACAAAATGAAAGGTTACCGATTGTCGAAGCATTTGGGACATGATTACCACTGGGTTTTAGAGGGTTGAGATGGTTTTTGGCGGGAACACAAGGTGTTTCTTATTTAAGATTACCAGTAATCATCGCTGGAAAATTGATACTTTAATATAAATTTGATAAAATATCTGTGTATTAATATGACAACACGTTTCTACAACTTTGATTGTAAGTGAAAGTAAAAGTTTCTGAACTGAACGAGAGCATGGAGCCTACTGGAAGAGTTTTGCTTAGCCTAATGCAAAAGTGTTGGTTGGTTTGTTCTTATCATTATAAATCATAACAGTTGTAAGTGAACTCCAAATTAATAACTGTTGACCACGTTTCTCTCTTCGGTATATCCGCGTTGGACAAACTTAATATTTTACGGGATTAATGGAGTTACGGGAAAGCTGTCATGTAAAATCAAAGTAAAAAAAAACAAACAAAGAAATAATAAAGTTACTGTAGTGATAACGTTTATGAACAAACTGCGCAATGAAATAAAATTTTGCCGGAAAATTAAGCTTTAAAATAAAATAAAATAAAAGGAGTTTTGGTCCAACTGCTGCAACTTAACTAGTCTAGTGTCGTAACCTTAAAATTTTTCTTTGTTTCATCATGATTTTTACATTTACGTTTTGGTTACGTAATGATGTCCAAGGGCGGTTCCACAGACAGCAAAATACAGGAAACAATAAGACACAAGTTACCATGGTAACAGAGTAAGCGAAACTGAGACCTCGGGTTTGATGAAGTTTGTGAGACGAAGAGGGGATGAAATCGAGGGATGAAATTTGAGCTGAATAATTACACTCTTACATGCGCTGAGAAAAACAAACCAAGTCTTTAGCTTTCAAAACGGCATTGATATTTTTTGTATGCTACTACAACGTGTTTGCCATACCGCGTATAATCGAAATTTCCGCGTTCCGCAAATAATTTTACTCGTATGGTTACATCCGCGTTAGACAAGGGTCTACTGTGTTGCTTCCGTCTGATATGCGAGTGGTCGAAGCCTAAGGGTTTCTGATGACCTCGGTCTTTTGTCATAAACGAGATTACTGTTTTGGACAACATTATTTTTATATAAGATGATCATCTCTCAGAATAACAATTTTGTGTATGAATACTGACCTTACTATATTTCTAATCCGCAAAATTCCGTGTGTCTTTTTTACGAAAATGTGAGGGATGAAATGGGATTTGTAGTGCGTTCTGTCCGGTAGAATCTAGAGAGCTTTGGAGCGAAAACCCTGTGTCAGAGGATTTCGTGCTTTATTCAATATCATACTTTTCCTTTGACAAGGCCTTCACAAAGGAACTGACGTGAAAAGCATATTGAGGTCTGAAGCCGGAGCGTTACTGATTGGCCACGAGAAGAGTATTGACATCGCATGTTGACCTCCTGTCAGTGCCATGAATTGTCATCTCTGTCTGTGTGCGTTTAGATTAATGCCACTCCTGCGAGGATATTTCAGTCTGAGTCAGTTCTTCGGGTTAACTTTACAACGTACATCTTACTTTGGACGACTCTTTAAAGCCGACGCTCGTTTAAATAAATCGTATTTAAGGATTCAGTCCGTACCGCAAAGAAAACACAGCTCTTCTCCGTTACATAGATCAACCGGGCAATGCTATTTTAGGAAATAATCAATGTTTATTGTGAGAATAATACGAAACCCAAAATGAAGAATTATCGATTCTTGATGCAAAAAAATACACAATAGTTACCACTGCGATATAAAAGGTGTTTTGTAATTGTACAAGTATTTCGAACCAAGTGGTTGATTTACAGTATTTTGTATGTGAAGTGGGACTTTTCAGCTTGAACGTGTTTAGGAACACGAAACCATTAAAACAAATCTCCTTTGTATCATCACATTTATCCTCGGTTGGTGCATGCACGCTCAGAAAAGCAATATCAGATCAACGGGCTCTGTACGTGTCTGACACACTGGTGATTCCCTTGTGCACCAAAACAGCCTGTCCTTAAGTGAGAGATCAGCATTATCATTTGTAGAGAGGAATGTATGATCTTATATTAATTCGGCGCCATCTTTGTCCCATCTGACCTCCCGCACTCCAAACAAAAGTTAACTCGTAAGTTTGTTAATTCTCTTGGTATTGTCTTCAAAGGTTCCAAATCTCATTTTCAGTTTCTTACGTCGTCACAAAGAACCTGTTCATGTCCGAGGTCTTGACTAACATTTCATAACATGCGGTCTTTTTACGGAAGAGAATGTTTAGCCCCTCCCCTCCTCTTGACCGCCGAGCTTAAGGACCACCCCTTGTCGGCTGTCCTCGACTGCTTGGTATATAGGGATAAATACAATTACGGACTTTAGGGAGAAACGTGGGAGCCATTACTGGAAATTACGAAGAGAAATGAATCACAAAAAGAACATGTCTAACTCTTGCTAGCCTGATGAAGGAAATGATGAGTCGTAAGCACGTCTTGTTGAGTGACGTCTCTTTGCTTCAGCGTTTTTGGGCGGGGCGGGGGACGGATACTGTAATTGCCAAATGCATGCAATTTATTCACGTGAGAACAGGGAATTAAGTGAGAGAGATGTCTCGGGGTAAATTCTTCTGTCCGATGTTTCCTTTGATAAGAATCTTCAAACAACGAGCCATCACGAAACGCGCAGTCCAGACACTTAATACTAGCAGAAGCCGGCGGTGAAACCCACAAACTAATTATCACGTAACAAATTAACCGTTGGCGTGAATCGTAATTCTGGAGACGCTGGTAAGGCAGTTCTGCGCCGAACACCGCCCGCCCAGGAATGCGATAACGCACGCGATGAGGTGGGGTTCAAAGTGATATATATATAAATAGAGTGCCCCGAGGGTTGTTCTGTTAAGGGCTGGCGTGTTGTAACGAATGACCAGTCGCAGTTCACACGTCCTCGGACACACGTGAGCACCACCGCAAACACAGCACGACCCTTTGCAGCCGACAGTAATATACAACGCTCAGCGTGTACTTGTTAGGACGGCTCGCCTGTTTTCAGCTACAGTGGTTCAAGTGCCTGATGACTTAACAGGACAATTTCTGTAAAATATTAAAGTAAAAAAGGAAATCTGTCCCACTACACGCCACGTAGGCGCTTGGGGGAGAGGAGTTATAGCTCTCACTCATTCTTGATCTTGACACTAGATGGGGTGAGTGGTCAGCTCCACGCCCCGGCCGCGCTGTACCCCCGGGGAATAGACCCCGGTACCCATTGGATAGGAGGCTGGGTGGGCCCCAGAGCCGGTCTGGACGTAGAGGATAGAGGAAAAAATCCTCTGCCCCCGTCGGGGATCGAACCCCGGTCAGTATATATAGTCGTATTGTATTCTTTTCATTTCGTAAGGCTGAGCAATGTTTTTGTAATATTGTAGCTTCGGGGCGTATTTGCAACGACGTTGAGTTCAGAATCTTCTGCCTTCTTGACTCCGGTCCGGATACATATAGATTAAAATATGCGCAACAGTTTTTATCTGCTGTGTGTTGACGTGGTTTTTCGCCACCAGGAAGAAAGTGACTGAAGATAACTAAGCAAGCGGCGAGGAACGTAATTTAACGTAACAGGAGGCAACTAACAGGCGGGTAGAAAAAATATTGCATGAAGAAGGACTTTGTGTGTAGCGGGAACCGAGTATTGGGTGATCATTCTGAACACTTTAAAGAACGTGGGATGGGCAGGACGTGTGGCACGTGTGGCAAAGTTGAGGTCTTCTCGGGCAATCAGCATTGTGAGAATGGCTTTATAGCCCGACGTTTCGGAGACTGTGAACGTGAGGTTACGTTCCCGATCGTTTGCAAAACTTATGAACAGTAGGCCTCCAGTGTATGATTTTTAAAATGGGAACAGATAAATTTCAACACAGGCGAGTTTTGTGTTACCTAAGCTGTTAATTACTTTTGACAAGTACAGTCTGTTATTTCCAACTGGCGAATCTGATGCGTCAGGTTATCAGAACGAAACACCAATTATAAGGGATTGGTCGATTAATTTATGGTACAGACGGTAGTAGAACGTATGAATTGTATTAAAATTAAGATATTCTTTATCAGGCTGAAACAAAATGCAAATTAATGGTAGCTTCTGCTAAAATATTAGGCTAGGAGGAGGTCGAGGTCTTTTCCGGAACCGCGGTACTGAAGCCAGAGGCAGGCTGTTCATAAAATCGATTTACGTTAGAAACAGTCAGGCTGCTGTGTCCTTCGTGTAACTTGAACGGTAAAACTGCAAGATGGTGGCAATGTGTGGCCGGCACGAATTAATTTTGACCTCTGTAAGCTCTGTTGTGAGGTCACGACCCCCCACCAACAGCGTCTTTTCTGCTGACATTCTGTACGTTGGCCTGAACCCTAGTTTTAAGGTACTGAGAAGAGAATGAGATTTTCGTACTAATCCGTGTGAATCTGCTTGTCCGTCTGTCCGTCCGTTGTTACCTGGTTATAGTAACAACTCTGTTGCAGAAGGAGGGCAGTGAAACCTAGTTTTGTCGGTACAAAGAATATAGCCACACGCTTCTAGGACAGCGCAGTTCTTTATCAACTTCCATGAAAATTTATGTGAGCCCAAATTGTGGGACCATGTAACCCAAAAGTACTGGTAATACTTAAAAGAGTTGTTTAATTTGGCAACATGGCGACTGTGCGAGAGCAACTTTAGTGTTATTTCAGGAAGGACTTTAAATTATTACAGTGCCCGAAACATACGGAATGTGAAATCATTGCGACACCGAGAGATGTGGTAACATACGCTTGCTTATAATTAACGTAACGTAGAATAAAGTTATTAATGGAAGGAATGAATGTTGAATGTGGAAGGAAGGCCGAATTTAACGTGCATTCCAGGCTTGGAGGGACTGAGAAAAATTACGAAAAATCTGTCAAAATAGCGGGGACTCCGGGCCAAGATATGAACCCCAAGCCTTTTGGATACGGACTCAGGTCGTGACGTTCAGATACACTGGAGTAGGTGGACAAGAATTCTGAGTAAACGAGCTCGTTAATTTTGATTTCGAATAAATTTTACCTAAAGAAGTCTGATACAGTTTATTTGAAATATGTTTTAGAAACAGTGTTCTGTTTGTAATACATGACACACCTTCATATCGCATGCCATTACTGCAGTTCATTAAGTCGTCCTGGTGGGATATGGACGAGCTTTATGGACTTTACGTCATTTTTATTCCAAGCCTCGCAGTCAGGTCCTCATAGTACTTATATTTATTGCTGTTGTTATGTTGCTGTGTGTAGGGATTATCTCTACCGAATTTTACATCAATTTTCTCATTGCTTTATAGCTAACTCTGGTAGCAAAATCGGAAGCCTTCATAATCGAAATTGTAATTGTCGTAGTCTTATCTTCGCATGTCATGCCTTCGAAGTGGACGTTCGTCAAGAATCTTTGTGACCAAATCGCTGTATGAATTACTCGTTCCCGCCCTCCCGTCGTAGTCAAATGGTCCTGGGTTTGACTATTGGCCTGCTAGCAATATGATACTTATCAACCTTCTTAAATAAGTTGATAACATTCTAAAGATAACAGAAGCTCCGTGATCTGTGTTAGATGAAATGCCAGACGAGAAGGACTAAAGGTGTGCATGACGTTAGAGTTATTTGGGCACAAAAGACACGTTCCAGAAGGAGGGTATGTGTCGTTATGAATACTGAACGCTGTTCACACGTACCAACGTACCCACAATCTCTTCCCGACATTCTTGTCAGCGCAGTGGACGCTGCGGGGAATTTTCACGAGGGCAAACGTCAGCCTACGGATTTTTTTGTATTTTGCTAACCAGAAACTCCTGATTATTGAGAAAAATGTAAACGCATTTCGGGAGACAAAGCGAGTTTTAAATATTTCTCCAATTACGTACAGTTATGGTATTAGAACGTAAACATCCGACTCAGAATTCTGCTGTCGCATGCCCCGACAAGGAAATGAATCGCATTTATCATATTTTGATTCATATTTGTATCCGTAATGAGGTTTTCACAGTTTTCTTCAGTTCCTGCAGGTGAATCTCGATAGAGTTCCTTACAGTACAGCAAAACGTGTTTTAGTCCTTTATGTATGATTTGCGTGCACAAAAGTTAATACCTTCATCCCCTTCCCTTCTCAAACTGAGTAGTTTCTACATTCAATTCGACATTGCAAAAACAGTCAGAGAATCAAGTAATCTTTTCGAGGTACGTACTCAGTAAGTTCTATGACCTAAGTATAATCATTTGTCTACTCTATGCCTTATTATTATGTGTTGATAGCTGTCTTCTGGGTTCCTTGCACCGTGTGGTCTGGTAGATGTGCCTACCCTTTATCCTCCTTCTTCAGGGCGATAAATTGCTCTGATGATGTAGGCAACAAGCACTTCTGGAAACACATTCAACCTCCTACTAGACTACACGGCGCTAGAACCCAGGAGACAACCATCTACATATTCGTCGCCTTGAGAACCTGAATGTCACCAAGTATTCTGTGGTTTGTGCGTTTTAGGTGGGACTGTGGGTTTTCTGGTTAGTAGTTCGTATTTGTATCCGCTGAGCATTTTATCTACGTCAGACTGGCACGTCCGGTGTTTCGGCTAAATGTCTACTTTCTCAGGGTTTTGGTTATTTCATGCGGTTTCCGTGTGGCGATAAAGTCAGTCTGTCGCGATGTGCAGGTTTCGAGGACACTTGAACTATGGAAGTGGTTCACGGACTTCACTTGATACGATATACAAGTCAGGACATATGTTGAATTAAACATTGAATTTGTTACAGTCTCGTTTTCAACAGGAGAAGTTCCTTCTGAACATTTCTGCAGTGTTATCCCGCCGCAAATTATTATTAAACAGTTTCGAATACCAGAAGAAACATTTTATTTCTTTGAAATTTAATATCGATAACATAATTGAGATTGGGAAAAAATATGGAAGGTTTAAACGAAACACATTCAAATTATTAAGAATAAATATAGCGAAATTATAAAGATATAATTTTTTTGGACTGTTATTAATATTATCAACACAACCTTTGGTATTTAAATTCCAAAATAATGGCCTATAATAAAGATTACTTATTAAGATTAAATATAATAATAAATCTTAGTGCCTAATGGTAGTTAGACACGCAGACTGTGCACATTATATATATATATATATATATATATATATATATATATATATATATAGTGCAGGTCAGGGTAACTTTAATCTGACAAGCTCATTCACGCTGTACGAGATAAAATAATGTTATTTATGACGTAGTTAAATTGATGGGGCATTACTGGTCTTTGTACAAGCATGACAATCAGTGTTAACTTCGGTGTCATGCCGACCACTGACTGGGTACACCCATTTGATTTCATGAACGCAAGTTTTATGTAATTTAGTGATCCAATATTTCTGTAAATATTGTGAAACTCGTTATTCCTACCACTATAATGGGATTTGTTGCAACCAAAAGCCCCATAATAACTATTAATCGATATTTATAGGTAATTTGTTTTTGTGTTTTGGTTTACGCAGTCCTGTTGCTATGTTCAAACGAAGATCGTGCTAACTCCGATAATTTCTCCGGTCGGATACAGGATTGTTTTTCACGGTGTCTGACCGTAAGGCTTTACTCTCTGCTTGTGGACCAATCAAACAACTGATCATAATAATGTTATTAAAACCACCATCCTGTTCGCCTGCCTGTATGTGGAGGTTGTTTTATGGAATGTATTTAAAACTATCAGGTTTTTGTCAGGGTCTCCTGTTTAAAACTGGTACCTGTATATATAAAACCATAAACCAAAAACCGATTAAAATTCTACTTGCATGTGCTTCTGACAAATTTTCCAAATTACTGTTTCTGTTACTGAATCTGTACATATCAACGCCTTGCCATTGGCTGAAGTCGTGACGTCACGATAAATTGTATGTCCGTTATAGGATCTGTCAGTCTGATTTAATTTTGTAATCGTCACCAGTTTGCATGCTTCAAGAACACGGAAGGACCCCCCCCCCCCCCCCGGCCGTTCCATCGCTCGTCTACGAGCTGTCCATACTCAACTGTAAACCTCTGTTCGCGTAGAGAGTTTGTATGAATTCCTTGTTACCTTCATTCACATGATAATAAACCTCTTTAAAATACACAGCTAAAGTTGTGGTAAATTTTCCATTCTAGTTGTACACGAGTGTCAAGACTTTAGAAAAATGTCCGGGTGTCTTCCTCTCAGACGTTTTTGCGTCTGATGACGGATTTTAATGAAATTCGGCATTAACGTTATGTTACTGAAGGACACCTGCATTTTTTTTTGGTATCGTAAAAAATATCAACATGTCGTCAGTGAGAGTTTCCGAAGTTTGAGCTACAGGGAAGCCTCTGGAAATGTGACATATATTTCTTGGTAGCGTCACGACATTGACGGACGGTTACCATGGAAACTCGTCAGTTACTCTAAGAACTTGACGATTTATCTTAAGGGGAATATAGTATCATGTCGACCTATGCGAATTTTTTTAGGTCTGACGACGATAATGGATGGAGATGTTTGATTCTACATGAGGAAGTTGCAGTTCTTGAAAAACTGCTAAGGAGGAGGGAGTTTGGCGGAACGGGAGAGAGATAATGAAGAGTTGCAGTTTTGTAGGAGGGGAGGAGGGGAAATAAGGTACCAGAGGAAGAATTCGGCAGGGGTTTCCTGATTACAGATTACCAACCGATTATAAAATATAATTTTCATGTGTCGACCAGGAAAGTCTATTTCTGCCGTCTGGCCTGTCGAAGTTGGTACGGGCAGGGATCTTCGTCTTCCTCAAAGATTCCGGCCCGATTAGGTGCCACGAAGTGGGGTTGTTGTTGTTGTTGTTTTTGTTTTGTTTTTTTGTTTGTTTATTTGTTTGTTCTGTCTGACGCCAGGTCCATATGAACAGGATCCTTCCATCCTTTTCTCGGACTGGGACCTGTTCATATACGTTCTTGGCAGATGATCCAGAAGTGGTTTGCCATTGCCTTCTTCTGTGTGTGAATGGAGTAATTGTTGGGATGCCACGGAGGAAAACTCCGTGTTGCCTAGACCACGGCCTTGCCCAACACAAGTTATAAATTCGGGCACCGCCGGGAAACGAAGTGGGTACCCGGGGTTAAAGCGCCAGGAGCTATGCAACTCCTGGTGACAAGTTTGTTTTGTTTACACCGTCTGAAAAGCGTCGAAGGAAAAACTAAAATGCGATGAGTCAGGAAGAGTGAAATGGTCATGAAGGGACTGACATCTCTATCAAAATATAAAACATTTACGATCGAGGACAAAAAACACGGGGAACATTGCGAACCTGACCTCAAATTCTCAATGACAAATGTATATTTAGGCAAGTAAATTCATCTACTCCGGGAACAACCCTCGCTGTTTGTTAGTCGTTGACCCTTGCTGCATGACAAGGCACGCACCACGCCCCCCGGCGGAGGAAGCAGCCATTAATTCAAATAGCAAGTGTTACGGCCTGGTACTCCGGGGGACATGGCCCTTTGATCCACTAATCACCTCGACTCGGGCTTTGAGGTGGGCCTCAGATATTCAGTGGTAGTGCAGTACCTGCTTTAATCCTGTAGAGCTCTTGATCAAATCCACGACCTCCACAATGATGGCTGCAGGTGTGGATGGAATTCCCGGACCAGCAGTGTCCCTTCTTAATATGTTTGTAACAGATGCAGATTTTGACAAGGGATGGACCTTTAGCATGGGATTTCAGCGTTTCCGGGACAACCAAAGTATGAACACTAATAAAAGTGACTCAGCGATGTTAAAAAGCTGTGACAGGATCGCTTAATGGCCAGTACAAAGTATTTAAATGCGATGTAATCAAAAAATTAGTGTACGTCTGTACCCAGGGCAGCGCGATTGCATCTACAGAAACACGTGTCTGACGAGTGTGTGATTTATTTTTCAAAACTTTTATAAAAAGTTTGAAGTCGAAGCTCGACTAAATATTACGTATTTAGGAATTCAGTCCGTACCGCGAAGTAAACACATCACTTCACCATTACGAAGATCGACTGGTTAACGCTGTTTAAGGAAATAATCGCTGTTTACAGAGGGAATCATACGAAACACACAAATACAAAATGAAGAGCTGTTGATTGTTGAAGCAGGTGGTAGTGTTCTTATTATTCAAGAATCTGTCACAAGAATGTCTTCGAACCCATGTTACTAAACTTTTAATGAGCTTTTACGTGATCTGTTGCTGAGAATTTTTCTGCATTCCCCACTCAATCCTGAAAGGTGATGAAATTCATATAACGATAAGAAGATTAGGATGAGAAGAATATGAGGTTCTGTGTCGCTGAAAATGTAAGATCTGGTTTCTTTAGCACTTCAGAACTTCAGATTTCATTAAATTTACACGAACCCTGGGATCTAGACGGATTTCTCGTCCGTACTTGCAGTAACACTTTGAACGCTCACCTCTCACTGTTCCCAATCAAATCGTTTCCGTGACTACCATCTTCTCTTAGAACTCAATTACAGAGTTCATCACATTTACTGACGGAGCTACGTTTGAACCGCCCTTAGACGTGTTAATCGAGGTATTTTCAACAGGGCAAGATAGTTTGAGACTGGAATAAAAATGTTTTTTGAGTATCTAAACAACGTGGAATTTCATTTATAGATTCCATACACGATCAAGTAACTCACAGTGTCTTGGCGAAGTAATTAGGAAGCTTTTAATGTAAAGTTGACAACGACATGGGATTTAGTTTAGCGGAATGGAAATCCGTGTTTGAAATGTTTCGTTTTTCCTAAGAACCTAGTCTTTATCTGGGCCCTTAACATCCCCTGCCCACTCACGTGAGGGTGTTTTAATTCGGTGATTTTTTGAACTGCGAAAACAGCTAGCAGTTTGATGCCGCTACAATTTGCAATCCTGTATCTTATCAAAAAAACAGTAACCTCGAGAAATTTGACTGTGGAAAGAACTTAACGTTTAGTTACATTTAAAAATTCTGTACTCAGTTTACTGTCTCCTGTAGAGAAAAACCTAGAAATGCTGGAAATTTGAAGACTGTCTTCTGGGTTGTTGCGCCGTTTGTCTGGTAGAAGTTTACTGAAGTTTCAGAGGCCCTTTTTGCCTCCATCATCAGGGCGATGACTGCTCATGTATCTCACCATCTTCAGCAATCAAAAACTCTTCAACTTTGTATTTATGGTTTCCATGTGTCTCACTGTTAACAGAGATTACTTCCCTTAAACAGAGTTAACCAGTTGATCTTAGTAATGGTGAAGTGTTTACTTTGCGGTACGGACTTAATTCTTATATATTAGTTAATTTAGCTCAAAACGTAATGTCCCTTCGATCAGAAACAGAAGTTTACCTTAATTAAAATTGCAACATTGATTCAGTAGCTTTAAATATCTTCTGATGGACCCTAATGTCGATAATAGCGGATAAATAGGCCTGTGCTCTGTACTTGTAATACAAAGACTGGCTGAAGTAAAACATCGCATTTATTTATCTTTATGTAAAAATCGAACATTTTTTATTCGTTACGAGAGATGCAATTGAGCAAGCCCGCATCGTTTACAAATAGGTTTCAGATAGCCTGTTAACTTTCGCATGAGTTCAGTGACTCTGCCTACGGCCACCGCTTTTATGTTCACGTAATATGCGCACGGAACTCACTGTAAGTTCTAAACATTCATAAAAGCCATTCCATCGTATCTGATATTTGAACTATAATGCCGTTTAGCGATACACAAATTTGTGACTGATAGTCTGTGAGATGTTTCATCTGCTTCGTTACATGGACTTTGAGGCAGACAAACATGGCCGATGTTCTCTTGCCGTGTATTCTGGCAGTGTGTGCCTGGTTAGAGAACAAGTAGGCTTTCATTTAGGGGGATTAGTAGACTGCCAAGCTTTGCTCAACGGGAGACAAAATGACACGTATTCGAGGCCTTCGGACAAAAAAGAGAGATGGCTAGTTATTTATTTGTTTTAAAGTGTTTGTGCAAGACGTGATTATACACGTAATAACATGAAAGTGGATGGGGTGGGATGGACATGTAGCTAGAATGTGGGGGATATATTAGTAGGAAGACCTGAAGGGGACAGAATGGTTGTGAGGCATGGGCGTGTGGAACGTAATGCTGAAATTATTTTTGAGGAAAACAGAGTGAAAGTTAAGGACGTGGAATTACCTTGTCCCTTTAATGAACCCTGTCCTTTAAAACCAATTAAACATTAAAGAGAATATGCATTGCGTTTCTCGGAGTGAATTTTTGATAATTAATTTTCATTGCTACGTTTTAATGAACAAAGGTCCTGGATTTATGAAAGTCCGACATATATTAATTTTCAGTGTATATGATATAGTGACTTATTAAAAATTGCATTCTTAAACTCGCATTTTACTTTTGGAACTCTACAGTGAACATTCTGAGAAATGAAATTTATATAAAATTCTACTTTTGTTCTATTACCACAGTTATGAAAAGTCTGAGAACAAAACAGCAAATTATTTATCGACTGCTCTTACAAAACGCTGTTCTGTGACGTCACCAGCAACGTTACTCGGTAATTGCAAGGCTGGATGCCATTTAATTTCATTGTAAAGTACGTCAAGATCGGACTGTGATGCATATCTTGCGTTGAGAGTTACACGAGAGAAATATGTGTGTCACTAGCGCTAAGGAGCAAAGGTCGTAGACCTTACTACCAGCATGTGGGGGCTTGTATCTGGAACTGCCCACTTGTATTCTCGTACGTAGATCCAGTTATGTTTAATAAGTTTAAACAGTTTTGCTTTACAAATGTTCCCTCGGTTGAAAACCTTCGGCTGCAAGCCGGTTTGTCTGAAAATACGGACTTTTATATGGAGAAATTTCCACATTTATTCGGTGTTGTGGTGTAGTTGATCCTTCTCCGTAGGGCCCCTTAAATCCCCTGTATTCCCCCTCCCAAAACGCGAAACTAGCAACGAACAAGCTTCCATGTGTATAAAGTATCGTACCGCCGTATTATATGCAACCAGACATACAGTTGATCAGGTTTAACAAGCTTTGTGCATACTGGGTTGTTATTCCATCTATTCAACATTTTACAGGTAATTTACTTCTATGTACGTGAGACAAACCTTGCCCCTGAGGTACATAGTACAGCAGCTGTTTCTGAAATACATTTTTTGTTTTGTTTTTAATACGTGTTAATGCATTAAACAGATTTCGCGGGAGGCATTATTATATATTTTACACGAGCGTATTTCGAATGATGTATGAAGATCCTAAAATGGCGGTTTTCTGAAGTTCCCTGATGACGTATTCGCCCGGGATGTTGGCCAAATATTTTTTGAGTGAATTGGAGACAGTTCCAGTTGCTCCTATAATTTTTGGGATTACTTTTGCTTTATTATTATTATTATTTCTAAATACAACAGACAGGAGGTCAAAAGCGTAGGAAGACGTAGAACTGAATAGAAAGACGTTTAACTTCTGTTCCTTTTAACTTGCAAATTCACACACATTCTTCAGACGAAGAAGGAAAAAGCAGTGATAATTCAATTGTAAACTGAATTTCTTCTGTGAATGATGAAGTTAATTCATTAAAAATTAATTTTAGCCTCTCTTGGATTCTACGTTCCGCGATTACTTGTTGCAACCCATTTTAAATTTTCTTTCTTAAATCTAGCAAGCAGATTCTGTACAAATATATCCCAAAATCTGTAACATTAAGGGTGCTTGCTATAAACATTCATACAGATAGTAAAATATTATTGTTGAAAGTTCATTTGATTGTTAAGTGCGTTGTAAAATGTATTATTCCTATACAGATGCATATATTTTCTTCAAATCATATTTTTAATCGAAACTTCTAGACTCGTCGATCGTCTGCTTTTTGTTATTTTTCCCGCCGAAATTTACTGACATTTCAATAATAATGTTGTCCCGCTTGTGCTGCTATCTAGCGGCCGTTTAATTCGCAGCCACCTCGTATTAATTAACAGAAGAGTAACACCGAGAGAGATGGACTAGCAGGCCTTTGTCAAGCTTTGCTGTGGGAAATCTGTGCAGGCCTAAAGCTCTGTCTGACTGCAGTGGACAATGCACTCGCGATGCATCCCGGTAGACACATCTCAAGTCACGTGTTTAAGCGCTTTCCGTTGTTAACACAGTTGATTAATTAACTGGTGGGTGCAGGGTGTGGGTTAAATAGAGATGGGCATTGTTGAAACCAACGAGTAATTCTTTATTAACCAGTCATGCCAAGTGCTGTCCAACAATGTTTGTTTCTGGTTCATTGTCGGATAATTGAGGTTTCGTGTTCTGCTTTTACCACGTGGAACTAGTCGTCGAATAATCTTTTTCACACGTGGCATGCAATTACCAAGTGGCATTGTGATTATGTCTGAAACAATTCAAATTTGACTGAAAAGAAGAACGATTATTTAATAAGTGTGAATGACGATTAAATAATGTCTTGGTACTTTGTACAGAGATGTGACACGTGTTTTACGTCTCTGACATGAAACATAATACAAATAAATTTATAACTTTTTTCTTTTGAAGCTCTAATTCATGTTTCCTAAATATATCAGTGTAGACGAAAACCGTCTGGGAAACTCGAATTAAAATTCTACGTCAATTTCATTCGTTTTCATTTGAAGGAGAACAATTGTGGCAACTTGAAAGATGTTTGGTTTGACACCAAAAATGCATGGATGGTCAGTACCAACGTGGCAAGCGTGTTTCCCGCCTAAATGAATGGCTGTATGTAATTAGCAATTGAAGTCGGAAATTTGATTAATCGTCGTTTATTCCGAAAGCGGCTAGATGGGATAATGATTGATAGTCCGCTAGATGGAGGCGTGATTAATAGTCGTTTATTTTGTGTCCGCTAGATGGGACTTTGATAACTTAACATTCCATTGATAAATTGCACTATTGAGCGTTCTGTTGAAGGGAAGAATGTTGTGGACTGAGTACTATTTGCATGTTTATCACAGTTTCTGTGATTCATTTAGCTTCTCATGAATTCCAGCAATAAAACTGGAGACGGAGCTGAAACAGGTTCAATTTTCCTTGGGTTTTTTGCGGTAAATTATTAGATATATGCTCAAATATTATCCCATATTTCAATGTTTTTGAAGATCCACGTTATTACTGAGACACTGGCAGTAACCGAGACGAATGCACCTTTGTTTTTATTGGTTGAATCTACAAATTGCTTGCTGCTGTCATCCAGAACCCCGTACCAGAACCTTTACCTTCTGTGTCTGAAATACTCGCGGTACAAGGACATTTTGCTCTGTTATCAACATTAAAGTGCATATTTTAAACATCTATCACCGCACAGGCTCATGGGGGAGAGGGAAGGAGTGCATACAGAATTTTAGAGGGACATCCTTCTGGAAAACGACCACTGGGCAGACCAAGAAGGAGATGAGATGATAATATTAAGATGGATCTTAGAGAGTTGGGCCGTGAGGACGGTAAGTGGATTAAGTTGGCTCAGGATCGTGTCCTGTGGTGGGTGCTGCTGCCAGGGATTTATCACCGTACAGAGTTTGAGAATACTATATCCAAGTGGTTTAGTTTATTTCCACCATAAGGAGTTTGCAAGGTTCCTAGCTGGGGTATTTTTACAAATAAGGACTCGCAAGGCATATTTTGTAGTTGACGTCCAGGGAGGTTAAATTCTGAACGATTTTCATGAAATTCTCCAATTGATTCTTCATTGTACTATGAGGGTGTACAAAACCACTCGACTTACGCGTCGCTGCTAGAGGAATTTTAGAAATGTTTATATCACTCGTTATGATTGTTCAGATTTGGTTTTGGCGGATTCGTATTAACTATTCTCGACGAGGGGTTCGTGTGATGCGCCCAAATACACAACAAGCTTGCAATAAATTCCAGTAATTACTAGATTATCCTTGGTGTTACTCTTGGGTTGATGCGTCGAGACGTTGCAGATTACAGGCTGTACGCGGCGTCAGATCTGGAGTCATGAATTTTAGCATACAATTTGTTTCATTATTATTCAAAACGACAGTGGAACGACTGCGTAAGCCCCGAAGTTCCTCAGAACTAGGGGTAGTTTGCCATGTTGAAATTAATCAGGGAGATTTATCTGAGGCGGGTCACACGTAAAGGAAACCAGTTCCATTAAATCGGTTTCATGAAACTGGAAATTATGGTTTAATAAAAAACAACACTCAATTCTCTTAAACTGATGTCGCACCACACACACAGTCGCATGGAACGGCTGTTATGCAACTGTTATAAGTCGAAACTGAACTGCTGAACGGTTTCTTAAAAACTTTAGTTTTGTTGAGGACACTGCGGTCTTTATCCTGCAGATGGAGGCAGTATGTTTCTCCGAAACGTGTCCACGGCGTCACAGCCCAGAAGAGTAACATCACCATCTTCACGCTCCGGCCGCTTTTATAAAGAAAGGGTTGTCATTTGCCCACTGATCAGGAATCAGACTGAGGTCCAGAGGCGAAGAGAAAATATCTTCATCTTACCGGGCATGGAATCGCGGTAATACATTAAATAATTAATAAATAATACTAATTATAATAACGATGATAATTAAAATGATGACATTAGCAGAAACAAGGGATGGTAACTTTGAAGTAGTGACCTTTTGGGAAATGTTTAAATAAATCGATTAACAGCTGAATTGTGTTTCGTAAATATTCATGTACCCAGCTCGTCGCTCCGTCACAAAATCTTCATTTCATAACTTTTAGCAAGAAAATACGCGCCCTATTACGCACGCATTTTATTCGAATCTGTCTCTCGTCCCTGTTTGAACTGAATCAAACTGTCGATGACGTATTACGAACTGCACAAGAGTTGAAACCCGCGCCTTTCTGCTTATTCACATAAAAACATTTCAGGAAATAAAATCCTCCCCCGTCTGGCATCTTCCGCGTAAGAATCTCAACATCTCTTAAACCTCTCACATTGCCTTGAGAAATAGCAGGCTATAGACTTCAAAAGCGTACTTCAGTAGGGATCAGATTCAGTTTGCAACAGGATATTATTACACGACTTCTTAAGCGTATTGGCTCTTGTGTCTGTCTTCAGCTGAATAATATAATTGCTTCTCTCTCGATTGCGTCATCTCTGTATACGCGTTATGTGACCCCACTCGCTGACAATCAGGACATGCATTTTAATTCTTCCTATCTTTGGAATGTGACCCTGACTCTCTGATGGATGCCGTTCCCTGCCTTTGTCATCCGATCCGTCATATCGTCTTCGTTCTGCGTCATCCCGTTCGCCCGATAAGTCTTCCTGCAATTGCCAGTCTCCTCTGATATCTTGGTGTATCTTTCAAGCGCCATTTTGTCTCGCAATCCGAGATCTAAGCTCAGATGACTGGATAGAATAACGGACGACAAACATCAAATATCTCTCTAAAAGGGGAAAAGAATTTCCGTAGGGAATGTCCACGTTTCTTTGTTTTTACAGCAAGATCTTGGGTTTAAATAGTTTCAGAATATTTAAATGACACATTTCACCTAATTGCTTTCCTGTTAAGGTCACGTGGTTCTGAAAGAGTTGAAGGTTAAATGAAAACAGAATTGAATTAGAACGGATTAAGTGACAATACGGAATTTGTAGGAATTGGTTCGAGTTTCTGTATCTGTGACTAAAAATAAAAGACGAACAGAGATCAGAGTGGTTAATGCGTGTCTTCATTTGAATCTGCCTCCGACTGGGGACGGGCAGCCTGTCACTTTAATTGGACATTTGACAGGTTTGTTCGTAATTCTCATTCTGCACAAATATTTATTTTCTTATTAATATTCTGATTTACTCTTCGATTGACGAGAGGCTCTCCAGCCAGAGGGCACAAGCTAACGTTTGTGTCGTTCAGTGTAGTCCTAAATAATTACCTGCACGGCACAGGGTGTTTTAAAAAGTTGACACTTACAAGATCGTCCTGAAGTGGAGTCTTCTTTTTGGAGACCAGGGGCTCATCACCATGGCCACTGGATCCCCATCCAAATTCAACCTAGTTCGAATCTCACTCACGGGCCTAGTATCTGGCGCCGAGATTAAGAATGAGTGGAGGTTTACCGATATCCTTACATTTGCGTTAATGACGACAATGCTATCTTGTCATCAGCGCACGTCTCCCAAGTGGCGTCTTTCCGAGGAATGTTCCAGAGACTTTGCAATAATTTCTCATTTGTTTCTTTATTAAATCACGAATCTGGGCGAAAAATAAAACATCTGAAGATCGTCTTCATGAACCTTTATCCATGCTCAAGTTTGTTCGGCTCTCTCAGCTGTTCCATGACGCTTTATTCTTGCAGTGTTACGCCACTGTTCCCTAATTTTCAATATTTCTTAGCAAAATACAGCGCGTGTAATTTATTTATAAGTTATGTACGTGCAGTTTAATATTGAAACATTTCTGCCATTTTCCGAAGCTATTTGTGTTCTACCGTGAGATATATACGATAAAGTGCATCAGAGGAGTTGTAACTTATTAAATCCGAAGCAATTGGAGCATGTTTAACTGCATCCGAGGAGCGGAAGCTAACGTTCAGAGACGTGGCGGAGTTGAGCGAGGTGTGAGAAGGCTCTTTCCAGCATTCCGAAACTTATAAATTATACATAAGATGTAACAAGCTAACTTCAGTCCTGTCCTGGCTGGCGAGGGTATTTTGCATCACACTAACAGCGAAACGTTGGCTGATAAGGTACCAGCGCCTCGCTATCTGTTCGTAAAATTCATCGACCGGCTTAGCCTATTCTTTTACGTGAGATTATCTGAAAGTAATTCATTTTAATAAAGTTTTTGAAAAGAAGTATCAACTATGACCCAAGATTTGGAACAAACAAAACGGGTCGTCTTGGTTATACTTAAAAATTCAGGTTCTCACGCCGGTGGAAATGTGCGTTGTCGTTGTGTGAATTGTGACAGAAGCCATTCTTGTAGTTGGTTTACAACGTTTCGGGGGAAAATATGTCCTCAATCTTCAGGGTCGGTATAATTGAAAAAAAAAATCAGTGCCTGCTAGATTACGTAATGTTACAATCCAGAAGAACATAATCAACAAGGAAATTAAAAAAAATGATCACCCAGTCTAGTTCTGTCACATCCTGGGCAATATCTCGGCCTAACTTAATCCACTCCATGGCAGATAAAGGAACGTATTTTGGAATTGTTGGATATTCAGTTGGCCAGCTAACATTCTACTTTTTTTTTTTTAGAAAAAACAAGTGGCTGACTCCGAATTAACACCCCCCCCCCCCCTAACCCACCTACAAGCTTACAGTCTATTTTAATTATAATCCATAGTAAGAAAGTCGTCTCATACACGCCCGGGTTTTCAAAACGAACATTTCGTCCACTTTTCTTCAGGTTTTACGACAACAGTTTCTTACAAGATTGCTGTCGTCCGGGCTGCATCGCCATGTTGTCTGTTAGACGTTTACCAGTGTTTCAGAGCTTCTTGCTGCCTCCATCATCAAGGCGATGACTCATAAGCGAGGGGCTTGTTTTTATTTTAGTCGCCAAGACAAGAAAGTGACAACATAATTTACACACGACCTTTGTCCTTTCATCGTATAGATATTGAAATTGTTTATGTGCGTATGTTTGCCTATAGCTCGAGAACGGATGGACGGATTTGGACCAAACTTGTCATGCTTATTCCTTGGGACCAGGAAGATATTTTAGATTATTGAAAACTGTCCTGCTACTAAGCACGATAAGACGGACAGACGGACACACACAGCTTGTCTACAGGACCCTTAGGGATATAGCACAGCACGTTGAATTTTTCAGGCCTTATTCAGATCTGAATGGGAGACAGAGACTCCGTTCTCACGCGGTTGATCGCCCGGGAAACCTTAATTGTGGTCGCCGTCAAAGTGTCGCGCCTTCCTGGGAGACGGATCGCTTTCAGATGACCCGCATTCCCTCGTACCGCTGTGTTACGCTGCTCCTACTTACTTCGCCGTCCTCGAATCACGTGACGTGTCGGTTTAGTGCTGTTTGATGGATATTTTCATCTGAAGCAACTGTCTACTTGGCAGAATTCAGGCTCTTTCGTCTGAGTGAACTTGGCGTCAGCGACTGAGTTACTTTTCGTCGTACTTGGGATGGGGGGGGGGGGGACTTTTAAAACAGTTCTCGTGTCTCCTCCTTAATAAGATTAAGGCGGGCGGCGGTGGGACTGAATATTATGTAATTACTACGTAAAACTGAACTTCTGTGACACTCAGAGACACGTGTATCTATCTTACTGTTGCTGAACACTAGACATCGCTGTATACTTCTTGCCCAAGATAAAGGTTACAAAAATCGAAAATATTTCGGTTTTTTTTGTAAATTTTAAAAATCTGTCTTTGTGGTACTAAACATATTTTTATTATTATTTATTTGACTGCAAATGGGTTTTTACCCCGTGGCAGTGGTCCTACAATAAGACACAAAACAGTAAGACAAAAAGACATAAGACACAACAAAAACAATAAGACAACAAAAAATTAGACACAACAAAACAATGAGCCAGAACAAAACAATAAGACACAACAAAACAATGAGCCAGAACAAAACAATAAGACACAACAAAAACAATGAGACACAACAAAACAATGAGCCAGAACAAAAACAATAAGACACAACAAAACAATGAGCCAGAACAAAACAATAAGACACAACAAAACAATGAGCCAGAACAAAACAATAAGACACAACAAAAACAATGAGACACAACAAAACAATGAGCCAGAACAAAAACAATAAGACACAACAAAAACAATGAGCCAGAACAAAACAATAAGACACAACAAAAACAATGAGCCAGAACAAAACAATGAGACACAACAAAACAATGAGCCAGAACAAAACAATGAGACACAACAAAACAATGAGCCAGAACAAAACAACACACCACACTCAAAATAAAACAACTCATAATATTACAAAACCATATAACCTAAGTACATAATCATTAAAGTACAATATCATTATAAAATGATTACGATGATTTGGTTTCAACCTGAGAGGCTTCGGTATGTTATTCTACTCTTGTGTTTAATTTATTTGAACCTCGTTCTTCAATACAGCGTTTTCTATCTGACGACGAAGTAATGGTTGTGGAGAATACTTGAACCTGTGAAAGCCACACTTAATTGCAGAGTAAACAGAGCTGAATCGCTCCAAGACGGCATTGAGCGCTCTCTGAGAGTGCGAGACGTGTTTTGGACTGTTATTAAAAAGTAATTTTGGGATATTTGTACATTCATTGGATGGTAATGGGGTTGAACGTAGGGCAGGGTTTAAGGGACGTGTTTTGTAATGTTGGTGATGAATTTAGTGTTGTGAAGCACAGGGCATTGTTATAATAAGGAGGACAGAATGAAGAAACATTTACCGGCCTCCATAGTTTTGAAAACTGTTAATAAGAGTTTTATCTTGTAACCCGATGGAGTAGCAAAGTTATTGAGATTTTTTTCCCGTCGTCAATAATTTCAAAGTAAGTAGAGGCTTTAATCCATTATTGCAGAAACAGCTTTGGAAGAAAAGAATACTTTGTTCGCCTTTCATCATGTTTTCAGTGTTTTACCGGCTTGAAATTATATAAATATTTCAGAAATCTCCTTATAGATGCGTCTTACAAAGCGTAGAGTTAAGTACGTCTTGCGGTGATGTAGGAATTTTCTTCAGGAATGATAGATTCAAATGTAAGTTTACTTCAGATCTCCGATATATCATCGTAATCTACTAATCACATAGTTGGACCACTTTTCGAACTTCATTCGTCCCACCGCTGGAGAAATAAAATCAATTAAAATCGGCCACGATGCTCCAAGCTTCTCGATGTCTTCTTCCGCTCGAACTGGGTTCTTGAAACTCGTGTCGGGTTGAATGAGTGAGATCTTTCTTATGGGTTTTTGTAATGGGTCATTGGGTTAGAGGGCAAGACACAGTGACTGATGGAGATGGGTGTTTCATAATTTGTACTTTTCGCCATATACGTGTTATTAGTGTGATAAAATCAACGGAGAAGAGATGGGCGAAGCATGCAGCACGTATGGAAGCATGAGAAATGATTTTAGAATTTTGTTTGCAAATCATCGGGGGAAGATGCGACTTAGCGGGGAGTGCTGTTAATACAGATAATAATGGACCTTCAGGATCGTAAAAAATTGAGCCGAACGTCTGTTAGCGTCTCAAGAAACTCTTTGCTTTTGCTGAACGCGGTGGACATTTCCAGAACTTAATATACAATATTATTTTCTGATCTCTGAATTCAACGTAATTTATTTAAATAAAGGCTTTGACCGGGATGTTCTTTTGTTAAATCTTATGTGGTACCGCCTGATTCGACTTCTAATGGTTAAGTGAAGTGTTTTCTTCGCGGTACGGTCTGGATTCGTAAATATTATGAAGACGAGCTTCGGCTTCAAAGGGTTAACCAGCTGATTTTCGTAATGGCGAGGTGTAGTGTTTTCTTCGCGGTACGGACTGAATTCATAAATATTATGAAGACGAGCTTCGGCTTCAAAGGGTTAAGGTATATTAAGTCACACAGCAAACATTAATATTATTATAAATTAACGCTCTTTAAGTTAATGTAAAGTGACATTTTTGCTACATTGATTCAAATAACATCGAACTATAATGTAATAATATTATTTTCGAATAATATCACTTCCTTTGTTATGTGTGACTGGATTATGTCTCGTCTGCTGAGTTGAACACTATATTTGACGCTAATTTGTTTTCAGCTCTAATTGTGATCATAAAATATTTCTGTCAGTCACATATCATCGCGTGAAGTGTGATGTTAAAGTTATAAATAATGTAACGTACTGTAACTGCGTTGACAGCGAAGTCCAGTGCGCACAAGAGGGCCCGTCCGCTGCCAAAGACAGATTCAGCTAAAATCTAAATATTAACAGTGTCATGGACAGAACAGATTTATATATTTAAAAATGTTTTATACGGATATATTATGCTTGTTATTTTAATTATTTCAACAGAAAGGTTTTTATCTCAATTACTGTTTTGAACGAACTGTTATTAACATATATTTTATTTAATTCTTATTACACACGATGGCCGTGGCACTGATTGTCAGTTTAATTCATCAATGTCCAGAATTCACTGTGTGTACGCGTTATGAAGATATTTCGTAAATTTAAATTATCTCTAAAACAAATTGTTTTGTTATTAAAACGCAGACAGAGATCGCATCTGTAAATGAAATGTGTATTCTGAGTACGGGCTTGAAGATTAAAAATAGAAACTTGAAAATAATTAAAACGTCTGGAGTTTGAGTCTCGGTCACATTTCAGGAAAATTAACGTGGGTTTAAGGCTGTTTAGGGAAGGACGAACATCGATAATTTCGCTGTGGAAACCACAAATCTGATCCTACGCATTCATTTGTCAGAGAGGCTGAAATGTGTCACAATCCATCCTTTTCTGTCAGATCGACCCTCAGTTGACGTTCACCTGCAACTCTAAAATTTGTTCTGCCTCGGAATAAGAAACTTTTAAACAGAGTAGTTACAAACTTACCTAATGACTTAAAACGTTTCGCCAGCTTTCATTAAGGCAGTGAAAGTAAGACATGTTCTAACTTGTGCAATATATGCGCGAGTTATTTTAAATTTGTCTGTTTTCCTTCTTTGCAACTTTACTTAAGATTCGGAATTATTAATGAGTCGGCGATAACTTCGCGTGTTGATTGCCCGTTGCCCGTTGTGACCGCCAAAGTCACCCGGACTTTGTGATGCTTTGGACGTTTGCCGTAATTTACAGTGAGCGAGCGTATATAAGGAAATTGAACAGAATTCTAGAGATGTTCCATGTTAGTTAGTAAGTTTTTTACGTTTCTAGCTTAATATAAATCAGAGGCGTAAATATTGATCATTGTTTCGTAGTTTTGCGATAAACTTTATTGTTCCATATTCTGTACAAATTTGTGTTCATAGGAAGATTACACGACGATGTAAATCCACTTCTGTAATATTTTTCCTTCGCGGGAACAATGCAAACTTCGTGAATTTCAGGTTCTCAAGACGGCAGTTAAGAAGATGGCTGTCTGTGGGTTCTTGTGCCGTGTAGTCTGCTACAAACTTACCAACGTTTCCACGCTAACTTCAGTCTACAAGTCGTTAAAAAGAAATGCCAGTTTCATATTTTTGTTCCGCGAAGGAGATGGAAACGCGTTCTAATTAATAAAATCTTCTCGGGCAATCAGCCTCTTCAACTGGTTACCGTAGTGAACCGACGTTTCGGGAACCAACTCTGTCCCCATCATCAGGGTTCTGACTGATTACCGTAATGAACCGACGTTTCGGGAACCAACTCTGTCCCCATCTCAGGGTTCTGACTGGTTACCATAGTGAACCGACGTTTCGGGAACCAACTCTGTCCCCATCATCAGGGTTATGACTCGTTACCGTAGTAAACCGACGTTTCGGGAACCAACTCTGTCCCCATCATCAAGGTTATGACTGGTTACCATAGTGAACCGACGTTTCGGGAACCAACTCTGTCCCCATCATCAGGGTTCTGACTGGTTACCGTAATGAACCGACGTTTCGGGAACCAACTCTGTCCCCATCATCAGGGTTATGACTGGTTACCGTAGTAAACCGACGTTTCGGGAACCAACTCTGTCCCCATCATCAGGGTTCTGATGTCATAACCCTAATGATGGGGACAGTTGATTCCCGAAACGTCGGTTTACTACGGTAACCAGTTGACGCGGCTGATTGTCCGAGAAGATTTTATTGATTGTACTCGCCGCGAAAGCCTCAAATCCTATAGCGTTCTAATTAGTTAGTGAATTGTGACTTTGTGGTCTTCTAAAAAAGGTTTTGTTGAATTGTAACACTGTCGTGTCTGCATCGCCCCGAGGACTTGGAGCGATGAATCGATCAATCGAAGTCCGAATGCCAAGTTACATTCCCACCTTGGCGAAGTCTTGGACAATGGACTGGCGCGGGAAATGTTTTAGGCAGAGTTGGAGCGAGAAAAGCTAAAAATAGGGAAAAAAGAAGATATCGGGAGGGAAATCGATTACTGTGCCGTTCCTTGCGGAATGAGTGACGCGAACAGGCTAGGAGTAGAATGACCGACGGGTTCAGAGTCTGCGAGCGCTGCACACGGTCTACAGGCTCTTCAGAAAACATCTAAGTAGGAAAAATGTCAGTAGAATAAACGTGGGATACATTTACAGTAAAATGTATAATCATTTAGTTTCTTATTAAACATGCAAAATGATAATTTAATGGAAAATGTCTGACCTCTGTGCACCCGTCCATTAAAACGTCAGCTAAAAAACTTTGACAGAAATTTTGTATCACTACGCAACACGAAGATCGCTGTCTTCTTGGTGTTATGCTGTGTAGTCTGGTAGAGGGACATGCTGCCTTCATCATCAGGGAGTTGAGCGAGTGTTTCTAAACTCCGAACGCTGCGAAAAATATTATATATTTCAGATTCTCATGGCGGCGAGTATGACGTTTGCTAACACTCCCGAAACGTCGGTAAACTTCTGCCAGACTACACGGCGCAACAACCCAGAAAACATCCATCGTAAATAATTACTCAATCTTTAAAGAAAACCTAATATTAATTTCTGAATCTTCATGACTTTGTTTACAAGAGATCCATTAGACCGTGTCCTGAACCTAACGATTTCAGTCCATAACGTTACATACTACATTAAGCTTCGTTTTAATATTATCCTTGCATCTACGCCCTGCGCGTCAATCTGTATTAGAGTGTATATAAAAAGTGTGCTGTTTCAGTGGAACACTTCTCCGATCTGACCTGAGATGACAATTTTTAAGACTTTAAGGAAACTTTATCTATGCAATATATATTATAAATATACGAAGAAGAATAAAATATTACATTTATTATTTCAAAACGTCTTACGTGTTTGAGGAGATGCTAGTGGCCAGAATTACTGGTGTCGACGCCAGATGGGTTCCCTGCTGGAAGAATTGATGGAAGCCATAAAAGCTGACAGAACACCATATCCAGAATCTGTCTGTCTGTCTGTCTGTCTGTCCCTTGGTTATTCCGCTAAGCCGCTATTTTTAGGAAGTTTGTAGTGCGGTGGAATTACAGGACATTACATGACCGATCACGTTTATCGCTGCTTCTTAAATCTTTCTTGAGAGAGATCAAGAGACCGGGAGATTGAGGGTCTGATTGAAGAAGGGGTGACGAATGTGGGGTGGTTTTTTGGGGGGGAGGGGGTTGAAGCGAAAATGAAAAGCGTCGGAATGAACGTAATGTCAAATAGAATGAGGAGAGGAGATGGAAAATAAGACAGAAAAAGAACCTAGCACAAAAGAAAAGTAAGGATGGTAAATGTGAGAGGGGGGGGGGTTCAAAGGCTGTACCAAGGAGAGGGATGGCTTAGGAGTCGCGGGTGAAGGCACGAAGCAATTGGAAATGAAAGGCGATCGAGGGGGGGGGGTTTCTGGTGTAATAGGAATCGAGGTAGGGGCTGGGTTGTGGGTGTCAAGTGGAAAGATGACCCCTAGGTCAAACCGCCCTTGACTAGATGAATTTCTTCTGAGTTTTCATTCTAAGACGACAACTGCAGGTACAGTCGTTTCAGACAACACCTGGCACTCTGCCACAGCTGGCAAATAGTCCGGTCAGCTTGGAGTTGAACTTCGTGCCAGAATAATAATGCCCATAATTAGTGTTCTCACTCGTTGAACAAGTTTTCGTTAATCGATCAACCAAGAACTTGTAGCCAACGAAATAATCGATGGGGAGGAGTCCTTCTGGGAAGCTGATAGTCGCTGAGTTAGGCGTGACACTGTTCCTCGTTAATGGAGCTAACGGGCGAAATTCCCATCGTTAAAGTAGTCTTCTGTACTTTTAAGTTTCAATACCGTATTATTGTGAATATTTAAAGTGCGGCTAGCAATTGTCATGGAATGTGCATTTATTAATAAAGATCTGGAACGTTTTCGCCTGCAGAATAACATGTGCACACAGGCAAGTTGAGCTGAACTTTGTCCAAGGTACTTCATCTGAAACCATGCTGATAACCCAAATGTACACTTGATATGTATGTGATGCGACATCATCATACAGGGCAGAACTAGTTCAGTTCGAGTTTGCATGGAGATCTTAAGACGTATGTGAATAAAGTCTGTTCGTATACAAATCCCGCCTATCCCAAATGCCATAGATTGCGATTTGTGTAAGTACTGGCCGCAGATACAACGGTGATTTTAGGATACAAACAGAAATCCATTGCTATTGTCCTATTGTCATCTGATTAACATATGGATCCATTGAGCGTAATAAATTTGTACGTGCTTACGTCAGACTTATGGATTTCTTCACTGAACTGGCAGACATCATTACTTCTTGGACGTAAAATTCCTGTATTACTGTAATATGTAGTAGAATCAGTTACAGGCAGATTCTGTCCAGATATTTCTGGAATAGCATCGTCGTTGCAGTCTGATATGCCGGGCTTAAACTCCCGTTTATCGTGTAAATAATTTTACCACGTGTGCAATTCTTATTTCACTTCAGAGAATGATTTTCTCTGGATATATATGTTTATCAATTATCGCCAATTTATATTTAATTTAAATTGATTGCGAACAGGTTGTGATAGTAATGAGGCTTTCGTTATCTGAATTAATGACTAACAAGAATTACGTATAGAATCTAATAACCTTCGACAGATGATACGTAAGATCTGAATCTGTAATATTTCAGAAAATAGCAGAAGTCTAATCTGTGTAACTGCACGAGGGTGTCTTCTGGGTTATGACGTCTTGATAGTCTTATACCATCGCTCCAGAAGAACATTGTGATTCCATCTTTAACCCTGTAAATGGAGGTGCGTAGTACAACAACCTGGAACTTCATCATCTGTACAATGTTCAGGGTTGAAATGCCGCTTACATTGATCCTTGAAGATGGAACCAAAATGTTCCTGCGAAACGTTAATATCCACATGTTACATGTATAGAACCTACGTTCCTAACAGTCTTCAGTGAATTTAAAAGGCATTTCGCTGCCTTTGTGTGGAACTACTTTGCAATTTAATTAACTGATAGATGCCTTTGAAAGTCGTTATCAAAATTGACTGCAGTCGTTCAAGTCTGAGACGTGAGTTAGGTTGCCAAAAAGGATGAATTTTCTGTCTCTTATTTAACGGCTCATTGGTGTTGGATTTGAAGCATGGCAAAGTAAAGTGTAACGGGGAATAAGCGTGGTTGTCTTATTTGTTGAAGAGTAATTCCAAACCGTCTTCATCCCGTCGGAAACTCGCAGTCCTCTTTGGAACATCCGCAGTCCTGAATCCAAATAATTACATGGGAGATCTGTTGTATCCGTTCTGCTTCGCCCTACTCCTACTTGCATTACGAAGAATAATGAACAGACAGAGACGGGGGAGTGGAAGAAGAGAGTAACTGCTCGTCGTTTGTTTCAGTTCTACCACGATCTAAGCGACCACGTAATTCTGCGATGTCTGCATCCCTGCGAGGTGTCAGAGCTGCAGAGCTCCGTAAACTACGTCAACTCACGAGGCGAAAAAGCAATCCCAGAATCTTTGTATTTCAATTCGTGTGATCGGGTCCTTGTTGATAAGCTGACAAGTGCCGCGCTCATAAGATCAAGGCGATGAAACTTATGCAGAGCCAGTTTAATCCTCTCCAGTACCACATTTGAAAGTCTGTTAAAGTATACTTCTCCCTAAAGTGGGATGTTTTATGAATTCTACACGTTCGACCCATCTCATTATCCTTGTTCGGGTGGTCCAGATTGTTGAACGGACTGTGATACGAGCAGTTTGTCATAGAGGCAACCCCTGACTTGTCTTTAAGCAGGTAGCTGGCCGGAGCTGCAACCAGCTAAGTTTGTGCCCGTCTTTCCAAGCGAATGCGATACCTAAAACAAGCCACGATCTTGGAGTGTTGTAGACGTTCACCGACGTTTCTTACTGCCCCAGTCATCAGGGCGATGAATCATTGGCTCTATTCCTCCACATCACAATTCATGAGTCTTAAGCTCCACATTTATGTGTGAATAAAAATTGAAATAGCGTGTGTATATGTTCGCTTACAGCTCGAGAACGGATACACCGATTTTCACCAAACTTGGCATACATATTCTTCGAGGTCGTAAAGAGATATTAATAGGGTTAAAACTTTGAAAACTTTACTGCATTCGCGGTCGGATGAAGGTGATTTCTGTATGTTTGACAATGAGATTAGAGAAATAACAGTAGTTATAATAATTTTCTGTGATGTTTATCGATACTTATCGAATGATCTGGCATTTGATAAGCTTTAGGGTAGTAAAATTGTGTAAGAAATGTAAACATTTGTCGGATTTTCCTCCCCTTAACGTTATGGGCACTCTGATCGTTTACTTGTATAAAAAAGTTAAGTAAAGGTGTCCCACTACACGCCAAGTAGGCGCTTGAGGGAAGCGGTATAGCGCATACTCATTCTTGACCTTGGCACTAGATGGGGGTGAGTGGTCAGCATCACGCCCCGGCCGGCTTTACCCCCGGGAAAGGACCCCGGTACCCATTGTAGAGGAGGCTGGGTGGGTCCCAGAGCCTGTCTGAACTCAGAGGTTAGAGGAAAAATCCTCTGTCGGGGATCGAACTATACTCACTGAGCCATCCGAGCTCAATAGTATGCTTGTACAATAAGTACTAATTCAGTGAATGTTTATTTTATTTTTCCTTATCGTCTCGCGAAATTGAAAATAAAACTTGAGCTTGCAGTTAAAAGGGAAGGGGAAACATTTCAAATGTGGTTCAATCATCAGAATAGGGAGGTTTTTGGTGTGAGCCAGCTGTAACAAAGTTTTTTTGGGACAGAAGTTGATAGGGTCACTCGGAGTCACAAGGTACCCTACAGGGCACCAACAGGTCACTTCCAACTTGTAAGAGTGTAAAGAACTGGATGGTACATTTATATAAAACAACGGGCTAACTTCAAAGAAAGTTTTGTATTGCTAGTTGCGCGGTGAGGGGGGGATCCTTCAGCTAGGTTACTCAAAGAGACGAACGCCCGTCCTGCGTCCAGGTCCATTTAAAGTCACGCCGCGTTGCTATTCTAATGATCCGTACTAGAAGAGTCACCAGAGAATTTCTACTTTTAAAAAGACGGATGTAGACAGGAACTGAGAAAATGTGGAAGAATATGTTCGGTTATAACGAAATTGTAGTGCATCTTGTGAAAAGGAAAATGTCAGGGCCTTCTATTTGCAAGGAAAGAAAGTCCGAGAAGGAAATGTTGAATAAGTTGGAAAAATTGAAGGGAAATTTTGTGCTTGGAAGAAGTAGTCACACAAAGGAGTTGGAAGATGAAGGAGACAAAAGGACTGACATACTTAAAAGAAAAATCGATGCTCTGTTTGACCGGAAACGGAAATAAATGGAAGGAGGAAAAGATCGATGTAGAAATAAATGAAGTCAGCAGCTTTTCCGACGGAGTTCTCAGCGGAGGCGAATTTGTAGCCCGAGCACGAACAGAGAACTGTGTAAGTGTCCATAACACTCCGCTAAGGAAGTTCGTCTTTGTTTGTTTGTTTGTTCGTTCGTTTGTTTCATGTGTTGCGTGTCTGTACTCAACTCTCGACACACTGAAACTCTTGTAGCCTCTGGGGAATAAAATTCAGAAAAAACTTCGTGCCCCAAAACCCGACGTCAAAATCGGATCAATATAATTTTAACAATATAATTGCGTACAATATTTAAACGTAATTAAATGCTGAGTAAGAAAGATTAGGTAACGGGAGACATGAAAAATTCCATAATCGGGAGCTCCATTTTTTAAAATCTTCCAGTTAATATGACGATGGGCAAATACGAGGTGCGATCGGAAAGTTTACAGACTGCCCGTATAAAAACCCGTACACTTATCTCGGGTATTAAATTCATCCATCACCCTCGAAGTAGTTCCCCTGGGAGTGAACACAACGATCCCAGCGCCGCTGTCAAGCCTGGAAGTATCCCTGGAAATCTTTCTTTGTCAGCCTGTCAAGCACCATCTGCGATTC